>NC_134404.1:25528564-25873564 GCF_038048845.1 Mixophyes fleayi | reverse complement strand
TTTGTGACGATTCCTTTATAAACACCCGCATTATTTCAAATAAACTAGATAAAGAAGCCATGATTAGTAAATTATTTAATAAATTGAAAAATCAATATTTAATCAACTAATTGTCAGACAGTCGAGATATTTGGCAGAAACAGTTGTTTTGACATCCTCTCTTAACTAAAAATTTTTAAAAAAAAATCTGAGATGGGTGGTGGACATTTCATGTTTTTTTGGGTGATCTGATGTGGAATGACCCTACGATCAATAGAAATGCCCAAAGCAGCTTTTCTGTTTTGCTCTAGTGTACACCCAAACCTTATTAGTGCAAATTAGGAAAAATACAATTTAATCCCTGGTAGGCCATGCTTAATTCTACAGCTACACACACCAATCCAGGGTGGCAGCCAACGGTGTAAAAAGAGCTATAAAAATTCACATTTATTCAATGTAATGTAACAATTGCTTGTGAATTCTACAGACAAGCCTGCTTGTCTTCCTCTCCATCTTTGACTATTGGCAATGTAGCCATCGTCTTTGGGTGTATATTACACCCTACACTTATAGTCTTTGCGGGCTGCTCCTTTTTCTATTTAACTATTTTATAAATAGAAATTCCCAAAGCAGATGTTCTGTTTGGATCTAGATGATTCCCAGAGATTAACATTGAAATAGAAGAAGCAGCCTGCGTAGACTGTACAATAAAATAGAAATGCCCAAAGGCGATATTCTGTTTGGATCTAGATGATTTCCAGAGATTAACATTGAAATAGAAGAAGCAGCCTGCATAGACTGTAAAATAAAATAGAAATGCCCAAAGGCGATATTCTGTTTGGGTCTAGATGATTCCCAGAGATTAAAATTGAAATAGAAGAAGAAGCAGCCTGCATAGATTGTACAATAAAATAGAAATGCCCAAAGGCAGTTTGGTGTCTGTCTGTGTATGACACCCTACACTTATAGTGAAATTGACAAAACAGCAGTCTGTACGTTAAATAGAAATTCCCAAAGTCCCTTTTCTGTTTGGGGGTAGATTACACCCTACACTTATATTGAAAGTTTTAAAAAGATGTTGTCATCAATTTCAGCATCATCCTCACCCTCATCAGTGTGTACATCATCATCACAGACTATTAATTCATCTCCGCTGCAATCCGCCATTAGAGAACTGTCAGTACTTGGATGTTTTTGATGGTAGAGGCCTTCCTCATGGAAGATGTAGTTCATTTTAATGAACATCATCTTTTCCACATTTTTCAGAAGTAACCTCCTACCTCGATCACTGACAAGGTTCCCGTCTGTGCTGAATATTCTTTCAGAGTACACACTGGAGGGTAGGCAGCTTAGGTATTACAAAGCAAGTTTGTACATGGTTTTCCTAATGGCTTGTTTTTCTTCCCAGTATGGAGAGGGACTGTCCATATCAATTACCTCTTGAAAATAATCCTCCACCATCCTTTGCATGTTAATAGTAGGATTGGATGGAGTTATGGGCAAGGTCACACATTTTTTGGTAACATCTTTCAAACCAGCCCAGATGTCAAACTGTTGTGGTCTGCATCCTGCATCATCCCTGCTTCACTTTGGAAAGTTCAATTTTTTCTGAGCAGCAGCTGCCTGAGAAACTGAAGGAGGATTTGTCGTCAAGCCAAGGCCCAGTTCAGCGGACAACTTGCTGGCCAATAGCTCCTTGCAAAGGCTCACATCTCGGTCATTTTGAAGCAAAGAATCAATGTAGGTCTTAAACCTAGGATCAAGCACAGTCACCAAAACGTAGTGATCCGAGCTCAAGATTTGAATTACTCTTAAATCATTGCGAAGTGAATTAAGTACTTGATCTACAAGGCCAACATACTTTGCGGAATTGCTTTCTTTCATCTCCTCCTTCAGTTTGTCAAGCTGCTTTTCCAATAGAAGAATTAAGAGAATGACTTGGCTCAAGCTAGCAGAGTCTGAACTCACTTCACGCGTCACAACTTCAAATGGTTTCAGCACCTTGCACAGCACAGAAAGGATTACCCACTGTGCAAGATTGAAATACATCCCCCCTCCTGTCCCAATGTCATGACTTGTGCAATTTGCTTGGATGGCTTTGCGTTGTTCCTCCATCCTCTGAAGCATGTACAGGGTGGAATTCCACCTTGTTATCACCTCTTGCTTAAGTTGGCGGCAGGGCAAGTTAAATTGTTCTTGGAGCTGCTGCAATCTCCTACATGCTGTGGCAGAATGCCTGAAATGGCCTGAAATTTTACAGCCACAGAAAGCATCCCCTGCACCTCACAGTGAATGACCAACCCAGTGGGCTGTCACAGTCCTATAGTCTTTGGTTTGTCCACTTCCACTTGTCCACATATCTGCGGTTAAGTGTACAGTGGGCAGAATGGCATTTTTGAGCGCAATGACTACATTTTTACAAACTTTTTGGTATAGTTGCGGAATAGTTTTATGGGAAAAATGGTGTCGCAATGGAATTTTGTAACGGGGACACAAAACTTCAATTAACTGTGAAAAACCAGCTACGTTTATTCTGGATATTGGATGCAGATCTAACACTAGCATAGTAGCCATGGCGTCTGTGATCCGCTTGGCGACTGGGTGACTGCTGTCATATTTGCTTCCTCTAGCAAAAGAATGTTTCACAGTTAATTGTTGTAAAGTAGTAGTGCTCTTTTTCTTGACCTTATGGGAGGAAGATTCACCCCCAGCAACAGCAGCAGCAGTGGGACTAACGCCTAAACATTCTTCAAAGGAATCAATTATAGTGCAGGAGTCATCGAGCCTTACTAAGTGGGATGCAAGGCTAACTCCGATCGGTGTTGTGGGTGTAGATTGCAGCCGTCGGGATGTAGGTGACAGAAGGGTCCTAGCTGATGATGGAGTGCTTGTTATTTTTTTGCCATAACTTTCAGCTTTTCCCAAAACCTTGCCATGAGCTCTCATCAAATGGTGTAACATAGATGAGGTTCCAAGATGGTTAAGTTCCCTACCCCGACTGACTGTGGCTTGACATACATTACAAACGGCTATACAACTGTTGTCAGGATTTTGGTAGAAATAATGCCACACATAAGAAGTGGCTTTTTGGGTTTTATGCCCAGGCATGACAATGGCCTTCTTGTCACGTGCCAGAACTGCTGCCACTGGTGAAGGACTTACACAAACAACCTCATCCTCATCAACATCCTCATTAGCGCCCTCGTCGCCTACACAAATCTCCACTTCATCCTCTTCTAATTCCAAAGTGGCATCCTCACTTGGTGTATCACCGGCTACACTCGGGCTGTTCAGGCACACATCAGCAGAAATGCTGAAAGGGCCCTTCTTTATGGGTACACTATCAGAATGGTCACGATTACACATACCACTGGTGGATGGACTCTCCACAGGGATTGGTGTCATTTCTGATTTTGAGCATACATTTTCCTCTAATGCCTTACTGTTTTCTCCCAGCTCAGCTTTCACACGTAACAGTAGTTGTGCATCACATTTGGAATCCAAATTACTTGGTCTTGTTTGGTCACGAGTAACCGTACAAGAAGGAGTCTCAGTAACATTTTTAGATCTGGCACTAATAGACAAAGGCGAAGGCATCATTCTTTCTTTGCCAATGCGTGTGTAGAATGGCATGTTGGCAATTTTTTTTTTCTCGGCAGTTAACTTTTCCTCAGTTACAGCTCTTTTTCTAGTCAACACGATAAAAGGTTTTTTTTTGGTGTGTTTTCTTCCCTGACTTAAAAAGACTATGTACTTTTACATAGGCTTTACCAGATGACGTACAGGGAAGACTACCATCAAGACTGGTACCAGCAGCTGCTTGCTGATCCTGCTCATATGTGGACCACTTTAATGAGACCCAAAGCACTTGTAGTGCATAATCAGAAAAATATAGTGCTGGTATATAATAATTTAAACACCAGAAAATAGCTTTTTTAGAACAGGGGAATATGTGACACCCCAAACACTTGTAGTGCAAATTCAGAAAGAAATTGTGCTGGTATATTACAATTTCTGCAGGCAGAAAATAGTTTCTTTAGGAGGGAATATGACACCCCAAACAGTTTGTAATGTTTGCAAAAATGCCTCCTCTATAATCCTCTCTTCCTGCTCTAATAACTGCTCTCTTCCTGCTGTAATAACTGCTGTAATAACTGTTCTCTCCCTGCTCAAATCCTGCCACTTAACCCTTCTCTCTCCCTCTGTCAAATGGCAATGGATTGCTGTGGAGGGGGGTATTTATGCATTTGAAACATAGCGAGCTCCGAGATCCGACGACGTCACAATGACGTTTTGCCTTGTTTTCAATTCCGAATAGGCGGGAGAATACCGAGCCTGCTCGGCTCAGTACTCGGATACCTGAAGTTCGGGCGGGTTCGGTTCTCGGGGAACCGAGCCCGTCCATCTCTAAATTAAACATACATTTGTTATTCTGCATAATAAAATAGGAACATATGGTCGAACTATGGCCTATGGCTTTTACACACTTGTCCTATAAGAGAACCATGATAGCAGATACCCCTGGACTCACAAGGAGTCATTCTTCAGCGCTCAGGAAAGGAAAAACCCCTGTGAAGGAAACCTCTGGGGAACCATGGCTGCGAGGACTGCCCTTCCCTCTGGGCATTAAGGGGCTAAGCAGATATAAAGTACCGAGCCTTAATCAAATGTACATGTGAAGGTGTAAGGGTGAAATATTTGTCGATCATGAGAAGGCACTTGCAATCTAATGAGATGAATTCTACCCACTAGGGCTTATAATTTGATTAATCTATACAGAGCTGGGGAGGGAGCCCTGCTCGTAGGATCTCCCAATCTAATAAAATGAATCCTGCCCACTAGGGCTTACAATTTGATTCATCTACACAGAAAAGGGAAGGGAGCCTATACAAATCCAATTACATGCTTCTCACTTACCTGTACATTAGCGATGACAGAATAACATCCATATATTAGAACTGGATACAATGTGATCAGGTCGTGCTTGTAGAACTCACACAATCCTGCAACTACAATTCTGCTTGCACTTTTCTGTACATAAGAGACAACATAATATCATACATTAATATTATATTATTTAAGTTAATTCGAAGAGAGCAGGGGATCCCGCGGCATAACTGTTAAAAAAACAAGTTACTTGGGCAACCCTGATCTTCATTTTCTTCGCTCGTGCCAGTGATCCTCGGTGTCACCCTCCCAACTGACTTCAATACTGACTGCAGCAGTTTCTGGTCCTTATATCAGTCTCATAATCATATCATCATAATGGTCTCCATGGAAACTATGTCACCTGCTCTGATGTCATAATAGGCTCTGACCTCATGTTACTGATAAGTGATGAAAGTAGAAGCCAGAGGTGGTGGAGGGTGTAAGCCTAAAATATAAAAACAGAATCACATTCATGTCAGGACTACATCAGGTCTATGAGTGGATGGATGGTTTGTGCCCCCCCGTGGCCCTTTCTTGCTGCGTTACCCCTTCCCCCAGTAAAGTCCCAGAGATCCATGATTTTACTTTTATAAAGTCTTATGTGACATTTCCACCAATCCGGCCTGCAGCTAATTAAAATAACTGTACAATTTATCCTTAATTTACAGAAGTTTAATAGATATAAGAAGAGTAAATATACTAGTATATAAAATGTGACGTACATGACCTCCAATACCCAACAAAATAATATATTTCTAGTACCACTATTTAAAACACCATAAATAAATAAGCATTTATGAATTGCAAGTATTTAAAATGAATAATCTTGTTCTATACAATCAGATTTATAATTTATTAATTAAAAAAATACATGCAAATGATGAACTGCCCATATCTAAAATATCATTAGTAACAAGGAACTAAATGTAACCTCTGCTCCTTCTATGTTGTGCAGAGATGTTAGAAGTTGTGCAAACATTATGGAGCTTGTGTAGAGCTTGACATAGGCATCTTTTTCAGACAGGAAATATGGATTTTTGTACAGCACATGAGCAAAAGATGCATAAGTGCAAGTTCCTTTGTTGCATATTACAATTAGATTTAGGGAGGTAGGCAGAGGGAGTGAGGTCTAAACGTTGGCCGAGTAGAGTAAGGGCATGTTCACGTAAATGCAACTGAATCTGACCTGGGAAAACCCAGGACAGAGCCAATTATTGGCAGCACGGTGGCTCGGTGGTTAGCACTTCTACCTCGCAGCGCTGGGGACATGAGTTTGATTCCTGACCAGGGCCTTGTCTGTGTGTAGTCTGTATATTCTGCCTGTGTTTGCATAAGTTTCCTTCCACACTCCAAAAACATGTTAGTAGGTTAATTGCCTGCATACAAAATAATTTAACCTAGGGGTAAATGTATCCAGCTGAGAGTTTTCCGGCGGGTTTGAAAAACCAATAAGATTCTTGCTATCATTTATTTAGTACATTCTACAAAATGACAGCTAAATTCTGATTTGCTATAGGCAACATCTCCTCTTTTCAAACTCGCCGGAAAACTCTCAGCTTGATACATTTACCCCCTAGTGTCTGTTAGGAAATTCATACTGTGAGCTCCAATGCGGCAAGGACTGATGTGAATGACAAATATTCTTTGAACAGTGCTGTGGAATTGGTGGTGATATATAAATAAATGATGATGATGATATACATAGTGGTGGGCAATATACAGGGGTATGTCATACTGCCACATCTCCTACTGCCTTTATTGTAACACTATCACATTCCAGTCACTTACATTATATATATATATATAATCCATAGTTGTTCATTAAACAAACAGACCAGTACTAGCAATATGAAAATTACAAAATTTAAGTGAAGAAGAAATAATTGTTCCATCACAATAGTATGCTTTGCAGAGCTTTTCAAGTTTTGATTTACTTATTGTGAGTTGAGTGCATCCTCATGTATATTTTTGTTGTATATATATATATATATATATATATATATATACATATTAGAGATGATCACAGACCCCCGTGTTCTGGATTAACTTTGTGTCTTGGTTTTGATTTTGGCAAAACCGCCCTTGCGTGTTTGGGTTTTGGTTTTGGATCCCGATTTAGTTTTTTTCTAAAATCACTATTTATTTATTTTTTTTGCTAAAATCACATATTTTTGCTTTTTTCCCCCTACATTACTATTAACCTCAATAACACAAATTTCAAGTCATTTGCAGTCAATTTTGACCACCTCACAGATCACAATATTATTTTCATACACTTTCAAACAAAGACTGCAGACTTAGAAGACCAAACCTGCCAGACCTACTATTTGTATTTTAGCAATGACAATTAGCAATGGAGCAATGGAGCTCTCCTCTTTGTGTGTTACCTATATAACACTGTACATTATGGGACTGCAGATTTAGAAGACCAAGCCTGCCAGACCTATTATTAATTCTATTTCAGCAAAGACAATTAACAATGGAGCTATCCTGAATGTCACTGTAGACTTTGAAGAACACTGCTACCCCTCCTCTTTCTATTCTACCTAAGACGTTGCCCAACTGCTTTAAAGACTGTGCTACCCCTTCTGTGTCCCTCTGTGAAATGGCGCTAGAGGGCCGTGGAGGGCGGAACTTATAGGATCCAAAACTCCCGAGATCCGACGATGTAACAATGATGTTTTGCCTCGGTTTCAATTCCGAAAGCGCGCAAAAGTACCGAGCCGGTTCGGCCTGGTACTTGAATCTGCTAAGTTCGGGTGTGTTCGGTTCTCGGGGAATCGAGCCTAGGCACCTCTAGTATGAATAAATCAATCAACACCAAGCATTAATGCAAAGCAAGTCTGCAGTTTAGTTCAAGAAACACTTACCTATTGGGACCATGGTGGGCATATGGTCATATTTATACAAGTACAAACACTCATTGGCTATTGTCTGTATATTAATCAGATCAATAATACACATCCATAGATATATTTTCATTTCAAATAGCGGCTTTACCTACTGCTAAATTACCAGTACTATGTTTGATTGTGTTTGCTTTCCTGGGAATGACTTTAAATTTAACTTTTTATATTGCAACCAGCTAAAGTACTCGGCATTACCCGTGTTTAAATCTTCAAGTTATTAAGTTATCAATGAGTTGGATGTAATTGTCAACATTTTAAAAATAATTAGCAACACACCCATGAGGTGGCTGCCTAACATACCTCAGCGGGAGGTCCGACCTGGACCTCAACCCCCTAGTTTGCCTTCTAGGAATCAAGGTTATCAGTCTGTGAAGTTTTCTTCCAAATCCATCCTGTGAAAGGCTCAGAACAGGCTCCTTGGGTCAAAATTCTGCCAAGCAGAAACCAACAGGAGGTCCGACCGGGACCCTAACATCCCTAAAACCTGGCCAGGATCCAACTGCATTAGATCGCATTGGTTTCATTCCAGTTGGTGCAAGTGTGTCCAAATGCATAACTGGACAGACAAACTGAATCCATCCACTGGGAGGCCCAGAACAGGCTCCCTGGGTCAAAGTTCTGCTCAGCGTACACCAACGGGAGGTCCGACTGGGTCCTCAACCCCCTAGTATGTCTTCTGGGATCCAATGTTACCAGTCTGTTAAGTTTTTATCCAAATCCATGTAGTGGATGTCTCAGAACAGGCTCCACGGGTCAAATTTCTGACCAGCGTACACTCCAATCGGTGCGGGGGTATCAACGATATTCACTGACAAACAAACAGACTTCTTTTATATATATATATATATATATATATATATAGAGAGAGAGAGAGAGAGAGAGATATTTAATTTTGGATTAAATAATTAGAATTTATTGGCAGTTCTTGGGGAACAACACACAGAAAAAAAATAATAGCTACTTTTAAGTGCAGCCCCAATAATGATCTTTCTACATTTTATTTTGATCCAAGGCAACCTTACAGAGTCACTGCAGACATTAGGAGGTCTCCCTCTCTCCAGCACTAATAAATCCATTGTAGATTGGATCTAAGAGTCACTAGTACTAATAGTAACCGGTAATAACCTGCATAGATTTATTAGTCTTGGATTGCATCAATTCAGGTTTTCAATAAATTAAACAGGCCTTTCTATCTTGTATGGAAACTCATATAATCTCCGATGATGAGGGATTTCCTTGTATATCATATATGATGGTGCCAAAAGAAAGTACTATCTCATTTCCCCCAACAAAAAATAAAAACACCTAATAAAGGGAATCACAATTAAACTGACTGTGCAAAAAATAAAAAATGATGCAGATTCCCAAGGTGCAAATATTCCATGTGCACCTGGTAGTGAAATGGTTAAATTTAACCTGCGCCCTAGAGAAATCCTTTTTTGTTTTTTCAGGCACCCTAAACAGCAAAAAATAATGACTTTGGAATATGTCTGAGTCTTTTATCTTTCTCTAATAGTAGATAGAAATAATTATTGTATTGAAGAATTTCGCTGCCATCTAGTGGAAATTTGATGTATTTCTGCTTATAGCAAGGTTGAAAGCATTTCAAAGCACATTATGGGCTCTATTTGTTACAGAGAGATAATGAACTGCCATGTCTAACAGACTAACAGATATACAGGTCTGTGTTAATATTTGGTTCTCTGCAGACAATGTGAATTTGACACTAATTTTAAGATGTTTATGTCTAGATCATATTATTTTCTGTGGTTTATATGATTTTTCAAAGTGTGATATTATTATATTTTAAATTATACAAAGAGTCGGTTTGTCGGTGTGTTTTTCTGCCATAGATAAATACATTTTCTGATAATAAGACCCAGATCCTTATAGTATGTCAGGAATGCTAAGTGTTGTATTTTCTTTGCTTTGATTGGGGTACTTCGTTAGGACCAGCAGCAGAGGGTTCACATATATTTATAAATACATTTTCATTACATTAATTTATTACAGTATATAGTTATATATTTTAAAACGATATGGTCATTTTTGGATGAGTTCTAACTTTTATAACTCGGTCATCTGACTTTTATTGCAACTTGGGATCACGATATAAATGAGATACATACAATCACATAAAGCACAAGGTTAAGATGCCAGTGTCCAAATGAGCTTAATAAAAGATAGCAGAATAACAATTGTTGATGTTTTGTGGATGGTGTTTTGGTAAGGCAGAAAAATTATCAGCCACCAGTGTTAAAACAGACATTGGAGACTGGCATTTATGTGGAGCTACTGGTGGTGTGGGAAAGTTGGAATGAAGACAGATAGTGCAAGGCAGAGATATGAAAGTGATCTTGTCATTGTAGAAAACTTAACACAACTGCTGGAAACTTTGACTGCTCTGCGCCATTATAATAATCAAACCACCTTTCTGGTCTAGTTCTGGAGGAGCAGTAGTAGATAGACAATGAGTTGGATAGTTTGTAGAGGCAAGTCTACAGCTGCATTAGGTACACCAATGGAACTGGAGAAGGAGGTGGCTCAGGTGGTACCAGAACAGGCAGCCTGTCTGGCAGACAGTGGACCATTATTGTTCCATCAAAGAGCAGTTCAGGGCATGGATCCATATCAGAGCATGAGTAAGAATGCTAGAATGGCATTGGTGGAGAGGGCAAGACAGCAATATGTTCAGGCGCGGGCTGGGAGAGGGAAGCCCGGGGGGCACACAGGTGGCCACATCTCCTTGGCAGGAATGACACTGGCTGGGTATGGCTTATAGCTGGCATTGCAATTCCTACAAAACAACAGATTTAGTTTGTCAGAATGTAAAAATCTGACCAGTGCGTGCAGGTGCCCTATTATAAAGTATTTCCTGGGCAGCAGGTAATGAGTGCTGGACAACAACCTAGTAATGATAAGCCTGCACTTGTCACAGTTTATAAGTTTCTGGAAGAAGGGAATAGTATGCAATAGTACTGATATTATCCTATGCCACCCATATAGTGTGCCAGTGTGGAGGTGCAGTGCATATCAGGAACTACTTATAGGAAGATACTGGGGAATTCAAGAACGAAGGCAGTAACCATTTCTGTATTGCAGAAGAGTAGCCACAGCAACTGTAGATGGACACAGAGCTGAGCACCATGGCAGAAGATCAAGGTGACTGCTGAAGTGCCACCTGTAGTAATGGGACAGAAGCATGGTCAGACAATGCAATATTAGAGGAAGCAGTGCAATTTCAGAACCAGTAAACAGGTCAGGCAAGCAAGATCAGGCAATCCAGGTCAGCAACAAGGAATCATGTATGAACAGGATTGGTATGAGGAGTAGAAGTCATGGACAAGCTAACAGAATCATCAAATAACCAGAATACTCATTCCAGAGACATACAATGATCTTGCAATGGTTACGTTATAGGAATTTGTTTATATTTGTCTGGAGTTTGGCAATCCCTCATGTGTTAACAAGTCATTAACAGCAATAGGCCGTTAAACAACAGCCAGATCTAAGTCTTTACAGATACAAATGGAGTATCAAGGCTACAACAAATTCTGAACTGAGCTTGTGACTCACCACATAGGACCTTTACTGCTAAGCTATAAATTAGGCTATAAATAGCCACATTCTGATGATAATTATACCACGCAATTCAGAATTTTGATGATCAGTTTACCATCCAGAGTCCATTCTTACGATATCCACAATTTGGTAAATCACATAATGCTCTAATAGAATTTTTTTTCTGTTCCATTATAAACCAGACCTCTTCCTTGTGGCTAGTGTATAAAACAGATCTCTTCCTGGCAATAGCTCCTTTTCCTGATGACTAGTATATAATGTAGACTATTTTTCTTGTGGCCAATATACAAAACAGACAATTTCTATTATACAATAAAATTGATTTTCCTTGTGGCTAATGTACAATACAGTCTCCTTTTCTGGTTGTTAATATATAGGTCATATCCTTTTCGTGTTGATGGAGCTGTTTCCCATGCCTCTATCTCTGCCTGGCTCTGTGTGAGGTGTTTCTTTAAATTGTTCATTTAAGTAACTTGGATCCCTCCACCTGTGATTATCACACAGGAAAATGTGTCCTGTTCGTTAGGAGAAAGTAACAGTCTTAGCTGTTTGTTTTTGTCATATCCCAACTATTTTCCTTTAATATCTTGCTCTAACGCTAACTACAATTTTATTCTCTATTCTTACTACACTGCCCTCTCTCTCACACCAAGCAAATACATTTTAAGTCCCTAATGCTCACCCAGTTGGACAACCCCCACAATACCCCCCGTCTTCCCTTAAGCTTGCTCTTCCATCCATCCACCCAACACATTCTTTTTCAGTTTTAGTCCAAAACTGTACCACCTACATCAAATGCAAAATCAACATCATCCATCAAAAAATCTCCTCTTGCAGATTCATCGCCCAACACACACCTCCTCCACTCCCTCACCCACCTGCAGTTATTTATTTTCCATTACTGAGGGTGAGGTTTTTGCGCTCCTTTAATCCTCTTCCCCCACAAGCAATCCCAATGATTCTGATATCTCTCAATGCCTCTGCTCTCTCATCTGCAACTCTTGCCTACACCTAACTAACCTCTTTAACTTGTTCCTTTCCACTGTCCCTTCTGACGCTTGCCAAGTCTCTATTAGCCCTTCCTTTCTCTCTAACTACTTGCCCTATGTTTCAACTCTCCCTGTGCTTCCAAGCTAGATCTGTTTGTGTATTATAGCCTAACCCACAACTCAGTCCCTCCTCGACCCTCTGCAATTAGACTTATATCTCCTATTCTCCATCAAGACTGCCCTTACTAAAGTGGCCAACGATTTACAGCAAAGTTAAGAATGAATTTCTCCCTACTCATCCTCCTTTGCCTCTTTGTTGCTTTTTATACTACTGACCAGCTGCTTTCTTCCCTTTAATTTTGGGGCACTGTTCACCTTGTACCTTTCTAAGCCCTCATTCGGTGTTTTTACTTCTGGCACTTTCTCCCTCCACTTCCTATATATGTTTGAGTCCCTTAGGGCTCTATTCTTGGCTATCAGCTTTTCTAACTTAAACTTTCTCTCAGTGAACAAATATGATCTCCATCATCACTGCTGTGCTGACAATACCCCATTTACCTCTTCTCCCCATAACTTCTCTTTTACTCAATGTTCTCCCCATATGCCTGCTGCCTTGGTTTCATTCTCCACTCCACTCATAGCTTTACTCCACAAACACCAGTCACTTGCAGTCCATTGTGACATCTGCTTTTGAAACAATGTTAACAGCATGGGTAAGAATATGCTTGTAACAGAATGGGCTTACATGGTCCCCTTCTCAAAGGACTGGTTTTACAGATTTATCTTAGGATTCCTCTTACCAACAGTAACCCACTGTTACTGAATATTCCCACTGATGCTAATCAGGCACTCATGACTATAAGTGTCAACTATGCACCACCATAGTGTCGCCAGTTGCTGTAACCACCAGGCTGCAATATGGCACCTAGAACCACTTGCTTCTTAGTCACTTCTTTGCTGGTCACTGTAGTTAGATCCTCCTGACCACTTACTTTGAATCAGGACTAGGGGGTAGCTGGCAGATCATTGACTCCATATTCAGGATAGCCAGGGGATGGATGAGATATTTCTGCCCTTTTTATATAGTTTATATAGCCAGTTGTCCTATGGACAATGTACTTATACTTCTCATGTCCTCTGTCCTTTTAACCAGTCCAGGCTAATTGATTTATCTTGCACATGAATCAGCCTGGACCATGATCTAAATTTAACATTGCACTCAGTGGCAGGGAAATTATTTCCCTCCTGTCTAACAACAAGGTGATGGAGCAGGTCTATAATCCCAATCCTTAAATCTCCCACCCAGACTACTTCCAAGACTTGGGTTCTCAAGGTCTGGTGCCCCCTCAAAGTCAATCCCTGGGGATAGTACCCACTTGCACTGCTGCTACCAGAGCACTTTGAGCTCAGCTGTGGTGCTTTGCTCCTTGGGGCCTCCAGGAAGCAGCATACCTTCAGAATTTCATAGAATCCCTCCTGTGCTACAAGGGGTCCAGTACTACTGCTATCTTGTTTTACATGTGGAATCGGCTTGCAGAAAGCCCAAATACCACCAGTGCCATTTCACCCATGTGAACCCTACACAGGAATTCTCTGGGACTTCCAGCGTTGCCTCCACTGTTCCCAGCACCAGGGGTGATTTTTATTATTTATACAACATTATATTTTTAAACATATAAACATTTGAACAAATGTTTTTTAAGTTGTACAATACATTTTCTTATAAACTAATTCTCAGGCTCAATGTGTTGCTACTATTGCAAATTAAACCTCTCCCACAACACGTGCAGTATGTGGGAGAACGGTCCTCTGACCATTACAAAATAGGGATAACAGGGCACATAACAGTGGTCACGTCTGTCTGTTATCCCTCTTTTGTTCTAGCCACTAACTATTCGCTCACTGTACCCATTCACTGTTTCTCTATTTTATTTTATGCAGCCACGGCAGATAGCTGTCTCCACCATGTTCGGATATACACTACAAGATAGGGATAATATGCTATCCTACCACATGCCTAAACTGATCAGGTTGTTGGATAATTTTGCTAAGCAAGCACACTCAGTCCATTGTTGTACATTAATCAGGTTATTGGATAGTTTTGTTAGTCCGATAGAGATAATTTTCCCCTGGAGGAGTGGATATTCTTGGGGAGCGCTTATGATTTGGCAAAGGAGAAAAAAGGGTGGTTTTCATCAAAGGAAAAGCTGGGACACTAGGGATTGTGGATCATGTAATGCAGGACTATGCAAGGATAAACAAAGTGGTCATTCTTCCAGTACCAGTTGCATAACAGGGAGATTCTGTGAAATGAGGCCATTTCAAAATGCTATTTGCAAGAATATCCAAGCTCCCAGTACGAATAGGATACGAAGACCTACCAAACAGCAGCGAGGAATAAAACTTTTCAGCTATGCTGTGTGTGTTGTTCTCCATTGCTTGTGTGAGTCCCTGCTACTTAATGTGTTAAATGTTTGTTATACTTCTTTTCTTTCAGAATCTTTTAAATTCTTTAATGTTCAACATTCTTGGTTTGAGCTATTACCACTACACTGTGCGGATACACAGCCCTTAGTTCATCATAGGTGTCTACGTCACCAAGGGCGCTGCTCATCTAGTGCTGAGAGGGGCTATGACTGACTTGAAACCTGAGACAGTCCTCTCCCCTTGATATTGTTATAAATGATCAGGTCATTTTTATACATTAGTGGGCCCAGGGTAAAGATCACACATGTGAGCCCCTTAAGAACACAAGGTATAAATTGCAGTGGTATCCAAAATGAGGAGAAAATATTGGGCTAGATTTACTAAACTGCGGGTTTGAAAAAGCAGAGATGTTGCCTATAGCAACCAATTAGATTCTAGCTATCATTTTGTAGAACGTACTAAATAAATGACAGCTAGAACCTGATTGGTTGCTATAGGCAACATCTCCACTTTTTCAAAACCGCAGTTTAGTAAATATACCCCCAAGTCTTTTCAGTTAGCAATACATGTCAAAAATATATTTTATTTGCATTTTCCACAGGTGCAAATTATACTGCATGAGAGTGTATTCAAAAGACATGGGCTCATTTACTCTGTAAATCCACAGGGATCTTCCTCTTCCACCCACCTTTTAATCCAAAGGGAAAAATAAAACATATGGATGGCGCTTAACTGCTCCTTGTAGTCACGACATGTCTGACAGGTCAGATCGCTTTGCTTTGATTAGTTAGTGTCCAATACAAGCTAATTACTAGACATATAAAACTACAACATGTGTTTGTGAATTTATTTGTAGTATTAGCTTGGGATGGCTCAGATGAACTCTGTGTCCAGCCATGGGTTAAAAGCTGAAGCCAGAAACTAAATTAATGTGTATCTTTGATTATTTCTAAATTCTTCTGTTCTACCCAGAGGTATTTAGGGATAGAGAGTTCCAAAGACATAGTTACAGATGATTGCCCAATACCAATTTATGGTTTGGGTCATAACAGCTGTGGCCTTTGTAATCTCTCTTTAAGTTTACATCAGTATCATCAGTGATATGCAACAAACATACCACTCACATTCTCAGTGATCTGTAACATCTCAGGACATCTCAACTGGATGACTGGGCAGCTGGGACAAGTGTGCATGAAGGGAAATGAGAACACAGAAAAATGACAGTTTCTCATATGTCATATTTACAGGAGTCATGTTTGGTATGCAAATGAAGGGAATCTTATTACCTGCTGTGTGGAGAAAATATCATCTTTGTATGACATTCTGGTAAGAAGATAGGCCAGTGCAAATAAAACCTGACTTCAAAGGTGTTTGAACAGAAGTCATAAACAACTAATTTGCATTTACTCAGACTTAATAGTTCTGACATCACAGGAAAGGAGGCTGTAGGGACCTGAAGAATGTTAAATTGTCCTGGAGTCTAACAGATATGATCACTTTTTAAAGTCCATTTCATATTGAGAGGTATTCTTTTATTCTTGCTTCTCCCAACAAACAGAAAATGTATCATTCATGAGTTTGCCATCTTTGTTGTTTTATTTCTTTTCATTATTACAAGAACCTATTGTATTTTATCTTTGTATGTCATTTTTGAATTGTTTTTCATCTTAAGCATTTAAGATTTATTTCTCATTTTAAATTACACTTAATAAGTTCAGGTCTCTGTGTTTTTATGAATTCATTGTCAGACCTAGCTTGATTTTAGAACGCTACATAGTTGAAACAGAGGAGATCATTTGGTCTATGATAACTCTGATGAAAGTAAATTGTGATACATTAGTTAAAAGGGAGAACCGAAGGCTTCCTGAGAAAGAGGGTCAGCTCATCAGAAAAAGCTTTGGTGGTGGCATATTTTTAAGGAAACGTTCGTGTGTGCCAAGACAGGGAACAACTTAATATTTTTTTTAAATAGACCAGGTGGTTGTTTTTTATTAAACTTTTGTCACACACACGTCACACAGGCCAGGTGAGTGCTCTGTATTGTGACACAGCGCATGAGAAAGGCAGACAGAAAGCGAGCATAGTCAGTCAGAGTAGGGGGCTAATCCACTCATTCCCCTCATGGTCCATCTGGCTTCCTCTCCTGTTCTTCACCTTCCCTTTCCTTCTGCTCCTCCTCTTTCTTTCCACCACCTCTCCTTCCTCAGATTCACCCTTCATCTCCCCCTCTGCTCCCCCTAACCTTCTTTTAGAATGTACTGGTACCCTATAATCTTCAGCACATTTGACCACTGTGCACGAGGCAGACGGAGTTGTCTCACACTGAATTTTCTTATGTAAGTGTAGTGGGGTATTAATGAAATGTATGTGTGTGATATTAATGTAATGTGTGTGATGGTGTTAATTTAAAATGTGTGTGAGTGTGATTGTGTGTGTGTGTGTGTCTGTAGTGGTATTATTGTAATGTGTTTGTTGATATTAATGTAATATCGTGGGGCAATTAGGGTAATATAGTGGGGCTATTAATGTAATGCAGGGAATGATGCAGGAGAGTAATGTTATGACTGAAGTATTTATGTAATATAATTGGGTATTAATAGGATGGTTGAGGATATTTACGTAATGTGAGTGCTATTCATGTAATGTCTCAGCAGGTGGGAGCAATTAACTTATTGCTGGAGCTCTCTCTATTAAATGTGGGGGCTATTAATGAAATTTGGGGCTGATGGGAGCTTTTTACATATTGTTGGGCCCATAATGCAATGTGGGGAATAATAATTTAATGATTCGGCTAGTTGGGAGAGCTCTCCCAATTTATATAATGTTGGGGCTGATTGAGAGTGAGTGGCCTAGAGAGTTCAGCTTTCCAGGAGACAGGAGAGGAATAGTTCCTAACTCTTTTTCAAACAAGACCTTCCCACATAGCAGGACTTTGTTTTCACTTCTGGGACATTCAGGAGGTATGTCCCACTTCATACTGTTATCTCAATTCACCCCTGTCAGCAGCTCTAACCCTGCTCTTGTGTCTGATGGGAAAGGGGTCAGAGTGCTGTTCTACACTAAACGGCTCCTGCTGCTACTCCATGATGTGAGCAGTCTGTGGTGAGTGTCGGTGATACCATCAGGTGGAGTCATGGCACTTTACCCAGTGTTACTTACCACCTAGAGCAGTGGTGGCGGGAGTTGCTATGAAGAACAGAGCCCTCCTCCACTGTACATCTTAGCACTTGGGAACTTATGATGTGGGGGGCTTGGGTCACACGTGACAAGGGGAGAACAGTGGTGAAACATATGGTAAAAATGGGGAGAGTCACATATATTTCTCAGCCATTCTCCCCTTGTCATATATGAAGAGGGGAGGTAATCACTACTCTTACACACAGAAACACTAAATTCATAAACTAAAGCACTTACCATTAATTTGCATTAATTGCTTATATGTAGATGATAGATGATAGGATAGATTCCTCAGGAGAAAAGAGGGTATAAAAGTCAACTGTAATTCTGCCCCTTGTTCAAATCTATTATTGGCTCATACTGTCGTTCCCTGCACTGACGTTGTGGAGTCATATACCTGCAACAGGATCTCTAAATGTAGTTACCTGATTGGTCTCATAAATAAATTGTGGACCTTGCCATCTTTATATCACATATGGTTTTATATCTGATTCTATATATTGCTCCTATCATCCATTTTTATCTTTTGTTGATCAATTGTACTTAAAATCTAGATAATGATCACATTTACACAAATGTGACTATGCCTGATGAGCGAACCAAAGCTCTGAAACAAATTGCATTTGGATTTACCACTAGATATCGTTCTTGATGGCTGAGGTCTTCATGGGGAAGCCAACATTTCACTGGGTACCCACTGTCTAGTTAACCGAAATGGAGTTTTGTTCATCTTATTATTATAGCCTCCAATGGTATGTTCTTATTGTTTTTTTATTTACAATATAGTCAATAAGTCAAGCTGTGATAGGACAACAGTTGCATATGAATGTGCTACAGAAAGTGATCTTATTTTTTGACCTGACACTGATCATTGACTCAGTGAAATGTCAGGATCAAACATCAGCATCAGTGTTATTGGAATCACTCGTGTCAATGATAAATAGGTTACTTGTCAGTATTGGGTATCGGGCCCTGTTATCCATCTTAAAACTGTTACGACATTGATTGTTTGGTCATTTAGTTGTGTTCCAAAATGGACACTTTAAAAGGGTTCTTATGTAGACTTGTTCAATTTACCATAAAAAATTGTTTCACTCATCAGCAATCATTGGAGACAGTTATGTATTGTTTATGTCATCAACATTTCACTTTATTATTGGAAATATAGAACATGATTAACTAGATTAATGGTGCAACTGAGCTCTGTCACTTGGCTCACAAAATATGCTGCTCACCTCCAGCCATATTGCACTACCTCTTGCCCTTCTGGTCCACGGGAGGTTTCTGTCCTCCCTGAGACCGCCATAGGACACCTGCGTTACGGTTTGACAGGTGTACCGCCCCTGCACTATCTGTAGGGAAGTTTTCATGCTGTGAAATACACTGCACCCAATTAACCAATGCTGTTATTCCCGTCATGTGCCGCCTGGGTTAGCAAGTCAAGAAGCCCATATTTGTGGGAGTATAAAAGTTTGCACCAAATGAGTAGAGGTGTTGAGAAGATTGGGTTGTCATTGCTAAATATGGGTCAGGAATATCATGCGCCCACATAAAAAACAAGATTTTATTTAGAAAAATGAGATTATTTCAATTAGAAAAAAAGGGAGAACTCTGATATTTTCAGTAGAGTGCACAGGATTTTCTCTCCACAGATAGACTTGATATATCCACAGCCTCTGAGCCGTGGGTGATTGGGTCCCTTCTTAAACTTTCAACAGGAGACACATTCCAGGTGCACGTTTTTTTCCAATGTTATAAAATATGTAAACACACTAAGATGTTGTCTTTTCGACACTGCCTGTTCTATTTGTTTGTATTTACTTTTAAGTTTAAGTTTTTGCATTTAAGTTTCTTTCGTTCACCATCCCCCAACCGCAAGCATTGTTATCATCACATGTCAAAAACAATCATGTATGACAAGACTGTCATTTTCCTAACAGCAGTTAGTAATCAGTCTTACATTCTGGCATGCACTTTCTACCAGTCATAAATCATACTTGCCTACTCTCCCGGAATTCCAAGGAGGCTCCCGAATTTCTTCACGGACTCCTGGAAGAGTAGGCAAAGTTCCCGTATTTTCCGAAATTCACAGCATTAAATGGAGGGGGCGAGCCTTAATCGCATCATTAGGCCCTGCCCCCTCTATTCAATGCCGTGAATTTTGGCTTTTTATAGAGGGGGGCGGTGTCCCCACGCCCCCTCCTACCCTATGTCACCACTTCGGGGAGAAATCTTAAAAGTTGGCATGTATGCCACAGTCCAGATAAAAATCCCCTTTCTGTTAAGATTTACTTCTTGGTGACACTCTACTCAGCTCCAAATGCTCTTTTTGGGTGGTCTGTGACTACTTCTGCGCTACTTTTCCTGGTTGCACAGTGACGTGCAGATTTGTGGGCTGATATGGCAGCGTCCGTGGGGATAAATTGTTTGCCATAGCTGGTGGGAGGAGGTTGGTGGAGCAATGGCTTTCCTTGCTAAATGCAGATTAGGTACATATTTATTCAGTGAAGTGCAGGAACAATTTTTAGTACTATGGGATAGGATTGTTTAAATGTGATAACGGAGGGAGAGCGTGCATGTTCTGTGGGAGGACAGCCTCTATCTCCATGCAATTCTCTACTACCTTTGAGGTCCTGGAGATTGGGTATAATCCTTATAGTTATAAATGGACACACTTTGCACTATCCATTTGCACTTCCGCAGTGAAATGCATTTAAAGGCACACTGCAACAAATGTATTAAATAGCTTTAAACACACGAAACTGAGCAGTATTTTATGAGAAATATGTAATTGTTTAGATAAATGAAGGTAGTGATCTTAAATGGGAAGTAGGGTGGATGATGTGATGGTTTTACTGTTTCTACCCTACACATTATGTATAGCGCCCATAATCTACACAAATACAGATATGGGTTTCCAGAGACTGTGAAATGTATTTGGCAAACAAGTACTTGCCCGTATAAAGGAGCATAGTAGGCCTACAGATTTTTCATTCACAACTGAGCAACTACAATACTTCATAAAAAGTTGATACCAGCCATTTTTGTATGTATTTTTTTTATTTTTTTACTATATAGACACGATGAAAATAAGATAAGTTCCAGTTAACATTATTCCTCTCAATACATGTGAGTACAAAGTCATGAGAATAATTCATTATGTAAGAAACATCAATTTGAGGCCATTCATGTACGTATCATTTCACCAGGGCCGGACTGGCCATCTGGCACTTCTGGGAAATGCCAGAAGGGCCGATGGCTATATGGGCCGGCCCGACTCCTCCTGTCTTCCTGGTGGCTGGTTCCTCCCCGGGAACCAGCCACCTCTGCTGCGCGCTCCTCAGCATAATGGGGGAGGGAGCTGTGCACTGTCTATCATCCGCTCACCCAGCAGCCCCTACCCCACTAGCTCTCACACTCATGATCCCCGTGAAAATCGCGGCACCTCCGCGACCCCCCCCCCCCCGATATCCGCAGGGGGGTCTCGGGGGTTCCGCAATTTCTGCGGGGGGAACGCGGGGGTGCCGCGATTTTCGTGGGGGGAGGGGGGGTCGCGAGGGTGCCGCGAGTTGTGGGGATCATGAGTGTGAGAGAGCCAGTGGGGTAGGGGCTGCTGGGGAGGGGGTGAGAGACCCAGGGGGATGGGGGTGGTGAGAGAGTGGGTGAGAGAGCCAAAGGGGAAGGGGGTGCTTCAAGAGGGGGTGAGAGAGCCAAATGGGAAGGGGGTGCTGGGAGAGTGGTGAGAGAGACAGGAGGTAGGGGCTGCTGGGAGAGTTGGTGAGAGAGCCAAAGGGGAAGGGGGTGCTGGGAGAGGGGGTGAGAGAGCCAAATGGGAAAGGGGTGCTGGGAGAGGAGTGAGAGAGACAGGGGGTAGGGGCTGCTGGGAGAGTGGGTGAGAGAGCCAAAGGGGAAGGGGGTGCTGGGAGAGAGGGTGAGATAGCCAAATTGGAAGGGGATGCTGGGAGAGGGGTGAGAGAGACAGGGGGTAGGGGCTGGTGGGAGAGGGGGTGAGAGAGCCAGGAAAGAAGTGGGTGCTTGGAGAGGGGGTGAGAGAGCCAAAGGTGAAGGGGGTGAGAGAGCCAAAGGGGAAGGGGTGCTGGGAAAGGGGGTGAGAGAGCCAGAGGGAAGTGGGTGCTGGGAGAGGGGGTGAGAGGGTGAGAGAGCCAAAGGGGAAGGGGGTGCTGGGAGAGTGGGTGAGAGAGCCAAAGGGGAAGGGGGTGCTGGGAGAGGGGGTGAGAGAGCCAAAGGGGAAGGGGGTGC
This sequence comes from Mixophyes fleayi, assembly GCF_038048845.1. NCBI lineage: Eukaryota > Metazoa > Chordata > Amphibia > Anura > Limnodynastidae > Mixophyes > Mixophyes fleayi. The sequence continues at coordinate 25,851,312 of NC_134404.1, read as the reverse complement.
TGGGAGAGGGGATGAGAGACCCAGGGGGGAAGGGGGTGCTGGGAGAGTGGGTGACAGAGCCAAAGGGGGAGGGGGTGCTGGGAGAGGGGGTGAGAGACCCAGGGGGGAAGGGGGTGCTGGGAGAATGGGTGAGAGAGCCAAAGGGGCAGAGGGTACTGGGAGATGGGTGAGAGAGCCAGGGGGTGGGGGGTGCTGGGAGAGGGGACGAGAGAGCCAGGGGGTGCTGGGAGAGGGGGTGAGAGAGCCAGGGGGTGCTGGGAGAGGGGAGAGAGAGACAGGAGGTAGGGGGTGCAGGAAGAGGGGTGAGAGAGCCAGGGGGATAGAGGGTGCAGGAAGAGGGGTGAGAGAGCCAGGTGGGTAGAGGGTGCAGGAAGAGGGGTGAGAGAGCCAGGGGGTAGAGGGTGCAGGAAGACATGTGAGACCAGTGGGGTAGACGGTGCAGGAAGACGTGTGAGAGCGCCAGGGGAGAAGGTGGTGCAGGAAGACGTGTGAGAGAGCCAGGGGAGAAGGTGGTGCAGGGGGTTAAGTGAGAGGGACAAAGAAGAAGATGGTGCAGGGGTATAGGTAAAAGAAAGTGTAAAGGTAGAGACATCTTAAGAATTTGAATTTCAGGGATGCAGCCATCATAAAACACAAGTAGTAATGAAAAATGGGAATGCACAGAGGGGACAAGTGTTATAAAAAAATAAAAAATCAAGCCTTCATACTCCATTCACTCTTATTTTCCATAACCCCACTTCTAAATTTCCGCTTCGACCACTGCCCTCTGTTCCTGCTCCCGAATGGCTGTGTGAGCTGATAGTTGCTGATCCCTCATCGCCCAGCACGTCCGGTAGGAGAACAGAACACAGGATGCCATAATCAGGTAAGTTCATATATTTTCTCTTGTGCAATGTGTTTTTAACCATTCTTGTCATGATACTGTGTATCCAATGACATTTAAAACACTATGTATTGCTTATTATTGCGCTGTAATGTTTCTTGCATATCTATATGTACAGAGATTTTTAATTAAGAGGAAAAAACATTGCTTGTCATAAATTTTATCTGTGATTGTGTCAATATATATATTTTTGTTTGCATTGTAAATGGTGTATTAAGCTGCTCCTGGGCCTCACACTCTCAGTATCTGATATGCTGTACCAATTTTTATTTGTGAATGAGTTTTTGTCTGGGCACTACTAATGATTTGGGGCACTACTATGGCATAATGTTATTTGGGGACACTATTGTGGCATAATATGACCTTGGGGCACTACGATGTGGCATAATATGAACTGGGCGCACTACGGTGTGGCATAATATGAACTTCTGCCAAAGGCAAGTCTTTCATTGTTGAATATGATGGGAGCCCAAAGAAGTTGCTGTATTGTGGCCCAAAATTCCTCTTGTCGGCCCTGCCTGTGAGTCAAGGGGGTAGACGTCTCCAGGTAAATAATCTAAATGTTTCCTATCTGTTTTCCATCAAACTGATGGATCAAAACCAATTATCTCTCACCCACCTCCAATATCCCCCTTAATTTATATACTGTGTTATTTAAAATGAATAGAAAAGACGCAAATCCAGTTACTAAAAAAAAGTTAGTAAAAAAAATATTTTTCTCTGACATTTTGCTGTAGATGGAAATACTTTCAATGCGGCCGCGTGGGTTCAAATGATCATTCAATAGTTATGTTTTTCTGATATATTTGTTAGAGTTTTATTTCATGTGGAATGATTCATGAAAATTCTGCCATTACTATTTAATTGAGTAAAAAGGGTTCCTGTTACCTATATGTGTGTAAGTATTCTGTTGTTGCTATTTTGTGAGAGATTTGAAAAAAGCAAAACATTGGTTTCCAACAGTGGCGTCTGTATAATTGGTGATATTGCTGTAGTTTGGGGTGGCGTTGTGGCGGCAATGTTGTAGTGTTTGGGGCTTAGTATTGTTAATAAGTAGGAGAGGGTATTGCTATAATGTGGGGGTGATGCTGGTTGCTGTAATGTGGAGGTGATGCTGGTTGCTGTAATGAGGGGGGTGATGCTGGTTGCTGTAATGTGGGGGGTGATGCTGGACGCTGTAATGTGGGGGGTGATGCTGGACGCTGTAATGTGGGGGGTGATGCTGGTTGCTGTAATGTGGGGGGTGATGCTGGTTGCTGTAATGAGGGGGGTGATGCTGGTTGCTGTAATGTGGGGGGTGATGCTGGACGCTGTAATGTGGGGGGTGATGCTGGACGCTGTAATGTGGGGGGTGATGCTGGTTGCTGTAATGTGGGGGTGATGCTGGTTGCTGTAATGTGGGGGTGATGCTGGTTGCTGTAATGTGGGGGGTGATGCTGGTTGCTGTAATGTGGGGGGTGATGCTGGTTGCTGTAATGTGGGGGTGATGCTGGTTGCTGTAATGTGGGGTTGATGCTGGTTGTTGTAATGTGGGGGGTGATGCTGGTTGTTGTAATGTGGGGGGTGATGCCGGTTGCTGTAATGTGGGGGGTGATGCTGGTTGCTGTAATGTGGGGGGTGATGCCGGTTGCTGTAATGTGGGGTTGATGCCAGTTGCTGTAATGTGGGGTTGATGCTGGTTGTTGTAATGTGGGGGGTGATGCCGGTTGCTGTAATGTGGGGGTGATACTGGTTGCTGTAATGTGGGGGGTGATGCCGGTTGCTGTAATGTGGGGGGTGATGCCGGTTGCTGTAATGTGGGGGTGATGCTGGACGCTGTAATGTGGGGGTGATTGCGGTTGCTGTAATGTGGGGGGTGATGCTGGTTGCTGTAATATGGGGGTGATGCTGGTTGCTGTAATGTGGGGGGTGATGCTGGTTGCTGTAATGTGGGGGGTGATGCCGGTTGCTGTAATGTGGGGGGTGATGTCGGTTGCTGTAATGTGGGGGGTGATGCTGGTTGCTGTAATGTGGGGGGTGATGTTGGTTGCTGTAATGTGGGGGGTGATGTCGATTGCTGTAATGTGGGGGGTGATGCTGGTTGCTGTAATGTGGGGGTGATGCCGGTTGCTGTAATGTGGGGGTGATGCTGGATGCTGTAATGTGGGGGGTGATGCTGGTTTCTGTAATGTGGGGGGTGATGCCGGTTGCTGTAATGTGGGGTTGATGCTGGTTGCTGTAATGTGGGGGGTGATGCTGGTTGCTGTAATGTGGGGGGTTATGCTGGTAGCTGTAATGTGGGGGGTGATGCTGGTTGCTGTAATGTGGGGGGTGATGCCGGTTGCTGTAATGTGGGGGGTGATGCTGGTTGCTGTAATGTGGGGTTGATGCTGGTTGCTGTAATGTGGGGGGTGATGCCGGTTGCTGTAATGTGGGTGGTGATGCTGGTTGCTGTAATGTGGGGGGTGATGCTGGTTGCTGTAATGTGGGGGGTGATGCCGGTTGCTGTAATGTGGGGGGTGATGCTGGTTGCTGTAATGTGGGGGGTGATGCTGGTTGCTGTAATGTGGGGGGTGATGCTGGTTGCTGTAATGTGGGGGGTGATGCTGGTTGCTGTAATGTGGGGGGTGATGCTGGTTGCTGTAATGTGGGGGGTGATGCTGGTTGCTGTAATGTGGGGGGTGATGCTGGTTGCTGTAATGTGGGGGGTGATGCTGGTTGCTGTAATGTGGGGGGTGATGCTGGTTGCTGTAATGTGGGGGGTGATGCCGGTTGCTGTAATGTGGGGGGTGATGCCGGTTGCTGTAATGTGGGGGGTGATGCTGGTTGCTGTAATGTGGGGGGTGATGCTGGTTGCTGTAATGTGGGGGGTGATGCCGGTTGCTGTAATGTGGGGGGTGATGCCGGTTGCTGTAATGTGGGGGGTGATGCTGGTTGCTGTAATGTGGGGGGTGATGCTGGTTGCTGTAATGTGGGGGGTGATGCCGGTTGCTGTAATGTGGGGTTAATGCTGGTTGCTGTAATGTGGGGGGTGATGCTGGTTGCTGTAATGTGGGGGGTGATGCTGGTTGCTGTAATGTGGGGGGTGATGCTGGTTGCTGTAATGTGGGGGGTGATGCCGGTTGCTGTAATGTGGGTGGTGATGCTGGTTGCTGTAATGTGGGGGGTGATGCTGGTTGCTGTAATGTGGGGGGTGATGCCGGTTGCTGTAATGTGGGGGGTGATGCTGGTTGCTGTAATGTGGGGGGTGATGCTGGTTGCTGTAATGTGGGGGGTGATGCTGGTTGCTGTAATGTGGGGGGTGATGCTGGTTGCTGTAATGTGGGGGGTGATGCTGGTTGCTGTAATGTGGGGGGTGATGCTGGTTGCTGTAATGTGGGGGGTGATGCTGGTTGCTGTAATGTGGGGGGTGATGCTGGTTGCTGTAATGTGGGGGGTGATGCTGGTTGCTGTAATGTGGGGGGTGATGCTGGTTGCTGTAATGTGGGGGGTGATGCCGGTTGCTGTAATGTGGGGGGTGATGCCGGTTGCTGTAATGTGGGGGGTGATGCTGGTTGCTGTAATGTGGGGGGTGATGCTGGTTGCTGTAATGTGGGGGGTGATGCCGGTTGCTGTAATGTGGGGGGTGATGCCGGTTGCTGTAATGTGGGGGGTGATGCTGGTTGCTGTAATGTGGGGGGTGATGCTGGTTGCTGTAATGTGGGGGGTGATGCCGGTTGCTGTAATGTGGGGGGTGATGCTGGTTGCTGTAATGTGGGGTTGATGCTGGTTGCTGTAATGTAGGGGGTGATGCTGGTTGCTGTAATGTGGGGGGGGATGCTGGTTGCTGTAATGTGGGGGGTGATGCTGGTTGCTGTAATGTGGGGTTGATGCTGGTTGCTGTAATGTGGGGGGTGATGCCGGTTGCTGTAATGTGGGGGTGATGCTGGTTGCTGTAATGTGGGGGGTGATGCTGGTTGCTGTAATGTGGGGGGTGATGCTGGTTGCTGTAATGTGGGGGGTGATGCTGGTTGCTGTAATGTGGGGGGTGATGCCGGTTGCTGTAATGTGGGGGGTGATGCCGGTTGCTGTAATGTGGGGGGTGATGCTGGTTGCTGTAATGTGGGGGGTGATGCCGGTTGCTGTAATGTGGGGGTGATGCTGGTTGCTGTAATGTGGGGGGTGATGACGGTTGGTGTAATGTGGGGGTGATTGATGTAGTATGAGTGTGTGTGGGGGTTATTTATTGCTGTAATTTGGGTACTAATAATGTATTGTCATGGTATTTATTGATGTAATTGCGGTGCTAACAATGTAAGATTGAGGGTCATTAGGAGAAATAATTCTCCCCCCACACATACACACACTCATATTACATCATGTTGTACTGCACCAGCAACGCACACTACCCCAGCATCAGTGTGCAACAATATAGTGCATGGGGCCCACAACACGTGGGCCGGTGTGCTTTAAATGCCAGGGATGATTTTTAGTCCCAGTCCTGCCCTGCATTTCACATTAAATAACCTCTAAAGCTTTATAGCAGTGGTCTACTGTACTTTTGCAATTAATAGATGCTAAAAAAAATGCATGCAAAAATTTCAGTCATTTGTGACAATTTTGATAATAACCAGGATAAGGGATTTTGAAACCCAAATGATGGTATTAGATGTCCTATCTGTTACTGAGGGACTTTGTTTAATAACAGTTTCCAAATAAAATGTTGGATAATGGGTTTTTTTCAGCACCAGGGGGTAAATGTAAATTAGTAAACTAATTTGAACTTAAAACGGTGCTGTCTGTAAAGCCAAGTTTTGCCTTTAACGACATTGCTGTTTTAAATCTCTCCAGCAAAGTCACCGAATATCGGTGACTTACACAGTCTGCAGTTTAATACATTTACCCCAGATACATTTTTAAATGCGGGTGGGGGTACTGTTCGGGAATAATTGTCAATTATTAAGAAAGGGGCAGCACGGTGGCTCAGTGGTTAGCACTTCTGTCTCACGGCACTTAGGTCATGAGTTTGATTCCCAAGCATGGCCTTAGCTATGTGGAATTTGTATGTTCTCCTCGTGTTTGCGTGGGTTTCCTCCAGGAGCTCTGGTTTCCTCCCATATTCCAAAAACATACTGGTAGATTAATTGGCTGCTTTAAATTAACCCTAGTCTCTGTGTGTGTGTGTGTGTGTTAGGTAATTTAGACTGTAAGGTCCAATGGGGAAGGGACTGATGTGAGTGTGTTCTTTGTACAACGCTGCCGAATTAGTAGCGCTAAATAACATGATGATGATGATGAATGGGAGATAAAAAGGATTCTTGATATGGATTAATGAGTGCCTCCAATAACAAAACCCTTTCTTCCACTATCTTAATAGTTTACATATAACACAAGTTTACTCTATACCATAGCAACCAATGAGATAATATGACTGTGCTCTAGCCCAACCAATAAATTAATAACTTTAAAACTAAAAGAAATAAGTAGGATATATGAACCTACCTTCAAATAGAACTAACAAAATAAATGTCGACAACAACAAAATCTAGACACACTTTGATGCTGAACGTTTACGTAATTTTATTGTAATGCACCTTTTTAGAATGTACATACTTCTTTGCAACAAATAATAACCTATAGGGCCTAGAGAGTAGAGACAGGTGGGCAGAATTGCAATTAACATTTGAATTTTTTTTTTTTTTTTACTGTAGAGTTACTTAATATTGAATAATAGAGGCAGGAACAAATCTATAATTGGACAAATGGACAAATCTATAATTGGGACTGTCCCTGGAAATAAGAGAAGTCAGCAACAAAGATTGTCAACTATACCACAGTTTCCTGCTCTAGCTTTATATAAGCTTCAATTCATCACTCTTTTACATTGGGGACTATGCCCTTTCACTATATCTCAGTCTGTGGCTCCCAGCTTACCCCATTTATCTCCTCACATCATGTCACTGGCCCTGTCACAGGTAGCTATGTCCTCACTAACACAATGACAGTACTGCACAGGTCACTGCCTCCCACAAAATCAGCACCCTCATCTGCTGCTGCTCTACCATTACGATGTTCTGATTGGATACAGGTGTTCTGTCTCCACCCACATCAGAACTGAGGACTTATCAGATAAATATTAAGAATGAATATAATAGGGTTCTCAGTTGCTAGTCAAAAGTACCAGAAAACATGGCTTGGTGTGGATATGTCCTTCCTTAAAGGAAACACCTGTTTGTTTTACCTATGTGACATTTCTATACGCTTCAATCAAAAATGCTATAAAATTTATTTTTAAACTTTGTGCACAGCAAAATATAAGTTATTTAATTATTTTAGGGTACTCCGGTTATTTCTCATGGTTCAAAAACATACTGGGGGCTTAATTAGATAATAACTATGAAATTAAATTACATGTGAGTATGATTGGTTTGAAAGCTCCACTGTGGCAAAGGAATGATGTTACTGAAAAAAATGATTTGCTTATACTGATCTGCTTACTACTTACATCCTAACTGCCACAATTTTTTTGGGACAGTCACAATTTGCGGACTTAGAAAGGGTCATCATTTATTCAGAAAGGGTCAGGGCAGGGGCGGATTGGGAACTTAAAGTGGCCCTGGAAAAAATTATAGAAGTGGCCTCATGTCGGCGGGACCAAAATAACTGTAGGAGGGGCCAACACAAAAGTAGGCGGGATTTAGAACTACAGGAATTTGGTTGTAGTAACATTTAGGAAAACCTAGATGTGATGACTTTACACACAGTGGGTCATCTCTAAAGCCATGCAGGGCAAATGTATAGTATACTATAGGCAGCCCCCTCTTGGTATAGTATAGTATAGGTTGCCCCCTTAGTATAGTATAGGTAGCCCCCCTTAGTATAGTATAGACAGCCCCCCTTAGTAAAGTATAGGTAGCCCCCCTTAGTATAGTATAGGCAACCCATCTTAGTATAGTATAGGTAGCCCCCCTTAGTATAGTATAGGCAGCCACCCCTTAGTATAGTATAGGCAGCCACCCCTTAGTATAGTATAGACAGCCATACCTTAGTATAGTATAGGCAGCCACCCCTTAGTATAGTATAGGTAGCCCCCCTTAGTATAGTATAGGCAGCCCATCTTAGTATAGTATAGATAGCCCCCCTTAGTATAGTATAGGCAGCCACCCCTTAGTATAGTATAGGTAGCCCCCCTTAGTATAGTATAGGTTGCCCCCCTTAGTATAGTATAGGCAGCCACCCCTTAGTATAGTATAGGTTGCCCCCCTTAGTATAGTATAGGCAGCCACCCCTTAGTATAGTATAGGCAGCCACCCCTTAGTATAGTATAGGCAGCCACCCCTTAGTATAGTATAGGTAGCCCCCCTTAGTATAGTATAGGTAGCCCCCCTTAGTATAGTATAGGTAGCCCCCCTTAGGATAGTATAGACAGCCACCCCTTAGTATAGTATAGGCAGCCACCCCTTAGTATAGTATAGGTAGCCCCCCTTAGTATAGTATAGACAGCCACCCCTTAGTATAGTATAGGTAGCCCCCCTTAGTATAGTATAGGCAGCCACCCCTTAGTATAGTATAGGTAGCCCCCCTTAGTATAGTATAGGTAACCCACCTTAGTATAGTATAGGCAGCCCCCCTTAGTATAGTATAGGCAGCCACCCCTTAGTATAGTATAGGCAGCCACCCCTTAGTATAGTATAGGTAGCCCCCCTTAGTATAGTATAGGTAGCCCCCCTTAGTATAGTATAGGCAGCCACCCCTTAGTATAGTATAGGTAGCCCCCCTTAGTATAGTATAGGCTGCCACCCCTTAGTATAGTATAGGTAGCCCCCCTTAGTATAGTATAGGCAGCCACCCCTTAGTATAGTATAGGCAGCCACCCCTTAGTATAGTATAGTCAGCCACCCCTTAGTATGGTATAGGTAGCCCCCCTTAGTATAGTATAGACAGCCACCCCTTAGTATAGTATAGGTAGCCCCCCTTAGTATAGTATAGGTAGCCCCCCTTAGTATAGTATAGACAGCCACCCCTTAGTATAGTATAGGCAGCCACCCCTTAGTATAGTATAGGTAGCCCCCCTTAGTATAGTATAGACAGCCCCCCTTAGTATAGTATAGGTAGCCCTCCTTAGTATAGTATAGACAGCCACCCCTTAGTATAGTATAGGCAGCCCCCCTTAGTATAGTATAGGCAGCCACCCCTTAGTATAGTATAGGTAGCCCCCCTTAGTATAGTATAGACAGCCACCCCTTAGTATAGTATAGACAGCCACCCCTTAGTATAGTATAGGCAGCCCCCCTTAGTATAGTATAGGCAGCCACCCCTTAGTATAGTATAGGCAGCCACCCCTTAGTATAGTATAGGTAGCCCCCCTTAGTATAGTATAGACAGCCACTCCTTAGTATAGTATAGGTAGCCCCCCTTAGTATAGTATAGGTAGCCCCCCTTAGTATAGTATAGACAGCCACCCCTTAGTATAGTATAGGCAGCCACCCCTTAGTATAGTATAGGCAGCCACCCCTTAGTATAGTATAGGCAGCCCCCCTTAGTATAGCATAGTATAGGTAGTCCCCCTTAGTATAGTATAGGACCCCCCCTTAGTATAGTATAGTATAGTATACTAAGCCCCCCCTCACTTACCTTCAGTTGCTCTGAGCAGCGTCTCTTCTCACATCAGGCAGACAGAAAGTGAAGTCAGACTTCCTGTCTGCCGAACAGCACCGTGGGAGCCTAGCAATTGGCTGCCTGTTGCTGCCCACTGAACACCAATATTTTAGATTGCTTTCCTGTACATGCCTCCCCCTGCCGCATCCAAACGCCCCCCCCAGGAAAATCTGAGGTGGCCTCGTTAGACCATCGGCCTACCGGGAAACTTCCCTGTAAGGTCTATGGCCAATCCGCCCCTGGGTCAGGGCATACAATGCAAGGGATAGTGTTTCATCGGTAAGTGGGTGCAATTGGGCGGAGTGGGTTGGGTTCGTTTTAGCATCTGAGGATTAGGGTGGCTTTGATTAATCCCAACTTTTCCTGAATAAATGATAGCCGGTATATAGATATTCATCCATAAAAAATGTCAGCTACAGTACTCACACTTCCCAACACTACCAATTGTCGAAATCAGTACAAAACAGGACCCGCCCCTGAACCACCATACTGCGGTTATTTCTAGAGACACCAAGGGGTATATTTACTAAATTGCGGGTTTGAAAAAGTGGAGATGCCTATTGCAACCAATCAGATTCTAGCTGTCATTTTGTAGAATGTACTAAATAAATGATCAGTTTAATCTGATTGGTTGCCATCTGCATAGAAGCTATAGGCAACATCTCCACTTTTTCAAACCCGAAGTTTAGGAAATATACCCCCATGCCACTTTGCTTTTAGACAAGTCTGCTTTTGGGTACCAAATATCAGCGATGCCCAATGAAACATGGGATTGTTTGCAGGTATGCTAAAGAAACCCACACAAACTAATGAGATAATTTGTCCTGATTAGTCTAACTTACACTAAATCAAGCTAATATATAATGCGTTGCAATGAATAACAGTATATTTTATAGACAGGGAAAATATTTTAGTATGGCTGCACAGAGTGTCTATATTGTTCACTTATAGCTTTCATTTTCTCTCATTAGATCCATTTGCACAGAAGCTATATAATTTCAGTTGTACATTTGCATGATGCTTCACAGTTTGTCTTCACCAAGTCCATATTGCACATTGACTTCAAGCTAGGGCAGTTGTAGCGCTTGTTGGTATATGGACAAGGATTCGCTGAAATCATAAAAAAAAATGTAAATAATTATTTTTGATGTATATTTATTGTAAGTTCATAAACTAATGGAGCACTGTTGCTCTCTAATTGATTTAAGTGATTAAACTAAATAAACTGTTTCATCTACCAATAATTTTATTACAGCAAAATAACGAAAACTTAAATAAAGTAATTGCTTCATATCACAAATAGGAAAAACATGTAAATCAGCCATTACTATATTTTCCAAATTCAAGTACTTACTATATCGCTGTAAATCTATTCTATTTATGAGACACATGGGGTAAATTTTAATGCAATAAGCGGTTTTGGTCCCTATAGGGCTTTTCTTGCTCTGTCCTATACATATAAAGGGTTACCTGCGGAAATAACATGGCCATCAGTGGCTGATGCTAAATATCTCTGGCTATCACTTCTGAGGACATCCCCATCGCTTTGCATGTGTTTACATTGTGGAACTGGAAATTCAAGCTAAGCTCCCAGTGCCACACATGCTGCTTGATTTTCTAGAGCTGAACAGGGGCCTCTAGAGTGAGAAGTAGCCCTCATCATTCAGGATATTTTATTGCCATGGTAGTTATATAATAATGGTAAATTCATAGAGATAACCCATAGAGCTATTCATATTTGGATTCACCTCACTTTGAAAGCCATGATTAAAAAGTAGTAGTCACTGACTACCTCAGTGGCGGTCATTGACAACACAGTTCAAGTCATTGCTTCTATCTACAGTTACCATATTAAGTTCAAAGTTCATTCATCAGTCTATTATACATGGCATGCAGCGGAAGGGATTTACAAAAATGCAAATAACAGCATGGATGAGGTCAGGAATTATGATGGCAAGTACTGAACAATTTTATACTTGTCGCAAAAAATCCCACGTCTACATTAGGTGCTGTTAATTACTTTGATGACAATCCCTGCCTCCAGTATAACATACTGTCGAAATTCCATTGCAGAATTTCCCATTTATGATTAGAGGCACTATAAGAAAAAAGTGGTACGTACTGCATAAGCCATTGTCGCAATTGTTTTTACAGTCTCCGCACTTAGGTCCAGCCGTGTATGGATTGGTCAAAGAGTTGAAATCTTCCCTGAAAGAAGTTGTAAAGTAAACAGAGGTATAGAAAGCAGAATGTTCATACAAGTAACATCTGTAATCATGTCTGAGTAGGATGGGTGTAGATATGAGCAAAACAGAGGTAGTCTCTGAGTTCCACTTTTGTGTTTCTATTTTGCAGAAAGGCAATAAAGCAATGCATTTGTAAATTCCATATTTTGCAAAACGTTTAGTCTATAAATAAAGCTAGGACAACAAACAAATTTTTCTCTGCAATCAATACGGATTACTGGCAGAAAATAATGATGCAAAAATGAAGGCAAAATTTCTTGACCAAATGGGGGGGATGAGGGAATATTCTGGGGAATAGTTTTGAACATTTTGCACATATGTACATGGAAAGATCTTGGCATGACCAGTAGTTGAAGTGGGCTGGTATATGGTGGTATGCTATACCGCCACTTTTCCTACAGCTTTGATTATAATCCCATTCACTTACATCTTCCATACCACCACTTCTAAAATACCACTTTGACCACTGGGCTTGTACACCCTTTCCCATCACCAGAAAACCAAGTAAGGTTGATTCCTCGATGCATAAGTTGCTAAAAAATGTACTTTTTATGAATACAATTTCAGGCTTTGTAGAGAAATCATTAGTGACCTGGGCTAGATCAGCTACTTTGAAAGGGATAGTATACTATAACATTGCTTTATGTTATAATTCATATTTTCAAGAGTCGTTCTTGCTAATCAAACAAGGATATATGCTCAATTTCATATAAAATGAAATAAGCACCTTATACGTTCATCCAAATATATACTTTAAGAGCCCCACCCTACTCATACATCACATGACCCTCCAAATTCTCATAACCCCATAGGGATGGGAATATTGGGAAGTGGGAATGACCTAAAATAATTGTGGGTGTTCTTGATTGGATTAATTGATAGGATTGATAAACTAAATTAACATGTATATTGGTTAAGTTAAATAAATTGTTTCCTCTACTGTGTGTAAGCAAAAGCAATATGCCGTCCATAGCTACATCAACAACTGATGCAGAAATGTGCTATGTACATAATGCCGTACCATATAGCATACAGATAAAATATGAATATGAATATGAATCATAGTAACATGAGAAATATTTTTTATAAGTATTAAAGGAACTATTGTGAATTGAACAAAATAGATTAATTATAACAAAATGATACATAGTGTTTTTAAATTTAAATATAAGCAAGATATGTCACACTTTGTTTTAAACTCTTACACACACATGGGCATTACCCTCCTTCCTAAAGAACTTCTACACTTCCTTCCCCCCTTGGCTCCAATCACCGGCCCGCTCACAGCATCAGCCAGCACAGTGATTGACACTGTGGACCTGACTCGTCAAGGAACATATCTGCCAATTTTGTACGTATAATCCGCAAATTTGATCTGCGCCTGTCCAGATCCGGACCATACACAGTTATATGCAAAGGACACTTACTACAACCTACGATTTCTGGGAGGGAACGGGGCGGAGAAAGGGCGTTCGCAAGTAGTCAATGTACAGTAAGGGCGTGGCGAGCGCACGCAGCCACGACCGATTTAAGCTTAGGGCACCTCAAAGGTACTTAATTTTGTACTGTATCGCTTGCTCCAGCTACAGGAATAGTCTAAGTCTGATTACTAGTGATGATGGCTATGTATGCATGCTATAACATGTGTTTGCAATCAGGAGCAACTGTAAAAATTTATTTTATGTACAGTAGATGTTAAGATCATCCTAATAAATGTATTTTGTGGGGGGGGGGGAAATAATTTTTTTTGCAAATTTATATTCCACATAGGCATGGAATGACAGAATATCCATGGAAGACAGAAATTTTATGATAATTATAAATAATGTCATTAACACCAATACATGCATAATGTATGTCAAGTAAGAGACTTCTGACACATCGGAATGAAACAAAGATGATTCTGCACAGTGTAAGTAGCAAGCAACTAACTGATGATAACAAAAAGGAGATTTGGTTATAATAAGCACTTACTCTGGACAATGTTGACACACGTAAAGATATCCTAGGTTGGGACAGTGAGAACAAGCACATCCGACTTCATACGAGTTAAACCACACAAGCTGAAAGTTTAAATCATAGTTTGTTACATCTCTGCAACATAAATATAGCAATATTAGTTCAGTTGCGACAATGTACATTCTGAATATAACGCTTTGTGTATCAAACTTGTACATTTCTTTTTTTTTACAAATGTTAGAATTGTATGTGCATATGTTGCAAGACAATACTTTGTGTGGTATTTCTGTGTGCATTATTACATGATGGGCCTTATTCATTAAAGCAAAACAATGAGTAAGCTTTCTCCTGGACAAAACCATGTCACAATGCAAGGGGTGCAAATTAGTTTATTATTTTGCACCTAAGATAAATACTGGCTGTTTTTTCTTGCAGCACAAATACTTGATAGCTTTATTCTTACACTGAAATTGAAAGTTGATCTAGGACATGACGTACCCCAACTACAAATCTGCCATCAGATTTTAAATTTACCTCCCCCTCCAATGCAACATGGTTTTGTCAAGGTGCAAAGTTACTCCTTTTTTTTGCTTTACTTTCCTTAATGAATCAGGCCCAATATCATTATATTTAAAGTAAGCTTAAAATGTTGTTAGACACTAGGCTGATGGTTTTGAAAGGGAACTAGCAAAATCTATATCTGCCATTAGATAATCTCCTAAAAATGATTTCTGATTATCAAACCTGAGTTTAGTACCACTGACAATTTAGGTACCTGGGTATATTGATAAATGATATCCTCTTTTGTTGCGGGTCCTTTTCCATAAACAAAATTTTCATGTTCATTATAGAATGAAGTTATCACTTCTTCCCACGAGGCTGGATATGATGCCAGGAATATGTTTTCCCCACAATAGTTTTCTAAAAATACAATATATAATGGAACAACATTTATATTCTTAGACATTTCAATACAATATGCTATATTGTTTGTTTTCTGTTAGACAAAGTAAGTGTTAATTGTAAATTTTCCATCAAGTGATCTATTTTTTTAGAACCTTATTATCTTTTCACATGGATATATTTGTCAGTTTTAGAACCATTCCATCCTACCTGTATCTCATGTAGTATATGTGGTGGCTGAATGGACATAAATACTGGAAGCATAGGGAACATTAGTCAGTTTAAAATATGCCAGTGTTTATAGTCTGTGCCCTATTAGCATGGAGTCAATGATCATCAAGGAGAACTCTATCCACAGCTTACACCTTAGTTTTGGTTAGAGTATATACCATGTTTAAAAATATGTAATGGATTAAAGTGCTCCCATGCTTAAAGGAAGTCTATTTCATTAAGATAATTAAAAGTGCAGAGTTATACTTACATTCAGTAGAGTAATCTTCCAATATGGTAGGTTGTTTAGAAGCCACCAGTGGTCTATATTTTCTCTTACTACTTCTTGTCTGTTTTAGACATGCAGCATTGTTGTTGAAGCTCCTGCACTGTGAATATCCTATCTATGTGATGTTTGAATTTACTTGAGGGCAGTGGTAAAAGTGAGCTGGTATAAGGTGGTATAGTATAAGGTGGTATGGTAAAAGGTGGTATGGTATAAGGTGGTATGGTATAAGGTGGTATGGTATAATGTGGTATGGTATAATGTGGTATGGTATAAGGTGGTATGGTATATGGTGGTATGGTATAAGGTGGTATGGTATAATGTGGTATGGTATAAGGTGGTATGGTATAATGTGGTATGGTATATGGTGGTATGGTATAATGTGGTATGGTATATGGTGGTATGGTATAATGTGGTATGGTATATGGTGGTATAGTATAAGGTGGTATGGTATATGGTGGTATGGTATAAGGTGGTATGGTATATGGTGGTATGGTATAAGGTGGTATGGTATATGGTTGTATGGTATATCACCATTTCCACTGCTCTGATTGTAAAAGTTCAATTCATTTACATTTTTCATTTCACTACTTCTACATTTTTACTTGGACCACTGCTTGGGGATAGATTTATCAAATCCCTTCTAAAAAGGAAACGTGGAGGTGTTGACCATTGAATCAGATTATAGCTATCATTTAACTAATACACTCTAGAAAATTATTGCTACAATTTGTTTGATTTGCCCTGACTCAAATCTAGTCTTTGATGTTTGAGTCGGGGCAGCCTTAGTAGGAATTAAGAAAGCAGCAATGGACTGTTGGTGGCTTCTGGAGGACTCACTGGAGGGGAGACCACTGTACTGACAGTAATTATAACTAAGTATATTTTCTTATTTTAACAAACAAATTCTCATCCTTTCATCACCTGACGTTATCCAAATGAGTTTGAGATCCCTATATGAACAAGCCCTTAATTATGTCAATGTTGAAGATAAAAGTATACATACAGTATAAAAGTATACAGAGCAGCAAAAAACAATGCATACTAGTAAGTTAATTGGCTGCTATCTAGTCTCTCTCTCCAATAACGCTTTGGTGTTAATGCATCCTGCAGCGAGGTCAAATGACACAATTCGCTGCTCCCCGTCCCCTCATGCCCTCCCACTTCACATTCCCTCTGGGATCTCCTGGATGGGAGGAATAAAAAGTTAAAAACAAAAGAATACCTGCTTGTATGACACCAGCGTGATCATGCGTTTTTTGTTTTTTTTAAAGTTTTATTTTTGTAAAGTCACATTAACAAAAGATTACGATTGTCAGAGTGAATACACTTATTGAAAGTAACTGAGAATGACACAGAGTCTATGACCAGTGCAGGACATGGGAA
The DNA here is from genome assembly GCF_038048845.1 of Mixophyes fleayi. Lineage (NCBI taxonomy): Eukaryota > Metazoa > Chordata > Amphibia > Anura > Limnodynastidae > Mixophyes > Mixophyes fleayi. The sequence goes on along the minus strand of NC_134404.1, from coordinate 25,834,823 downwards.
TCACCAATTTAACCAAACATTTAGAAATAAGGCAAATTAGTGACCCAGAGTTTTCGTACATAGAGAAGTGAAGAAGAAGGGGAAGAGTAAGAGAACAGAAGAAGGAAAGAGTGAGAGAGGACGGAGAAGTGGGGGGAGGATGAGAAGTGACTAGATCCAATGTAAGAGAAGGAAGAAGCCCTAGAAAAGAATGAAGTAATAGAACTGAGTTATGTACAGGGTGTACACACCTGATAAAAAGATAACCACGGGTCCCAGACCTTGGTGAAGGCTCTCGAGAAGTTGCGAATATACTGGTCATATATTCCATCCCTTGAGTCTGCCAGACTCTATAAATTATGGACTGCATGGAGGGAGGGGATAGCAGTCGCCAGTCTGCCGTTATTTTACAAGTAGCTGCCTAGAGAATGTGCCTGATTAATTTATTCTGATGTCGAGATACAGAGGAAGCTCCCAGAGGGAGGAGGAAGAATTTAGGATCCAAGAGAATGTCCACCTGAAGGATTGAGTTAATCAAGCCTGTGATCTCAACCCAGAAGCTTGACAGATTTGGGCATGTCCACCATATATGGAGGAACGTGCCCTCATGGGAGCACCCCAACCAACACCGTTCAGACGAGTCGGGGAGGATTCTACGGAGACGCGAAGGCACGTAGTACCAGCAGTATAGCACCTTATAGATGTTCTCTTTAATTCTGACACAGATAGAACAAGAGGCAGCATTCTCGTAAATCTCAGACCATTACTCATCTAACAGCTCTTCACCAAGGTCACGCTCCCAGGCTAATTCATGGGGGGCTCTAAGATTCGAGGTGGAATAATCAAGCTCATAATAGAGCGTAGAGATTAGACCTTTTGTTGAGGATTGGCTTAAGCAGAGGGATTCAAAGTTAGAGGGGGGCGGGATGACAGGTGGTCTTTGACAACACTATGAAAGTGACGTAGTTGCAGAAACTGATAAAGTGCTTTGAGGGAATGTAGATACGTGATTACATTTCAGAGAATTGAGGAAAAGTTGTGAAGGTGGTTAGGTGGTTGAGATAAATGACTACCTGCGAGTGCCAGGGCAGAAATGAGCTAGGATAAATTCCTGGAAGAAAATCCCGGGAATTAAATAACGCTATGACCGGGGAGGAATGAGGCAACAGAGCAAATTTCTGAGATGATGAGTCCCAAATGGACAAAGAATGTGATACAACTGGATGAAGTATAAACCGTTTGGGGCGACGAGATCTTGGGAGCCATAGGAGAGAAGATAAAGAGAGCAGTCCCAGACCCTCGGCCTCTATTTTAGACCAAGCTCTAGCTTCTATCGGACCAGATCATAAGACACACTAAGTGAGTTGGGCGGAGAGATAGTATCTTCGTAAGTCAGGAATCCCCAAGTCCCCTCCCCACAGGGATCTCTGAAGAACCTTAAGTCGAACTCGGGGCCGTCTACCTGACCAAACAAATCTGGTAACATGGAATTGGAGGAATTTAAAGACATAGGGTAGGATACGAATAGAAAGAGTCTGGAACAAATAAAGCAATCTGGGGAGGATATTCATTTTGACGGCATTAATGCAACCAATCCAAGAGATGTAGAGTTGAGACCAAATTGTTAGGTCTGATTTTATTTGGTCAAGGAGGTGACGAAAATTGGCTTGGAAAAGGTGTCGGTAGTGCTAAGTGATGAAAACACCCAAATATTTAATTTTGTGGAGACCCCATTGTAAAGGAAAGAAGCGCTCTAGTAACACCTTGTCTGCATCAGGGACATTAAAGTACAAAACCTCTGTCTTGTCTGGGTTGATCTTATAGCCCGAAAACTAGCCATATAGGTCTAGCTCAGCTAAGAGAGGAGGCACCGATATTTTGGGGTGAGTAATGTACAACAAAACATCATCCGCAAAAAAGCGCAATTTTATGAGTAGAGATGCCCACCTGTATACCCGATATCTCAAGGTTATCTTGGATCCTAGCGGAAAATGGCTCGATAACAAGAGCAAATATAAGTGGGGAGAGGGGGCATCCTCGGCAAATGCTATTCATAATCGGGAAAGGCGTCGAGGTCAGGCTATTAGCAGAAACAGTAGCCGAGGGGGATTGATAGAGGGCTAATATACCTGTCAGAAATCTGTCTGTGAACCCCATCGCTTGAAGCACATCCTCCATAAACGACCAGGAGATGCGTTCGAATGCCGTTTCAGTGTTGAGTGCCATGAGGAGGGAAGGAAGATTTTTGTTATTTATTGTATGAATTAAGTCAATAATCCTTCTTCTATTATCAGGAGCTTGACGCCCTGGAATAAAGCCCATCTGGTCAGAGTGGATGAGGGCAGGGAGGAGCGGGGTCAACCTAAATGCCAAAATATTTGCATATATTTTTTTAGGTCAACATTAAGTAACGACTTAGGCCTATAACTGGCACAAAGGGAGTGGTCTTTTTCCTGTTTGAGAATAACGATTATGTGGACCCTAGTAGTGGCGGAGTCAAAGGAAGCCCCCTCAAGCACTTTGTTGAAGAATTTTGTCAGATGAGAACCGAGGACCTCAGCAAACTTTTTTTTAGTACTGGGGGTGAGGCCATCCGGATCAGGAGCTAAGGAGGATTTCAGTGACTTTACCACCGCCATGACTTCTGACAGAGTAATGTCTTCATTCAGTGAAGATTGCCCTGTAGGGGTAACTTTAGGGAGGGGTGTGGATGAAAGGTAATCAGTCAAAGTGGGGGTCAGGGGACCCCAATGAGGGGGGGGGGAGGGGCGCATCAAGTTTGTTAATGGGAGAATAAAACTCCCTAAATTCACTAACAATCACTGCTGGGTCATACGTTATATCGCCGGAGAGATACTGACATATTTTATCGATTTGATGCAGGGCTAGTTTTTTATGGCGTTTTCTAGCTAAAATAAAATTGGTTTTATCCGCTTTATCATAGTAACGCTGTTAGAGTTTCTGCATAGTGACAGCCGCTCTATGGGAAAGAAGGGTATTTAATTGACCCTTCAATGAAGCAATCTTGGGAAGCAGTACTGGATTATGGTGAGTTTGGTGCTGCATGAGAAGTGAAGATAGTCTGCTTTTTTTCTAACAGCTGTTGACTGACTAATCAATTGACCCCGTATGGTGGCTTTATGGGCCTCCCAAACAATTTCTGGGGTTACTTCACTGGTTGAATTATCTAAAATGCAATTAGTAATGGAGGTCTTAATAACTAATCAAGTAGATCTATTAAGTAGAAGCAAATCATATAAATGCCATCTACTACGCTGGGGAGGCGGTTTAAGGAGATCTAAAATGAGAGCTACGCCCGAATGATCAGTCCAGGAGACGGGGGTTATATCTGCCTGTGTCACATGAGTGAGTGAATGCGAAACGTGTAACATATCTATGCGTGTGTATAGTTGATGAGGGACGGAAAAGTGGGTATAATCCTTAGCATCTGCATTGCAAAGCCTCCATGAGTCATATAGACGATGGTGTAGAAGTAGTGTGGACAAGCAGGAGGATTCTGGAGAGGAAGAGGCGCCCACCGGGAGAAGGAAGGGATCGAGAGTAATATTAAAGTCACCACCAATGATGACGTGACTCCACGCTAACTGCTCAATATGTTTAAAAATTTTGTAAAAAAAGGCTTTTGTCTCTGATTCAGGGCATAGACTGAAACAGGAGTAACGGGGGCAGAGCAGAGAGTGCCGTTCACCAACTGAAAGCGACCTTCTGGATCTGCATAGGTCTTAGAATGAAGAAAGGGGACTTTACTATGAATCAAAACAGCAATGCCCCATTTCTTGCAGTCCGCCTAGGCAAAGAAGGTCTGGGAAAACTGCTTACCCTGAAACTGTGTATGGACTCCTGTAAGGTGAGTTTCTTGAAGAAATACAATATCTGCTTTTTCTCTGCTACAGGCACCCAAAAGAAACATACATTTATGAGGGGAGTTGAGGCCGTTCACGTTGACGGAGAAAATCTTCAAAGCCATAGCAGCAGCGAGGAGAAAAACATTACCAGTTAGTTCGTGCATGAGACAGAAGCTTAAGCTTAATAATAATAATAATAATAATAATAATAAGGAGCATGTAAAAGGGCTAAAATCCTGAATGAAAGGAATCCTGTAAGGATTCAAAGACAATATCAAAAACCAAAACACAGCAAGGTTAACAATGTCTAAGGGTACGTGGGGGGTGGTCCTAGGTCTTGCACAGCGTTAGGAGCCGCCCTAACCCTAGGAGACCCAAAGAAAGAGTTTGTTACATAAAAAATTTGAATCTAGCTGTAGGACAGTGTGCAGAGAAAATATAACATGTGCATTAATCATTTAAAACAATTTAGAGGGGGGGAGGGAAGGGAGAAGAATAGGACCATGGTAAGATAGGGGGGGAAGAGGAAGGGTAGCGTAGGCCGCTAGGAGAAGAGACAGGGAGGGAAGGATATGATGGTTTAGACCACAGAGCATTAGCTGGACCAATACACAATAATAAGGGGTGCCCTGTGTAAAACAATTGTACTCAGTGGTAAAGCGGTGTGATGTGACAAGCGAGAATTTTAGTTTAAGCATATAAAACTTATCACAAGGGAGGGATAGGGGGGAGGGGGGTGGTAAGGAGAAGAAAGGAGAGGGAAGGGGGGAGAAGAAAGGGGAAGGCAAATTTGCTCTCCAGGTCAACGGTTCAAAGAACAACATAGTACAAACAAAACATCAAATAGAGCCATTGGTTATGAGAGGATTATTGTTCAAAGGGGAAAAAAAAGAAAAAAAAGGGGGTGGGGGGAATTTTTTTATACATATTGAGCAATATTCAAACAGGCAAATAAACAATTATACCAGCGCTCTCCACATAGAATTGTGTACTAAGCTGCCAAAAGATAAGGGAGAGAGAGAGGAGTCCTTAATCCTCCCTGAAATACAGAATAAAACAAGAACACGCTCCCCGGCAATATATTATGTGTTGACACACAACACCAAAGAAAAATAAAAATTTGAAAGTTTCCTTTTTTCCTATTTCTTTGGTGTTATGTGTCAACACATGGTATAGCGCCGGGGAGCGTGTTCTTGTTTTATATTGAGCAATATACTTGAAACTTTGAGAATACTAAAGGGACCTAAGAATAGGAGGGAGGGTAGTGAGTACCAACTGGCGTTGAGAGTCCACCTGAAAAGGAAGGTCAATAAAGAGAAAAACTTGCACTAGAATAGACATATCAGGGAGGATCTGCATCCCAAAGACGTCGTCTAGAGGAACGAGACCACTTGGGCTGAGGGAGCGCCGGGTCTTGGAAGGCATAACATGAGGAACTGACGTCTCAGGGAGGATGCCCAGCTTGTCCAGAAGGCTCTGACCTTGATCCAGTGTTTTGACGAAGTGAGAGGAGTTAGAAGCAGATACTTGTACCTCGAATGGGAAGCACCAGCGGTATCGGATGTTGTGCTGGCGGAGGATCATGGTGACTGGCTGAATGTCCCTCCGTTTTTGTATTGTAGAAGGAGCAAGGTTCTGGAATAGTTGAATATCCATGGCCCGAAATGAGACCACAGATTGGTTCCTGGTCGCAGTGAGAATGCGGTCTCTGGTTCAAAAATAATGTAAGCGAACAATGATATCCCGAGGAGGTTGTCCACTAAAAGGTTTAGCTCTAAGGGCGCGATGAGCCTGGTCCATGAGACAATCAGTCTCAGAGATGTCCGGAAGAAGGTGAAGGTAGAGGGCCTTAAGGAAAGCTTGAAGACTTCTTCAGACACATTTCTGATACAGATATTATTGCGGCGGGATCAATTTTCAGAATCCTCTTGTCTTTCTTTCAAAATTTGACTTTGTCACGGAGGCGGAGAGTTCCTTATCAGTTACAGAGTTGGATCGGCAGATATAATTGTTTTTTTATTCCAGGGCATCCGTCCTGTTGTTCAACTCTGCTTTGAAAGAGTAGAAATCAGATATTAAATGACCGCCCACGAGTGGCAGTAGTTGGGAGCATTTTGCTCGTGTGGTATTGGACTCCAGGAAGGCACTCAAGGAGTATAGCTGTCTAATCACACCGTCATTCTGGTTTAGATCTCACAACGACAGTCAACCTGATTTGGAACACATAAAAACTTTAACCTCAGAGAAAATAGCTGGTGAAATAGCACAAAATAGCCATAGGGTGGCAGCAGAGTCCCACTTTCAATGTGCAGACTGATCGGCAAATGGAGAAGCAGCTTATGTGGATCTCAATAGACACTTTGGGCTAGATTTACTAAGCTGCGGGTTCGAAAAAGTGGGGATGTTGCCTATAGCAACCAATCAGATTCTAGCTGTCATTTTGTAGAAGGTACTAAATAAATGAAAGCTAGAATCTGATTGGTTGCTATAGGCAACATCCCCACTTTTTCAAACCCGCAGCTTAGTAAATCTAGCCCAAAGTGTCAAGTGAGTTGCAGTCTGCCCAGGCGCCCAGGGCCAGTCTGGGTTCAATGGATGGTGGGAATCAGAGGCTCACTGTGATGCCCTACTCTTGCCTTGCATGCCGGACCAGAAATTAATTTGGCTATGGTGGCCAGCACTTCTGGATTCGTGGGAGAACGGGGACTGCGGTAGACGGCTCAGGGGACAGGTAAGAAGGTTACCAGTGTGATGACTGGTCATCGGGGGAGCCAGGGAGGCCAAGCACTCACCCAGACCCAGCGGAGGGTGCTTTCCGGGGATCTGACTGAGGTCCTCTCTATCACAGGCAAAAGCACAGGTCAGCGGGCAACCAGGACTGATGGAGCCAGATATCCGAGGCTCTTTAGAGGAAGGTTTGTAGGGCAGACGAGCGGGTGGCAGACATCACCGGCGGTGCTATAGCTGGGCTAGGAAATGTCCGTAGGGATCTTTGGCAAGCAGGCCCCTTTCTTCCAATCGTCCCAATCCAGCAGAGGGGTCGGCAACCAGGTGCCCGAAGGGCAATGTGCACCACAACTTGGGCAACAAATATCAGCCTTCAGGGGGCTAAATAGTGGGCGATGGATCAGGATTTTTCCCTTGCGGGAGAGGAGCCTCACGGAGATGCATCCGTTCTCAATGGCTACGAGGCCACGCCCCTTGATGTGTTTTAATGTACAGTCATGGCCAAAAGTTTTGAGAATGAAACAAGTATTGGTTTTCACAAACTTTGCTGCTTCACTGTTTTTAGACCTTTTTTGTCAGATGTTGCTATGGTATACTGAAATATAATTGCAAGCATTTCATAGGTGTCAAAGGCTTTAATTGACAATTTGTTAGGAACTCCCTAGCCAGCACAATAAAACTCAGAGTCTACTCTGAAAGCCTGGTGTTTGCTGGAGCCCCTAGTGGTGGGGACAGACTTGGCCGCAGGCTGACAGAGGGTCGAGAATCGTATACCGACTAAGGAGAACCCAGGAGTGGAGTGATTGGCGGACAGCAGCGTGGGGTTCAGGCAGAGTAAACCAAGGTCAGAGGTCACAAGCACAGGTACAGAATCCAGGGACAAGCGAAAGGTCAGGGGCACTGGCGGAGGAGCAGAATCTGGTTTCCAGGCAAATGGTCAGGGTCAGAAGAGTAAGTTCAAGGTCCAGGAACAAGCGAGGGTCATACACGGGAAGTCAGTCACAGGTTTTAACACCAAACAGAGAGAGAACAAGCAGGCAGCAGAACTGTGAACAGGACGCTATAACCGGCAGTGAGGCTCTGATCTCACTGCCTTAAATAGCACTAAGAGCCAATCAGGACAGAGGACGATAGGGCTGACAATCAGCCTCAGGAGGCAGCTAATTAATCACTAGCTAGAACCAGCATAAGTAATAACAAAACCAGGAAGCATGTATAAAAATATAAGTGAACCAGTTTAAATCATAAGAGAGCTCCCCCTGGTGTTGGAGGCTGTCCCTACATCCTTCTAAATCTATGCCACAAGGAAAATAACAGAGCATTGAACCTAAAGCACATGCCCGGCTGCTAGTTCACGCCAGGATGTGGCATACAGCCGCGGCTCGTGACACAATTACATTAGGTGTATGCAAAGATTCAATATTTGCAGTGTTGACCTTTCTTTTCGAAGACCTCTGCAATTCACCCTGGCATGCGGTCAATCAACTTCTTGGCCACATACTGACTGATAGCCGCCCATTCTTGCCTAATCATTGCTCGAAGTTTGTCATAATTTGTGGAGTTTTGTTTGTCCATCTCCCTCTTGAGGACTGACTACAAGTTCTCAATGGGATTAAGGATCTAGGGTGTCTCCTGGCCATGGACCCAAAATTTCAATGTTTTGATCCCCGAGCCACTTATTTATCACTTTTGCCTTATGGCAAGGTGCTCCATCATGCTGGAAAAGGCATTGTTCGTCACCAAACTGTTCTTGGATGGTTGGGAGAAGTTGCTCTTGAAGAATGTTTTGGTACCATTCTTTATTCATGGCTGTGTTCTTTGACAAAATTGTGAGTGAGCCCACTCCCTTGGTTGAGAAGCAACCCCACACATGAATGGTCTCAGGATGCTTTACTGTTGGCATGACACAGGACTGATGGTAGCGCTCGCCTTACCTTCTCCGGACAAGCATTTTTCCAGTAGCGCCCAAACTAAAGGGGTTCATCAGAGAAAATAACTTTACCCCAGTCCTCAGTAGTCCAATTCTTGTAACTTTTGCAGAATATCAGTCTGTCCCTGATGAGAGGTGATTTCTTTGCTGGCCTTCTTGACACCAGGCCATCCTCCAAAAGTCTTCGCCTCACTGTGCGTGCAGATACACTCACACCTTCCTGCTGCAGGTCAGCTCTGCACTGGTGGGAGTGGGCTCACTCACAATTTTTTGCCTAAGAACACAGCCATGAATAAAGAATGGTACTATAACATCCTCCAAGAGCAACTTCTCCCAACCATCCAAGAACAGTTTGGTGACGAACAATGCCTTTTCCAGCATAATGGAGCACCTTTCCACAAGGCAAAAGGGATAACTAAGTGGCTCGGAGATCAAAACATCAAACTCCAAGCATTGATTAGGCAAGAATGAGCAGCCATCAGTCAGTATGTGGCCCAGAAGTTGATTGACAGCATGCCAGGGTGAATTGCAGAGGTCTTCAAAAGGGAGGGTCAACACTGCAAATATTGACTCTTTTCATAAACTTAATGTAATTGTCAATAAAATCCTTTGACACTTATGAAATGCTTGTAATTTTACTTCAGTAACCATAGCAACATCTGACAAAAAAGTCTAAAGGCACTGAAGCAGCAAAGTTTGTGAAAACCAATGTGTGTGTCAAAACTTTTGGCCATGACTGTAAGGCAGAGTGCAACGTTTTATTGCTATTATACAGACACGTGAGTTTTTTTCATTAGTGTAAATGCTCTTATCAATCGTGTTTTACACAAGGTATACATCGCTGCATCACTCTGCTTCTTTCTACATCACTGTCCTCATCCGTAAAACACACATGGCCTGATTCATGTCCATTTATATGGTATATCTTTCATGAATGAGTTCTACGCATGCCAGGCAATGGACATTACGCCAATGAACAAAATTGCAGGCAATTCTTGTCCGAATGCAAATGACACTTACAACTGCCTATGTCTTGAGAGGCGTTATAAGGGAAGGGGCAGACTAAGGTAGGCCATATACAGTAAGGGCGGTCCGACGCAGATGCAACCAGTTCAAGAACTATGCTTGTCGTAAGTATGCTTGATTTGAGCCATATCAATTGCACCCACTACAGGGCAGGTGTAAACTCCGACTGATGCATTGTATATACAGTACACATTGAAGTCAGTTTAATTTATGCAATTAATGTTTAAACAAATTTTTTAATAATTATTTTAAAAAAATATTCTTAGTAACCAATTCCTACTCTATTGCTTCTCCCATGCTGTGTTTCATATATGGAACTTCTTTTCTTACATTCAATTTCTCAGCCTTTGAATTGTCCCTCAGCTCTTTAGCAAAGCATATTTTCTTAAAGTTTTCTCATATTGATTTAGCTAATGGCTTTATCATGAAATATATATGTATTAACAATGTTTATAGAAAGGCTTCCTATACACTATGGGCCTGATTCATCAAGGCACGCGTTCTGAGCGCAAACCCGCGTTTAGCATTAAATGCACGTATTTTGGCTTTGCACACGCCCACATTCGTAAAGGCACGGATCACAGGATACGTGTGCTGATGAATTCCGGTCTCGTTCTGCTGCGTTCTACTACACAAGACACTGCAGGATACGTCCCATACCTATATGGAATATAAATTTGCACTAGAATACACCAAAATAAATAAATAAATAAATAGAAGTCACCTGGTAATAATATAGGTATTAGTGATAAAACAGGTTTTTTTCAATCCAAAGCATTTATTAGAATGATATTAATTTCTGCTGACCCTAAAATACATTATTACAGTTGCTCGTGGTGCAAGACATACGTCAGAAAAACAAGTAAGTTTGAAATGCACAGAGCTTAATTTGGGCATGGCTGCTTGTACTCAAGCTTAGCACGCTCTTACAGTAAATAGGCTACGGCAAAACGCCCCTTCCCCACCCCGTTTACTCCTCAAAATCGTAAACTGTAGTAAGTGTCTTTTGCTTATGAACACGTGGCGGACAGGGCCGCATTGACGACATATCTCCCTCAGCATGCGCAGTGTGATTTTGCGTGCTATACGCTCAAAATTGTCAGATACCTGCCTTGATGAATCAGCAATCAACAGTTATCCAGCCCATTGTTTTTGTTGCCCTTCAATGTAAGACCTTCATCTATGTGTGTGTGCCAATCCCAACTCTACATCCATCTACATCAGTTCCCTTCCATAGTGCAGGTAGAAGTACTTGTTTATCAGACATTTGTGCACAAAGGGAGGGGGACGAGAGTTTTAGGAGATGAGGAGTGTTCATAAGGTACTTCAGAGGACCAATCATGGCTGAGAACTATGTGTAATAAAATGCACTGTCTTCTGAGAAAAGTCTTTACCCAAAGATACGCAAACACAAAAACACACTATAGAAGAAAAAATAGAGGTGTCCATTAATAATTCTAAACATTATTTCTTCACCAATCATATGGTCAGGGTTGGCGCTAATATTAAGGGATCCTAGACAGTTGCCTAGGGTGCCAATGGTTAGGGGGCATTAAAACACTAAATGAGTGACATAATGAAGAAACCTATGTCAGCTTCTATATGTCATTGATGGGCTGGCAAGGTGGAGCTTGGCTGAAATCACTGCAAAGCGCCACACTCCCACTCTATCGATCAGAAGATGCCACCCACACGTCCTACTTCCAAAGCCATTAGGATTTCCGCATCCAAGGTGGGATGTGGAATGTTATACATCAACATTTATAATCAGTGTTCTCTACCATTTGTGCCTGACTTTAAATAAACAGGCTTAGAATGACCATTGAAAGTGAAACTTCCAAAGTGAAGGGGGCCATTTAAAAATTATGCAGCAAATGTCATACAATCATTAAGAAAGTATTGTCATATTGGAGATTCTTGCACCCTCATGATATAGCGTGTGTGTGCTGAATAATTTACTGTATATTATCTGTGACTCTACAGGTGACGTAATACCAGGATCTATTGATAGCTTGGCATAACCCAGTCTGAAACTGTAAATTAAAGTACATGTATGTTTTTTTGCTGCAATTTTCTTAATTGTGCAAAGCTATGAAATGTCTGTTAAGTTTAAAAATAATTGAAATTGATTCACTTACTTGATGTTTTTCTATACATCCGTCTACTGTGTGCAAACATACATTTTTTAGCCCAGTCTTCAGCATTCTTTTGAGCCTCTTTGTTCCATTTCTACAAAATAAAAATGCAGTACTGTTATTTGCTAAGTGCAGCTATTTTTCATGTCAGAGTGTTACTTACAACATTGTGAAAATACAGTAAGCAAATATTTTACACTTAAATGATCTCTAAAAAATGATTATTTTTCTCCCTATTATAAAGTATGCACCCCAGTCCCCTATTCTTTCATTATTCAGATGTAGACCCATTACACTGGGGCAGGTGCTTGTCACATTGGGATCAATTCAGTGCTCTGAGCTCTTGTCTCCTCTTTATCAGACTTTGTGAGGTTTTAAGGATAAAAGTGACCCTGAACACGCAAGTTTAATAACCAGTTCAATAGTCCAAGGGGCAAAGTTGTAGTAGTACAGTACATATTTTAGAATAAAACATCAGTGATGTCACACTCCTTTAATTACTCCTGCAGCACCTCACTTATTTGCAGGCAGTAAATGTTGTGGACAGTGGTCGACAGTATATATCAGAGCTGACACTCTCCTTGGTGGCTATCCCACTAACCATCGAGGTGGGCAATAAAGTTTATTGGTATAGTAGCAAGATTCGGGTCACTCTGCTCTGTTAACCTATCTCTGCACTCTCTCGACAAGTCAACCCAACAGTGTCAGACTTGGGTCACTATCATTCCAAGCATGCCCACTAGTACTCTCCATATCAACTCAGGCCTGCACAGCACACACCAAACCAAGAGCCTTCTGCCTACGTCTCAGGCAGGCTTGTCTTTCTGAAGTAGTTCTTTTCCCTATAGTCACAATATAGGGCAACTCAGATACCAACAAGGTCAGAGCTGTTTCTAAGACTTGCAAATGAACTTGAGTAAGGTCCTGGACATAAGTTTTCGAGGGATCAGTTAACTTCAAACTCATCATCCCTTTCCTTGAATGACAAACGCGCAACATCAATGAACTACGACATGGGCATAAGAACAGTCTTCTGGACCCACCAATGTGATTTGAAGTCCACATTATCCATCTATTCTCTCCACTCCAAAATTTGTGCTGCTATGATTTCCTGGACATCAGTGAAGCCTGAACAGCGTTCTGCGTCAGACATCAGTACATCTAGACTGCAGCCTTACTAGCCAGCCTGGTTAAGGTAAGAGTTGCTATTTTTAGTTTACAAATGTCAAGTGTGTGAGGTGCCAGGAAATGGGAGTTCGGGGAGGAGGAGCGATAGGCTGAAGCTTTGCTTAGGATGCCGAGAATCCTTGCACAGACCATGATGCCACAAAGGTTTCGCAGTGCCGTATATAGAGCATAGGACAATACAGAAATGGCATACAGAGCAGTACAAAAACAATAATAAAGTGCAATTAAAACCAACTCAGCTGAGAACAGGTGAATAGGGCAAAGAGATATAAGTGAATGATAGAACACTTAGAAGCTAGGAAAGGGCAGGAGGAGAGGTGGGGAGTGAACTAAAGGAAGCTGTACCTGTGCCCAGCAGTGTGCGCAGACTAATAGGATAATGGATGATGGAGATACAAAGGCAAGAGAGAGGAGGAGAACCAAGGGCAGGGGACTAGAGTAGAGGTTCAATATTGAGGCTGGGGAGCCAAAGGTGGAGGTAACAGGAAGAGGAGGACAAGAGGATAAGAGAGCTCTGCTCGCGGGAGTTTATGATCTAAAGGACTTTCTGCTATGATTCATCTTCTTAACATCATTGTGCTCCCAGTTTTGAAATGGGTGGGTGGAATTCAACAACCTGTGGCCAATAAGATCACTGGAATAATCATAGTAACAGGACATGAGTGTACTGATTTTGGAAATGGCAACTCATATGATAATTTTAGTGCAATCAGGATCACATGCTATGGAAGAGGTAGCATGATGAACGTGGTGGTTAAGAAGCAAGAATGGAGTCACAAACTGAAAGTTAGATAGTGGACGAAGCAGGGTCCCCATCATCATCATCATCATTTATTTATATAGCGCCAACATATTCCGTAGCGCTTTACAATTGGGGACAAACATAGTAAACTAATAAACAAACTGGGTAAAACATACAAAGAGGTGAGAAGGTCCTGCTCGCAAGCTTACAATCATATCATAACAGAGTAATGATGTGAGGCTACTGTAAGACTAATGCAGAAAGATAATGGTGTCAAACACAGCTCTATGTAAAAAAAATAGTTCATGTATCCAACTTGTTTAGGCTCTAGTGTTATCTTACCACTTTCAGCATGTTGCTTGCAGGTGGATTGACATTTCTTCTACAATCATTTATTTTGTCAATAATTTCATTCTGTACAGATGTCTGGTCAGTTGACAGTGAATAAATTGGATCATTTGCCTGAAAGAGTTACAATTTACAGATATTTTTAATAAGAACTGTTAATAATGTCCATATCTTCTATTCGGTTTTACTTTTGCTTTGCGTGTTTCTATCAAATACATTGCTTAATGACAATTGTTTGAGGCTTTGTGCCTGTGACCTACATTGCTTGCCTTGTTGTTGAGCCACAGAATCTTGTACTAGCATTTTCCTTTACTGATGGTTTGTACTGATTCCACCCCACCTCCCTCCCCCTAGTGATCTAGGTTTACACTTAAATCTTGTTGAACTGGATTGTGTAGCCCTGTTATCTCTCCTATATAAACCTGTCTCACAGACTCAGCCTTACAAATCATATGATCCTAAATACTGAAAGTGACATCCGACTATCTGTACCTGTCTTGTACTTTGTTGTGTTTCCTCAATCCTGTCAAGTTCACTATAGTCTGTTTACTACATGATCTTTTTAATGAATGATTTTGTAGTATTGGGCCTGATTCAGTAAGGAGAGTTAAGCAAAAGTAAGTAAGTCAAAATTATGTTGCATTGGAAGGGGAGGTAAATTTAAAATGCGATGGCAGATTTATATGTGGGTAGGGCATGTCCTAGATCAACTTTAAATTTCAGTGTACAAATAAAGCTATCAAGTATCTGTGTGCTGCTTGAAAAAAAAGTATTTTCCTTATGTGCAAAATAATAAACTAATTTGCACCCCTTGCATTGTAACATGGTTTTGTCCAGAAAGCTTGAGTAAGAAAACTTGCTCAATTTTTTGCTTAACTTTCTTTAATGGATCTGGCCCATTGATCATGGATTTTGCTTAAGATTTTGAACATATGTCTTTGACACCTTATCTCACTGACTACTCTGCGGAACTCGTCTGAAACGACTATGATGACATGTCCTATTCCCATTCCTTGTCCGTACTGTGGGCTAATAGCGTGACACCACAATGTTGGTACAAAGACATAGGGCCTGATTCATTAAGGAACTTAGGCAAGAATTTGAGTACGTTTCTTATGTAAGTTTTCTGGACAAAACCATGTTGCAATGCAAGGGCTACAAATAAGTTTTATTATTTTGCACATAAGTTAAATACTGTCTGTTTTTCATGTAACACACAAATACTTGACATCTTATTTGTAAACTGAAATTTAAAGTTGTTATTTGTGTGTTACATGAAAAAACAGACAGTATTTAACTTATGTTCAAAATAACAAACTAATTTACACCCCTTGCATTGCAACATGCTTTTGTACAGAAAACTTAAGTAAGAAAACTTACTCAAATTCTTGCCTAAGTTCCTTAATGAATCAGGTCCATACTGTACATTTATAGAATTAGTAAAAAAGTACATATGTTCCTTAGTTTGACATGTTACACTAAGTAAATACAACTATGGTCTTCTATCAGATATGTTGTATATTTTCCTTCATGTTCTACACTGTCTGAACCTCCAACACAAAAAATATTTTCCATGAATAATTTTTCCTTACTTTGGAAATAGGACAGGTAAGCAGATAAGATGAGGCAGAACAAGGAATGCAATGTACATGTTCTTACTTATTTATTCTCCACAGCCAGAACTGGCACTTGAGAAAAATGTTTATTGTTATGAAGAAATTATTTTCTAAATTGCTATTTTTTTGTTTGCAATAAATCATGTCCAGTTGATTCAAAATAGGGATAAATACCACAAACATTCATACATACCTGTCCAGCAGTGAGTGCCAGCAAGCTCGATAAGCACAGGAGAGAAATCAACATGTTGTTATTTTCCTGTAACAATTATTTTGTTTGATAAGTACTTATTTACCAACAATTTCAATCTACGTCAAACTCTCAAAAATATCTTTGGCCATAGACAGATAAATGGAGAGTTCCACCTTCATAGATGTATTGGTTTATATGTATTGGTTTGTATATAGCAGGGAGGTTGATAACTACATATTGGGCAGTCTATTGTGGGCATCCTGGCACAAAGCAGTGTATTAATGACATGTAACCAAGGTGGCATGAAGCTGTTGTTCTGTTATGTGTTGAGTAGTATATGCTGAACAGAAGACTATGGGATGTATGAGACAATTATGTTGGACATATTCTGATGGGCAATTTAAATTTTATGATGAGCGAATGGTGGTAATGAGATTGCTATTCTGGGCACAGACCATGGAGAGCATAAGCATTTGTTGGCCAGTATGTCACTTATGTTAGTAGCAAAGAAAAATCTTTTTGAAGGGCCTTTCTTAGTTTGCATCACAGAGAACACCCTACCCGGCTCTACTATGCCATATTATTTTAGCAAGAGATTGCAGTTACTGAATTGCTATTCCAGCTTTTGCAGGCCCTCTGATGCTACAGTTTAAATCAATTAAAATATTCATACCAATCTGATATTTAACATTTTAGTACTATATTTTCAATTTACTACACATGGGGGCTTTTTTTTAAAATAAACCAGAGTCCTAAAACTAATTGTAGTAGCAAACTATTATTAAAATATAAAACTGTATAAACCATGCTGATTAGATAATATATTTTTAACCTTAAAAATGTACACAATACTATTTTGAAACTTTAAAAATATATATACTCATTTATCCAAAATGTATTGTAAATAATATTTCTATAATATACTATATACTGTATGTCACTAATGCAGAATATGTGTTTGGGCGTTTATATAGTATATCTCAGAATAATCTCAGCCATGAGTTATTTCAGCAAATACCCAAATAGGGAATGAACATTTGAAAAATAGCTGAAACAAGTTATTCTTTTAAATTGTAGCAATAACTAATTACTGTATTTGTAGAAAGCAATAGACTAGTCAATATAGTTCTTACCTGATTACAGCCAGTTACGTTTAGATGTTGTGCCTTTGAGATAGATCTGTGCAGTGTAAGCTTAAAGGATCTGAACGCTGCCTATAAATACCAGAGCAACTGGATAAACACTTCCTGGTTTGTTTGTTTTTAATAATTGAAGCAGTGTTTCAAATTAATGCATCAATTTGCATTTTCCAAGATAATGATAACCGCAGGTACATGTTATGTCTTGTGCAAATATGTCCCGTGACGTTAAATAAATCTTATTAAAATCTTCGTCTTGTTGATTGTTTACAGATAAAGCTTATGACTAAACTAAGAGAGCTGTGAATTGGGGTAGTGCTATTGTGAAATGTATTGCAGTAATGTAGCTTTTGGGAAAAAATAAATAATGAGATCGTGTCTACTACTTGACGAGTCTCCTGTCTATCTGACACAGTTTTTGTAGCTTCTTCTTACTTTGTGCCCATCAATTCTGACACCTTTCCGATTACTACAATATACACAGCCATCTACTGAACCCGCTGCTCACGTCTGAAGTATCTTTCCTTTAAACACATTGTCGATTTAATTTTCC
Organism: Mixophyes fleayi; assembly: GCF_038048845.1. NCBI lineage: Eukaryota > Metazoa > Chordata > Amphibia > Anura > Limnodynastidae > Mixophyes > Mixophyes fleayi. The sequence goes on along the minus strand of NC_134404.1, from coordinate 25,817,381 downwards.
CCGGTAAAGTGTCAGAATATTGGCAATTTGATAGAATCGCAGATTAATACGTTTAGCCCCAGCAGTCAGTGAGTTTAACTGTCATTGTCATCTCTGTCCCACCTTTGGTGATCGCTGTGACTTCCTTTGTTGCAGCAGATGCCACCAAAACTTCCGCCGGCATTAGTAAACAAGTATCCTGGTGGTGTGTGAGATTTCTACATTGACCGATTCATCATGTTTCCACATTCTCTGTCTCTCCTCATTCCGGCCATACCACACCCCCAATAGATGTCAGTCATCAATGGCTTCTTTACTATTGGCAACTGATAGTTTCTGTCTATAGTAGCAACATCCATGTTCGCTGCCACCATCTACAATTGTTATTGCTATCTTATGTATCAAGTGTTCACAAACTTCTAAGATTGTAAGCTCATTGAGCAGGGCCCTCTTTACCTCCTGTTTCATGTCATTGTATGCAATTTCCTATTGTACCCCTCATTGTACAGTGCTGCATATTATGTTGGAACTTTATAAATAAAGGATAATAATAATAATAATTAATAAATGTTAAGACCTGGTCAAATCAGGGTCATTGGAGCATAAGACTTTACATTTCAACCTCTCTCTCCTCTGTCGACACTAGCTATTTGTACTGTGTATTACATATTGATTTTACTGAAGACGCTTCAAGTCAGTATTCTGAATTATTTGACATTTCCGCTGTCACTTAAAGGTGTTTGTAAGACATTAAATTATGCTAAGTATGGTTGGGATCTACTAAGGACTTAATACCAGAGAAGGCAGATAGACATCTCTTGCTAGCCCTTCTCTGTACCACATGGGGTGTGACTGAAGCTCTCAATCAGTAAGCTGGTAACTAATGGTAATTTATAAATGTACATCCATTAGTGAACAAGTAAAGTACTATAGCATCTCACTGCCCCATACACACTGGATTTAAGCCCAACTCAAAAGCCTGATTGATCATGGCATGCATACTAAGCGAAATATGTGTTTGATTTAAAACGCACAGAATTCGGCTCTACGCACTTTCAAATTCAGCAAGGAATGGATATAAAGATACGTGCGCTGATGAATTCGGGTGCAGGTCTGCTTTGCTATACTACACAAGACACCGCAGGATATGTTTAAGACCTGTGTTGATTACAAATTCGCAAAAGAACGCACAGAAAAAGAAAAATTTAATTAATGTTACCTGTTAATAATACAGGTATTAATGATAAAAACAGTAAAAAAAAAAAGTGTTTTTTTTATTTTATTTATTTTTCCTTGAAATACATTTATTAGGATGTTCTTAATGTTTACTGTGCATGAACACATTTTTACAGTTTCTCCTGAATGCAAACATATGTTATAGCAGGCATACAAGACTGTAATTAATAGTGATCAGGACATAAACTAGCCCTGTAGATGGGACAAGAGAAAAACAGCAGAAAAACAAGTAACTTTGAGATGCCCAAAGCTTGAATCGAGTGTGGCTGCAAGCGCTCGAGTTTGGTACGCCCTTACTTTACGGCGAAACAGCCTTTCCCAGCCCTGTTCCTTCCCAGAAATCGTACGCTATAGTAAGTGTGCTTTGTGTACGAAGATGAGTCGGACGTGGCTGCGTTTGCTATCGTATGGCCCAGTTCTGGGCATGAGTAGATTGATATTGCTACGATACGCTCAAAATCAGCAGTAACGTGCGTTGATGAATCAGTCCCCAAGTGTTTAGTAAAGTACCATTGTAATATGTGCTTATCAGTTGTGATATGTGGTACTGTTTAACACTGCTGTGTTGGTATGATTACACTATTATTGGAATAACTCCCAATATTTATGGCGAATGTAGAATTAGGCGGGCAAGCTGGTGCCAATGCGTTTCTGTGCTTTTCTGAGACTCTCTAATTGTTACAAATAATATAAATATGTTATAAATTGCACTTGTCTTTTTTTATATCTTTTATAAAAATGTATCTTAGGCCGCAAACTATAGGCTCGTCCAGATAAAAGTTATCCTTCAATACAGCAAATCTGGAAATTGTGTAAAGTGTGTATACATAGACAGATCATGGTGCTTTGTGTGCTGTTCATCTCATCAGCTATCCTTCTACCATGCCCCGTGTTTAAAAATATCAAAGCATTTTCTATATTGCACTAACATATCTGGTGCCCCACATAAGTATCAAAACATGTAAAATAATTAGAAAAATTAGAAAAGATGATAAAGCACAAGTGGGAACATAAGGAAACCTAACAAAAATAAACTTGGGTGTACTCTGTGCTGTTGGAGGACCATGCCCCTTCCACTATCTATCTATCTTTCAGATGGTGGTTTCCTGTTTTAGTCCATTCCCCTTCTCACATCATGATACTGCTCTTATGCCATCCAGTCTAGTCTCCACTAACATAATCATGGGATTGGAAAGGTTATTGCCTCCTGCAAGACTAGAACTCAGCTTCTGACACACTTTATGCTCCTGTGTACATTATGATATTCTTATTGCCTACAGATTGTTCTATTATCACCCAGTTCAAACATGGGTAAGTCTGATGGGCAGGGAATTAAGATTTATAGCAGTGTCTGCGTCACCAAGCTTGGCAACCCTAAGGGGAGGAGTATGTGGCAAAAAGGGATATTTGTCCCAGTTTCCCTCTAAAGGAACAGTTAAGAACACAGTTAGTAAGCAGCAGCAGGCTGCAGACAGGGTTAAATTTTCCGTAGGTTCCTCTTTTAGCACATACACACACAAGTGTTCCACATGGTTGTAATCAGTTTACTTTGCTGTGATTTGTTGTAGTGCTTGGGTGGAGGATAAAGGCACTGTCTGTATGTGTGTGTGGGTAGGACCACCGATGTCAGTAAGTGGCCGGCTTGCAGACAGAAGTTATGTCTAGCCAGATGTAGGTGGTGGGGGTTTTTGTGTTACTATTTCTGGATGACTGCTGTACCATTGCTGGAACTGTTTACCATCCTGACAACTGCTAATAAACAGTTAAATGGTTCAGCATACTTGTGTCTGATTCCTGTGAATGCTGTACTTTCTCTCATTGTATTGATTATTTGATTGTTTTAAATTCTCTACTTTTCAGAGTAAGCTATTCTCAAATTGGGAATATTTTAATTTCGGATCATGCCCCGATATGGATACATTTGAGGGTGTGTTCTGATAAGCCCACCCGTCGCTCTTGGAGGTTTCCTACATATTTGGCACAATCAGATGATTTTAGAAAATATCTAAATCAGAAATGGGTGGAATTTGTAGATGACAATTTGGGTCACTGGGAGCACACAATACTATTTTGGGAGACCTCTAAAGTTGTATTAAAGGGTCATATCATTCCATATATGGCAAAGCAAAAAAGAGAATATCAAAGTAAATATGAAAAATAAATCACCAGGACCTGATGTTCTAGGAGGGGAATATTAAAAAATCTTGCGTTATAATATATTACCGTTTCTTTCAAGTATGTATTGTAGATTGCAGGCTGAGCAACTTCCCTTTCAGCGCTTCAATGAAGCATATACAATATTTATTCCTAAGCCAAAAAAAGATTTAGAAAAGATAACTTCTTATCGTCTAATTACGTTGTTAAATCAAGATTTTAAATTTTTTGTTAAAATAATGGTGAATAGACTACAAAGTATTCTTCCTGATATTATTACATCTCATCAGTTGGGCTTTACTCAAGGTCAACACGCGGTACAAGGGGTATGCATGGCCATTGCAGCTAGTGTTAATTCAACACACTTAACTAAGGCAAATGTAGATGTTTTGCTAAATATAGATACAGAAAAGGCATTTGATGAAATCTCATGGAAACATCTTCAACTTATATTTGAGAATTAGCATTTTGGAGAGGAATTTGTTCGGTTCGTTAAATATATATTTTGACTGGATCACTATTAAATAACTTTTGTAAAAAATTTATTTAAAATGAATAGCGCAGTGCACTTATTTATGTAATTGCACGTGCACTTATTTTTGTTTCTTCTAAGATAGGAAGTCGTTATCTCTGAAACCAGGGTAGAAAAATAGTTTTTTTCTGTTTAACCTTGCTATAGGATATGCCTATTTCTGATGTATATATCAGATACAATGAGCCTGTGTTTACAAAGCCTCTTGTGCATTGTGATGTGGGAAACTAGCTTGTTTTTTGTTTTTGTTGTTCTGTGTGAATATGTATTCCGAACGGTCTGATGACAGGCCACATGTTTATTAGATCTTTTGATGTGTGAAAGTTCAACATTGAAGGCAGGAACTTTTAATTAAGACTGGTTCCTGGATTCTTTGCATCTGAAAACCATCACATCTCTCAAAGTCGTATAATTGGATAAATGAAAGTATATTGGTTAATATTGTTTTGTCGTGCAATTACACTCAGTATGCCACCCTACACGTGGCATACTGCGATCGCACGGTAAAATATGCACACACACACACTACAACATTTAGTTATTTATATACTTCATATTCATATTGGTTCCGTTATAGAGTGATTTATGAGCAGATAGTATTTAGTTTATTATTAGTTTATATATTATGATTATATATACACTTTAATGTTATTTAAAGTTCAGGTTATAGGAAAATGTGTCATGTCTGGTGCCATTTTAATCCCCTATTCATCAGCAGTTGTCCGGTTCATTCGCCGAAGAGATCGCACATTGCATACTCTAGTTAGTGATGTTAGGGAATAAATACTTAAAGTAATACTGACTGTAATGTGTACATAGACTAGCTTAAACTGGTTTCTGGGCGGGAGAATCATCTGAAATGTTGACCCTCAGCCTTAGAGGGGGTTGTTTGAACTAGCCTATGACCTGTTTACACTGGACCCACCTGAAGTCTGGACCTATAGAAGCAAGCCACGTCATCTGCATTATTCTCTCTGTAATATATATATATATATATATATATATATATATATAGCTGTGCTCCTACTGGCTTCAGTCATTCTCTGACCACAGTATTCTGGAGTGAAATACTGTTCACTGGTACCCGTGGGAGCGCAGCTAGCGCAAGCGAACGCAGCGGTATGTATTTATATTTTAGTATTGGCTGTACTGTATTATAATCATGTATTGAATTGTTAAATTATTGCATCTGCTAAAATAAATTACTTTGTGCCTTGGAAACACAACACAATCGCTTGGGCAATGCTTATTTGAAAACTATAGAATTACTTTAATATATCATTTCTAGAATTTCACAGATAAATGTAAATATCGTTAGCTTTGCAATGCATGTAAATGTATGTTTTGCTAAGCAGGTTTGCATTCAGATTCTAAAAATAGACTATTTCTGAACTGTATAAAAGATGAGCTGTGTGAGCATGTAATCATTTTTCTGACTTCATCTGACCTGATCACCCTGGTACCTACAACTAGGGTGAGATAAAATAAACATCTTGCTTCAAAGACCTGTTTGGAAACATCTTCAATATCGCTGTATTCCTGTGATCTACAGATTAGACCCAAATCTAATCCGTTCTCCGGCTGTGTCTGAGGTTTGGACCCAAGCATTTCCAGTACCACCACTATGCCTGCTACCCAGCATCCCTGGTCCTTGTGATGGGCCAGGGTGGATCCATTTATAGCAACCCAGATCCATAGTAAGAGGTCTGGAGTAACCAGCCCAGGTACAGCAGCAACGAGGTACACTAGCAGCGTCAGTGACTCAGAAGGAACGTGATTCTGAGTGCCATAGAAGGAGCTCAGTGGTGGCAGGATTATAAGCTCCTTGTACTGCGGCAAGAGGGCGCATTTAGGATAATGAAAGGGAACGGTTGCAAAGTAAGCCCAGCCGGTTCCCAGCAACCACAGACAGGGTGGCATAGGCAGTCCATTCTGTCACATATATATAATAACCCAATTACATATTTATCTGTAAATAATATTAATAGTGAAACAATAACTATGACTCGTGGTACATGACAGGGATGTCCATTATCACCCCTGCTTTTAATTTGGCTTTGGATCCTTTATTAAGAACATTGACAGAGATGTCAGAGTTTCATGGTATTGGTTTAGGGGGGAACGAAGTAAAGGTAGCCTTTGCTGATGATTTATTGTTATTTATCTCCGACCCGCACTCTTCGATACCAATAGCATTTGATAAACTTGTAGAATTTGGGAGAGTATCTGGATTTACGGTTAATGATGAAAAATCTGTGGCAATGATTTTGGGGCCAACTACTAAACCGTTATGGGTGAGAGCCTTTAGATTTATGTCGGCATCTCACTCGTTTACATATCTGAGAATCAAACTACCTAAGAATATAAATAATTTTTATTCTTTGAATGTCTGTCCTATTATTAAAGAAGCTCTTGTTCAACTTCGGAGATGGAGTGATCTCAATTTGTCGTATTTAGGTTGAGCAAATTTGATAAAAATGACTTATTTCCCAAAGATATTGTATCCATTGCAACTTTTGCCGGTTCTGTTAACTGCCGCAGATGAAAAGTTGATAGATGGGGAATTTTTTCGATTTATTTGGCAACCTAAGAGGGCTAGATTTACTAAGCTGTGGGTTTGAAAAAGTGGGGATGTTGCCTATAGCAACCAATCAGATTCTAGCTATCATTTTGTAGAAGGTACTAAATAAATGAAAGCTAGAATCTGATTGGTTGCTATAGGCAACATCCCCACTTTTTCAAACCCGCAGCTTAGTAAATCTAGCCCCTAGAATTGGTTTAATTAAGCTGCAACAGCCTATATTGAGAGGGGGAATTAATTTCCAGAATTTAAGGATATATAGTCAAGCAGCGATTCTTAGGTATGTTCACGAATGGCTTAATACCAAAGTTTATGCCAGAGTTTACATACATTATATAAGAGTGGGTTATGTATTGCCTGAATTGGTAATTCTTGTTCGTGTAGGTGAATAAAGGCCAATAAGCTAAGATTAGGAATAAAACTCTGATCCAATGTATTATTTGTATAGATATCTGTCTTATGCAACCAGTCTCTATGGTGTCGTAATTGGGCCGCTTGATTATATCTGGTGACATTTGGCAAATTTAGCCCACCTCTATCTTTAGATTGCTGTAATTTGATCAACCCAATGAACGGTGTTTTGGAATTCCAGATGAAACATCTAAAGTCTGCATCCAGTCTAGCTGCATCTGATCTAGTCAATAATAATGGTAAGACTTGTAGTGGATACAACAGTTTAGGAAATATGATCATTTTAATTATATTTATTCTACCTCCATAAGAGAGGCATAGGTGTTTCCAACCTTTCATGTCATGTTCCACTACATTTATCACCTTAGAAATATTGAGGTCATATAAAGAGTGAATATCTCTTGGTAGTCGGATGCCCAGGTATGACATGTTCGATTTTGCCCAAATAATGGGAATATCCCGTGCCCAGGCTGGGGTTATGACATCTTTACCCAGACACATAGCAGTGGACTTCTCACAATTGACAGAGAACCCAGAGACAGATCCAAACTCAACTATTTGGTTCATCAGAGATCTAAGCGAGACCTCAGGGTTGGATATGTATATCATTACATCGTCAGCAAAAGCTGTAATTTTGATTTCCTGATCGCCCTCCAGCTGCCTCTAATTTTGCAAAACTCTAAGCATAAGGTCCAATACCAAATTAAAGAGTAATGGAGAGAGTGGATATCCTTGGCAAGTCTAAAAAAACCTGAATAAATCGCACCAGGAGAATCCTAATATTTTCTAGATTATATGTATTTCATTTATTCCATTATATTTTTATTATTGTTTAATTTATTCTTGTTTTATATAGATTCACAAAACCCAGAAAAGGTGCTCCCACACAGAATACAAAGTATTATATCAACAGAGAACCATTGTGTTTGATTAGGGGCACTCTTAGGATATCTTGATAATAAAACATCTTAAAGTTTATTGATATGCATTAAAAATTTAAGTGTCTATTAATCAGTAGCAGTGAAATATTAAAATTGTTGATTATGAATAGAGCCAATGAATAGTTGATAAAGAACTGTTAAAACTAGCAATAAATGCTAGTACGCGCCGTTCTTTCTAATAATGTATAGATCAGGGTCTTAAAGGGTTAATAATCTATACCCTTTATTGGTATAGTTTTATAGCTAGTGGTTGGGCTCACTAAAGTGTTGCGTTGAGTACTCTAGTAATGCGGTAATATTGCCACGGTATTGTACCCCCTCCTCCTATATGAGAGAACACTGTCCGTGAAGTGATTGAACTCATAAATAGCTATAATGAGTACTCTGCTATATACTCTGGACAATAGTCATCCTTATATATGGTCCGCTATTAGTTTAGAAATTTCAGTATACTTCTAGTATTTCAGATATAGGAGATAATAGGGCATAAGTATCTTATAAGATGGTCTTTTATATTGTATCTATGTTCATTAATATGTATCTCCTATTAGAAACAAACCAGACACACTATCAAATCTAGCCCCAGCACTGCAACGGTCTGCATGCCAAACTGAATCCCTATCCCACGGGTAAGTCTGTGGGACGGCTTAGATGTCTGGAATGTATCTCCTAGTATCGATTTAATGATCTATTGTCATTTACAAGGTATGGAACCCAACCATGGATAGCCCGCTCCCTGCTGATTCCTAATGATTATTAAATTATGTAATACATAATAGAGAGGAACGGCGCGTGTTTTGCCGACGCGCGTTTCACTACAAATAGCTTTCTCAAGGCTGACCCGAACTGCCCCGGAATCCTTTCATTTATAGTAGGGGAACCTCCCCTTATGCTGACGTATTAGCTTTCCCGTTATTTAGTTATTTTGAATGTTTGGTTACTTATATTGTCTATATTATTGTTTTGCAGATACATTAATATAGGAGGGTCTTGGAGCGTGGTTATAATTATTTTTCGTCTATATTTCTTTATTCCCTATTAAGATATTATAATAGTCTGAAATACTGAGGGGGCTTGATTTATCCTAAATGATGTAAAGAAGGGTTAATTTTCCTATGCTTCCCATATATATATTTGGCCTTTAACGGTCCAAAGATATTTAGTTTGATGTTTAATCAGTAATAATGTTATGTATTAGCTGGGGACCTATAGTGTTTTTTATCTAGTATGTCTAGATTCTTATACTTATTTGTTATGTTATCAGTTATCTGTTGTTATATTGCTATTATTAAAGTGTAATAAAAATTACTAATAAATGTGTGTGACCTAAAAATCGCTACCGTGATCCTGATGAAAAAACTATTTAGATAAACCTTATGACTGTTTCTAGGATGTTGTATTCCGGATATAGATAGCTCGCTGTGCATGTTAAATTAAAATAAGATATTAAGATTACTATTGGTGAAGTGAAAATTGAAGTGAAGATTAAGTATTATTTTGTGTGGACCATAATTCACTACATTATCATAATATTTACAGTTGTTTTCAAACCTATAAATGATTTTTAATTATTTTATATCAGTGATACTAAATTTACTAGTGCAAATATAATGTTCTATCAACATTCATTAACCCTAATGGTTAGATTGGTTGTCCTATTGATTATGTGTTGTTTTATTAATAGCATCTTTATTGTATATTATTACTAGTGGTCTTAAGTGTGCTAATATTTTATTTTAACTAGTCATGAATACGTCATCCTGGTATATCCTACTAATAGAAAAGAAGTATTATAGGAATACTGAGAAGTTGTTGCGATCATTAAGTCCCTTTGGGGTTACACTATCCATAAGAAAGATTTTTCTGGTCTCCCTTTTTAGAAGTTCCAGATTAGTGTTGCCCCCTCTCAGACCCATATGGATCTGTTCCATTGCAAATGCTTGTAGTCCCTGAGGTTTGCCTCCATGGCATTTAAGAAAATGCCGGGCTACCGTAGTGATCTGTTTCATATTTTGTGTATCTCTTTCCGCCCTTTTGATGTTTCCTACATGTTCTAATATCCTTTTTTTCATTGGTCTGCTGGTCATGCCTATATATTTAAGCTTGCATGGGCATTCTAAGCAATAGATCACGTTTGGCGAATCGCAATTGAGAAATTCATTTATTATCCATATCTTATGATAACGATCTTTGTATTCTTTAGTGTTTATCATATATTGGCATGCCAGACATCTCCCACATTTGTGGAATCCTGTAGGTCTGTTGGAGATCCTCTTAATTGGGAATAGATTACTGTGTACCAGGCTGTCCTTAAGATTTTTTGAACGTCGCCATGTAATAGATATTTTATTCTCCAAAATTTTATTCAAATCTTCGTCTGATTTAAGTACTTCCCAGTGTTTTTGAAAAATCTCAGTGATCTGTTTCCACTCCGAGCAAAAGGAACCAATGAGACGGATTTTGTTATCCTGTATTTTGTTCTTAGGGGGTGAGTATATGAGACTATCTCTGTCCCTTTGACGGGCTATCCTCTCTGCTTGTCGTATAGTGCGCTTATTGTAGCCTCTAACTTTCAGTCTGGTCCTTAGTTCCCTTGTTCTATTTAGACATACTTAAGCATCAGAGCAATTCCGTTTGATTCTAAGCATCTCTCCTTTTGGGATACCCCTTATAACTGCTGGATGATGGGAACTTGATGAATGGAGGAGGGTGTTTGTCGCCGTTTTCTTTCTAAATAGATCTGTATTGAGACGTCCATCAGGTGTTTTAGATAGGGTGAGATCTAGGAAATTGATATGTTCATCGTTTATTTCTGATGTAAGTTTTAGATTTAGATCATTTTGATTAAGTGTTCCGATGAATTCCAAGAAAAGGTTTTCTTCCCCATCCCATAAAATCAATACATCATCTATGTATCTTAGCCAAAGGATGATGTGAACAGTGTACTGATGATTATTCTCGGTGAAAACCTTCTCTCTCTCCCACCAGCCTAAGAATAGGTTGGCATACGTGGGCGCACAGGCACTGCCCATCGCTGTCCCCCTAATTTGAAGATAAAATTTATCTTCAAAAGCAAAATAGTTACATGTTAATACAAATCTCAGTAGGTCTAAGATGAAATCGTTAAAATCATCTTTTGCTCTCATCTCCAAAAAATACCTGACTGCCGGTATACCCTGTTCATGTATAATATTTGAATACAAAGACTCAACATCCAGGGAGGCCAATTTAGTGGTCTTATTTATGGTGATGTTGTTGATCTTTGATAAGACATCCAGGGTATCCCTGACATATGAGTCTAGGCTTGTGACAAATTCCCGCAGTTGTGTGTCTATAAATTTGCTGGTATTTTCCGTGATGTTACCAATACCGGAGACTATTGGTCTGCCAGGCGGGTTCTGTTGGTTCTTGTGAATTTTAGGGACCACATAAAATGTGGCCACTTTGGGACAGTGCACCGTAAGATAATCCAAATCTGCACGCATGATGATGCCTCTTGCATATGCATCTTGTATTAACCTGTCATATCTGAGTTGGAAGTTGGCAGTCGGATTAAAGATGAGCCGTTTATAGCAATCTATATCATTAAGTTGCCTGTACACCTCCTTTACATATTGGGATCTTGGCCATAATACAACATTCCCACCTTTATCCGATGGTTTAATCACTATATTTTCCCACTGCTCAATCTCTTTTAGGACCTTCCATTCTCCTTTGGTCAGATTGTACTGGTATTCCCATTGATGTTTTTCTTTTTGATATAGTCTATCTAAATCCTTTGATACAAGATCTGTATATGCTTTCACTTGGGGACAGATGGTAATGTCCGGAGTGAAATAGGATTTCTTTTTATTTTTAGATGGTATTTTTGCCTCCCTTACTTCATTATTAGAATCTAAATGAGATGTACTTGTATCCAATTCCTCCAGAATTTGGAGTGCAATGACTTCCTCCGTTGAATTCAATCCCAGATTTTCTGGATTGAAATATAAATCTGGAGTAGTTGCTTGTTCCCTTGTTTTCATAAGGAAAAAATTTTTAAGAAGTAATTTTCTAGAGAAAAGAGTTAAGTCTCTTTCCCATTCAAATCTGTTGAGGCTTTTAAGGGGTGAGAAGGACAGACCCTTTTCCAGAAGTGAAGTTTGATCTGGAGTGATAATAAGATCAGACAGGTTTATAATCTTCATTGTATCATTTAATGGCGTTGTCTCCTGTTGTATCTCCTGGGGGGTAATGGGACTCCCAGAGGATCTTGTTCTTCCATACCTTTCCTTTTTTTTGGTCTGGTATCCCTTCCCCCCCTCCGTATCGGCTTGTATTTTGCATGCCCCCTCCTTCTCTGTGTCTCTGATTGAAATCTAAAAAATCTTTCACTGAGGTTTGATTGTCTCTAGTGGTGGGGGATTGATATGGGGTCTCATTGCCTGATGATTCTATTTCTGATGTACTGTATCCTGACATTGTTCGTTTAGGTTTAGAGATATCCCATCTAAAAACCCTATTATTTGCATAATCTTGGGAATCCCTGGCAAACTTTTGACGTTTCTTGTCCATTATTATTCCCTCAAATTGATTGAGTTCTAATTTGAATTTATCATAAGCTGTTTGAAACTTATCAATGTTTTCATATTGTTTCAGTTTCTCTCCCAATGATGTTATTTCCACTGTATAGGACTGTAGAAGTAGGCTATCATGTTCTATCAGTATATGTATCAGATCATTAGAGCATTTCGTTAATACTTCTTCCCACTTCTTTTTTAATTCTCCATTATATAGTTCAAATGCCGGATATATTCTGGGTCTTAGACCCCTTGGGATCATTTGTTGTTTTAAATAGCTGTTGAACATGGTTTTGTTCCAATATACTTTTGTTTGTTTGTACATTGTGTTCTTAAGATCGTTTAATAATTGTGTCCAATCCCCTGCTGTCCTATTATGACTAGATGTATTGCAGAGAAATTCCTCATCCATATTTCCCTGCCATTTCTCCTGCCTTTTAAGGAGATCATTGCTAATACTGAAGGTTGCCATGAGTTCGGATCAAGTTAAATTATAGTATATAACCTATGTAGGGTATTATATGTCCTGTGCAGATTAGTTTGAGTGATTCACTCACCGAAAAATAGTCTAAAAAAACCTGAATAAATCGCACCAGGAGAATCCTAATATTTTCTAGGTTATATGTATTTCATTTATTCCATTATATTTTTATTATTGTTTAATTTATTCTTGTTTTATATAGATTCACAAAACCCAGAAAAGGTGCTCCCACACAGAATACAAAGTATTATATCAACAGAGAACCATTGTGTTTGATTAGGGGCACTCTTAGGATATCTTGATAATAAAACATCTTAAAGTTTATTGATATGCATTAAAAATTTAAGTGTCGAATAATCAGTAGCAGTGAAATATTAAAATTGTTGATTATGAATAGAGCCAATGAATAGTTGATAAAGAACTGTTAAAACTAGCAATAAATGCTTGTACGCGTCGTTCTTTCTAATAATGTATAGATCAGGGTCTTAAAGGGTTAATAATCTATACCCTTTATTGGTATAGTTTTATAGCTAGTGGTTGGGCTCACTAAAGTGTTGCGTTGAGTACTCTAGTAACGCGGTAATATTGCCACGGTATTGTACCCCCTCCTCCTATATAAGAGAACACTGTCCGTGAAGTGATTGAACTCATAAATAGCTATAATGAGTACTCTGCTATATACTCTGGACAATAGTCATCCTTATATATGGTCTGCTATTAGTTTAGAAATTTCAGTATACTTCTAGTATTTCAGATATAGGCGATAATAGGGCATAAGTATCTTATAAGATGGTCTTTTATATTGTATCTATGTTCATTAATATGTATCTCCTATTAGAAACAAACCAGACACACTATCAAATCTAGCCCCAGCACTGCAACGGTCTGCGTGCCAAACTGAATCCCTATCCCCCTCAGTATTTCAGACTATTATAATATCTTAATAGGGAATAAAGAAATATAGACGAAAAATAATTATAACCACGCTCCAAGACCCTCCTATATTAATGTATCTGCAAAACAATAATATAGACAATATAAGTAACCAAACATTCAAAATAACTAAATAACGGGAAAGCTAATACGTCAGCATAAGGGGAGGTTCCCCTACTATAAATGAAAGGATTCCGGGGCAGTTCGGGTCAGCCTTGAGAAAGCTATTTGTAGTGAAACGCGCGTCGGCAAAACACGCGCCGTTCCTCTCTATTATGTATTACATAATTTAATAATCATTAGGAATCAGCAGGGAGCGGGCTATCCATGGTTGGGTTCCATACCTTATAAATGACAATAGATCATTAAATCGATACTAGGAGATACATTCCAGACATCTAAGCCGTCCCACAGACTTACCCGTGGGATAGGGATTCAGTTTGGCACGCAGACCGTTGCAGTGCTGGGGCTAGATTTGATAGTGTGTCTGGTTTGTTTCTAATAGGAGATACATATTAATGAACATAGATACAATATAAAAGACCATCTTATAAGATACTTATGCCCTATTATCTCCTATATCTGAAATACTAGAAGTATACTGAAATTTCTAAACTAATAGCGGACCATATATAAGGATGACTATTGTCCAGAGTATATAGCAGAGTACTCATTATAGCTATTTATGAGTTCAATCACTTCACGGACAGTGTTCTCTCATATAGGAGGAGGGGGTACAATACCGTGGCAATATTACCGCATTACTAGAGTACTCAACGCAACACTTTAGTGAGCCCAACCACTAGCTATAAAACTATACCAATAAAGGGTATAGATTATTAACCCTTTAAGACCCTGATCTATACATTATTAGAAAGAACGGCGCGTACTAGCATTTATTGCTAGTTTTAACAGTTCTTTATCAACTATTCATTGGCTCTATTCATAATCAACAATTTTAATATTTCACTGCTACTGATTATTAGACACTTAAATTTTTAATGCATATCAATAAACTTTAAGATGTTTTATTATCAAGATATCCTAAGAGTGCCGCTAATCAAACACAATGGTTCTCTGTTGATATAATCCTTGGCAAGTGCCTCTAGACATTTCCAGTGGGGAACCGGTGATTTCATTGACCAATAGGGATGTCTTAGGAGAGGTGTAGAGAAAAGCTATCAAGGCCCTAAAAGCAGTGTCAAAACGTCTGCATGAAAGGATTTCATTCAAAAATGGCCATGCAACGGAATCAAAAGCCTTTTGGGCATCTAGACTAAAGAGCATGTTAGAGGTAAACCCCATATATGAGCCTACAATCGTTGAAATAGCTGTCCTAAAACCCTTAACCGAATGATGTCCTGCCACAAATCCCAACTGATGAGATGTTAACAGCCCAAGAAGGATAGTCTGTAAACAGTCTGCCATGATTTTTGCTAAAAGTTTGTAATCTGTATTCAAAAGAGTAATAGGTCAATAAGATCCTTCCAACAAAGGATCTTTACCTCGTTTAGGGATAAGGACTGTATGGGCCTTGTTAAAGGAAGGGTATATTGGGCGCTCTCTATGTATCTTTGAAAACAAATCTGCTAAAATATGGGACAGGTCTTCCTCAAGAACTTTGTAATATTCTTCTGTAAAGCCATCTGGGCCTGGTGTTTTGTTGAGTTTCGGGATGTAATATCTTTCGCCATAACTTCTCTCTGATCTGGCGTTAATGAAATCAATTTGGCCTCAGTCAAGAGTTTGGACATTAACTGAGGATTTGGCTCAGAATCTGTCACGGTCTCAAGCGACAGCAGGTCTTTACAATGCGAATCCTAGGGTCCGCACAGTTTAGCACTACACCAACAGGGCGCGGAGTCTAACGAGCAGACGGTGTTCACCAGGAACTGCCGCAAGGCAGTATAGTCTTAGTTGCGGCTTGCTCGCAGGTCGCGGCCCCTGCTAGAGTACTGCGCGAGGCCCTCTTGGGAAGTTTGGAACCCAGCAGGTATTAGAATAGAATGTCAGCCTTGCCGACGAGTATAGTAGCAGGTACGTGAGTAGAGTGTCAGCTTTGCAGACTAGTAGAATAGATGGTTGGTACCTGAACGGAGTGTCAGCTTTGCAGACGAGTAGTAGCAGGTATGTGAGTAGAGTGTCAGCTTTGCAGACGAGTATAGTAGCAGATACGTGAGTAGAGTGTCAGCTTTGCAGACAAGTAGAACAAATAGTTGGTACCTGAATGGAGTATCAGCTTTGCAGACGAGTAGTACAGATAGTTGTTACCTGAATGGAGTATCAGCTTTGCAGACGAGTAGTACAGATAGTTGTTACCTGAATGGAGTGTCAGCTTTGCATGCGCAGACCCGAATCCAAGATGGCGTAGCGGACCGCCGGAGGCAGGTAAGTTTACCGGGGGTCGGATGAGCTGCCCGATACTCCGGCGGGTGACAGAATCACTATATAAGGCTGAATAGTTTGAAAGGCTTCCAATATCTCTTTGGACTTAGTGAGGATCTTAGAAGAATTGGGGGCTTTAAGGGAAACTACGGTATGTGACTTTCACGTTTCTGGGGTTTGGTTATGTTTGCAAGTAATTTGCCAGCTTTTTTTCCCCATCTGAAAAAAATATTTTTTGAGAAATCAACATATCTTTTAAATTATGTTCCTTTATACCTGAAGTGGGCTGTATTGGGAATTGTGATGGTTTCTTCTTGTTTAACGAGGGGAAGTAGAAAATTACTTTTGATCATTTCGGCAGTGGACCTGAAGAGAGTCCTGCATATGTGGACACAGGAACAACCACCATCCTTAGACTTAATGAAAACTGTTTTTTGCATTTAGAATGGATTGGCTAGAGACCGCCTTAAATAAGGAAAATAAAGTAAAATCCTTTTTTGAAATAAGGGAAAGTTTTATTGATGTATTACCCAATACAATCAAGTTGCAAATATTCTTATGTTTCAAATTTACAAGCTGGTACGAGGAAAGGATAGGTTTAAATAGTCCTCCTATTCAATTATCAAAGGATTAGATTTTAAGTAAAATGTGTCAAAGTTGAATAATTGGATGAAATAAACTATATTGATTGATATTGTTATGACACAATCGCACGATAAATAACGCACACATACACTTACACATTCACTTGTAAATAGTTCACCTTAAAATAGTTCCAACACACAGTTGTTTATAATCAAATGTAATAGAGTTTACAGTTAAATATAATAATGTTAAAAGCACTTTAAAAGTATCTAAGGCTCAGGATTTAGCAAACGTATCATGTTTAGTGTCATTTTGATCTGCACATTACCATCTCTCATCCTATAATTTCGGCTTTGCGATCGCTTCCTGCAATCAATAGTTATGGAAGATAAAAGAATGAATGATCAAAATGGCATTGCGTTTTAAATTGTTTAGACTGCTTTGGGTCAGTTTCCTCGAGAAGCACATGTTTTCAGCTGTTGGGGTAAGGTGATCCCCTCTTCCCAGAGAAATCCTTTGAACTGACCTATAACCTGCATTTCACTGGACTGTCCTGAATCCTGAACCAATGGAAACATGCCATGACATCCTCAGTAGTTTTTTCTATACTGAAACTGGATACTATCAAGCTGTTTTATCAGCCAAAGCTCTGTCTTTCTCTCTCTCTCTCTGAACCTGCTACATGTGAGCACAGCTGTGTTCCATGGACCTCGGTGAAGCTCTATAAGGGAAATGTAATGTATTCAGTGTTTTATACTTTCCTGCTTTAATGTAACATCTTTAATAGGTATCATGTATCGGTAATATTGTACTGTATTGTACTTATTTATTGAACTGCTAAACAAATTGCTTTTGCTAAATAAAATGCTTGTGCTTCGGATCCACACAAATCGCTTAGACAATGCTTATTAGAGAACGATAAAATTACTTTAATAATTGTTAGACACAATGACCTCACCTGGAAGCTGGATTAGTTGTTTTTAACATGTATTATTCAAAAATAAGTAAATATGTTGTATGAACATGAAATTAAATTTAAAAAACAAGACAAAAAAAAAACAACTATGGGGGGGCTGCCTATTTTGAACTATGGGGGGGGCTGCTTATTCTAAACTATGTTGGGCAGCTGCCTGTTCTAAACTATGAAGGGGCCGCCTATACTAAACCATGGGGGGGCTGCCTATTCTAAACTATGTAGGGCTGCCAGTACTAAACTATGGGGGTCTGCCTGTTCTAAACTATGGGGGGGCTGCCTGTTCTAAACTATAGGGGGGTCTGTCTGTTCTTTACTATGGGGGGATCTGCTGTTCTAAACTATGGGGGCTGCCTGTTCTAAACTATGGGGTTCTTCCTGTTGTAAACTATAGGGGGTCTGCCTATACTAAACCATGTGGGGGTCTGCCTATACCAAACTATGGGGGGCTGCCTGTTCTAAACTATGGGGGGGCTACATTTAATAAACTTTGGGGGGTTACCTGTGCTAAACTTTGGGGCGTTGCCTTTGATAAACTATGGGGGACTGCCTGTTGTAAACTATAGGGGATGGGCTGCCTGTTATAAAATATAGATGAGACTGCCTATATTAAACTATGGGGGTCTGCTTATGCTAAACTATTGGGGGATAACTATACTAAAATATGGGTGGCTGCCTTTTCTAAACTATGGGGGAGCTGCCTCTTTTTATTCATGGGGGTGCTGCTTTTTTTAAACTATAGAGGGGGCTGTCTATATTAAACTATAGGGGGGGGCTATATTAAACTATAGGGGGGTGGCCTATATTAAACTATAGGGGGGCTGCCTATATTAAAATATAGGTGGGCTGCCTATATTAAACTATAGGGGAGCTGCTTATACTAAACTATAGGAAGGGTTGGGCTGATTATACTAAACTATAGGGGGAGGCTGTCTATACTAAACTATAGGAAGTGAGGAGGGAGCTGCCATATAAGACTATAATGAAGGATGGGGGCTGTCATGCAAAACTATAGGGAGGGAGATGGGGGCTGTCATACAAAACTATAGGGAGGGAGAGGGGGCTGCTATACAAAACTATAGGGAGGAAGAGGGGGGCTGCTATAATGTGTGAGTAAATGGGGTGTATATTGCTATATTATGTGAAGGAGTGGGAGGGGGTCTTAATATATTGTGTGATATGAGGGAAAGGAGGGTGGCCTTCTTAATAGCACTTTGGTGGGGGGTAGGCTATTAATATAATGGTGGAGTATAGGTGGGGCTAAAAATTTAATTGGTGCTATTTTATTTGTGAGATGATGGGGCAATTTAATTTATTGGTGTGGCCTATTAAATTAAGATGGGGTGACACGACCTTTAACTTAATGTTGAGGTGGTGTGAGGCTATTTATTAAATGTGAAGCTGAGTTTAGGGAGGAGGGCTATTTATTAAATGTGAATATTAATTATTTAATGCTGAGGATGGTTGTGGGAAATGGTTAAAATTAAATGTAAATGCTATTAATTTATTGCTGGGGCTGTTTGGAGGGAGGGAAATAGGTTTATTTATTAAATGGGAATACTATTACTTTTAAGTCAGGGCTGGTTGGAGGGAAATAGGTTTATTTATTAAATGTGAGTATTATTATTTTAATGTTGGGACTGGAGGGAGGCCTAATTATTATATGTGGGTATTATTAATTTAATGCCGGGGCTGGTTGGAGTTTTCTAAATTTAATTTACCCATTTTTTCCCAAATAGAGCCTCCAACATTCCAGGATCCAGACAAGCAGCAAGTGATCTAAAGAAACCAGCAGCCACAGGTGATGAAAGTGACAAGAACAGGTAGGAGTCTGCCAACTGTCCTGAATCTGGTGGGACAGTCCTGAATTTGGGTCTTGCTTAGTCAGGATTCGGTCCAAAAGCAAGGACAGTTGGGAGGTACGTCCCGCCTCACACTGTACTGCTTATTAAGGCAGAGCTACGTGCACCTAACTGTAGTGCACACAATATTGCCTGTGCATTTGTCTAAAATGCATCTAAAATTATAAACCTCCTGCCTTAAGTGCCACAGCCCCCCTAGAGCCTTATTCCATCTCTGGTTATACTTTAGTGCTTCTTGCAATGATTCCATTGCCTGCCTTCTACCTTACACTGGTCCCATTCTCAGAACACTTTGTAGAACATATGGACAGCACCCATTGCACTGACAATATTATTAAACCTTCCTCCTTTGTATTTAGTATGTCACCAGAAAACCCTTGGAATAGCTATCCTCTTCAATTATGCCATTGTCTGCCAGCCCTCCCTGCACTGGTATTAATTCAAACCCCCACCAATCACTGGGCACATTTAGGGCTCATACACAATCATTACAAAAGAAGTGTTTTCTTACACATGCTTGCAAAATTTCACCTTTGTGGTGATCGCACTGGATAGCCATTTATTATAAGAATTATTTTTAATGCATTTTTTGAAAGCACAGTACACATATTCGTATATTATATATAGAGAGATTGGACTGGTAGTTTGCATTTCAGGACGTCAGGGAAAGATGCAACAGTGGGGTGAGGTGCTCATACGCTGCTCTGGCAGACTGATCAAATACAATTGTGCCAACATGTTTCATAACAGTTAAACTCATTAAACAAAGTCAGGTATGTTTCTATGAAGGGAATATTGGAAGGATGTGTTGGCATGCAACTAAACAAGTTTGAGCACAGAGACATAAACCAGTGCAGAAAATGTAAAAAATTCACATATTTTTATAGCTCGGGACTGGCAGCTTTTTCCCTGCATGGCTTTAGAGTTGACCCACTGTGTATTAAGTCATCACATCCAGGTTTTCCTAAATGTTACCACAACTAACTTCCAGTAGTTCTAAATCCAGCCTAGTTTTGTGTTGGCCACTCCTCCAGTTGACTTGGTGCCATCAACATGAGGCCACTTTAAGAATTTTTTCCATAGCCACTTTAAGTTCCCAATCCGCCCCTGTATACACCCCTTCTTGGGGCTGCCTCTGCTGTAAGTATCAGACAGTCTCTGTTGGACGAAGCTTACCCCGGGACAATGATTTTTGTCACATAAATATTTACGAGTCCACTGGTATGATTAAGAAGAGCAGCATTACGGTACAGATGTAACTCTCTCCAAGGACGTGCACCATTTAACATCGTGCCTTCTCATCATAATTTAAATGTCTACTTATGCCGCTGTCCGTAGTTGTCCATTGTTGTCTTAATAAAGGATTTTGTAAATCTGCCACCGGTGCATTTGCTTTCTCCAATTCAATTCTAAAAATGATTAACCATACTTTATGGTTATCTAACTCCATCACATACCATCATATCTCCATCTATACATATATTCTTTGCCAGGCCCAAAATCTGTCCTGTTAATTTCTCAGAATGTGGAATTTCAATTTCAAGACATGTTTTGGGCAACCAAATCTGCATCAATGCTAGTATTATACATAATTATATGTGGGGGAAGGGTGACTATTGGTTTATCTGAACGGTCTATTTTACATATTTCTTAAATGTCACTAATAAATAGAGATGGTCACTGACCCCCGTGTTTTGGTTTTGGATTCGGTTTTGGATCTGGATTACCGTTGTGTTTTGGTTTTGGTTTTGGTTTTGCAAAACCGCCATTGCGTGTTTTGGTTTTGGTTTTGTTTGGTTTTGTTTTGCTATTTTGTTGGAAAATCCATGTTTTTGGTCCTAAATTAACCCAATTTAGTGCTCCAACTGTTTTAGAGATAAGTAATCTAATTGTTGAGGTAATAAATCATCCAAAAAAACAGTTTAATTCTTCGTTGGTAGGCCTTCATTTATTCTACACACAAAACAGATAGTCTTCCTCTCCATCTATGCATATTGGCAATGCAGCCATCGTCTTTGAATGTATATTACACCCTACACTTATAGTTAAATATGTAAAGAAATGGAAAAAGCCAGTTTGGTTTCTGTCTCTCAAGGCCCCCCTCCACTTGTATAAAATACCAAAAAATTCAGCCATTATAGACTGTACAATATTAATTGACATGGAGAAAGCCAGTTTGGTTTCTGTCTCTCTAGGCCCCCTTCCACTTGTATAAAATACCTAAAAATTCAGCCATTATATACTGTACAATATTAATTGACATGGAGAAAGCCAGTTTGGTTCCTGTCTCTCTAGGCCCCCCTCCACTTGTATAAAATACCATAAAATTCAGCCATTATAGACTGTACAATATTAATTGACATGGAGAAAGCCAGTTTGGTTTCTGTCTCTCTAGGCCCCCCTCCACTTGTATAAAATACCTAAAAATTCAGACATTATAGACTGTACAATATTAATTGACATGGAGAAAGCCAGTTTGGTTCCTGTCTCTCTAGGCCCCCCTCCACTTGTATAAAATACCCAAAAATTCAGCCATTATAGACTGTACAATATTATGAAAAATGGACAAAGCCAGTTTGGGGTCACTCTGTCTATGACACCCTACCCTTAAGGATAAATTGCCCTAACAGCAGCCTTTCAAGATAGTATGTGATATGGAAATGCCACAAGTCCCTTTCCTCTTTGGGGGTAGATTGCACCCTACACTTACATAGAAAGTTTTAAAAAGATGTTATCATCATCATCTTCAGCTTAATCCTCACCCTCATCAGCGTGTACGTCATCATCACAGACTATCAATTCATCGCCGCTTGAATCCGCCATTAGAGAACAGTCAGTGATTGGATGTCTTGGATGGTGAAGGCCTTCCTTGTGGAAGATGTAGTTCATTTTTATAAACATCATTTTCTCCACATTTTTGGGAAGTAACCTTCTACGGCGATCACTGACTAAGTTCCCTGCTGTGCTGAACACTCGTTCAGAGTACACACTGGAGGGTGGGCAGCTTAGGTATTGCAAAGCAAGTTTGTACATTGGTTTCCAAATGGCCTGCTTTTCTTCCCAGTAAGGAAAGGGACTGTCTGACATTTCCATATCAACTACCTCTTGAAAGTAATCCTCCACCATCCTTTGCATGTTTATACTCGTATTGGATGGAGTTATGGGCAAAGTGACACATTTTTTTGAAAAATCCTTCAAACCAGCCCAGATGTTAAATTGTTCTGGTCTGCCCCTTGCGTCTTCCCTGCTTCTTTTTTGGAAATTTTATTTTTTACGAGCAGCAGCTTGAGAAAGTGAAGGAGGACACGTCGTCAAGCCAAGGCCTAGTTCAGCGGCCAACTTGCTGAGCAATAGCTCCTTGCAAAAGTTCACATCTCGCTCATTTACAAGTAAAGACTCAATGTAGGTTTTATACCTTGGATCAAGCAAAGTGGCCAAAACGTACTGATCCGAGTTCAAGATCTTAATAACTCGAGGATCATTGTGAATCGAATTAAGTACTTGATCGACAAGGCCAACATACTTTGCTGAATTGCTTGTTTTCAGCTCCTCCTTCATTTTCTCAAGCTGCTTTTCCAATAGTCTAATTAAAGGAATGACTTGGCTCAAACTAGCAGAGTCTGCACTCACCACACACGTCACAACTTCAAATGGTTTCAGCACCTTGCACAGCACTGAAAGGATTCCCCACTGTGCAAGAGTGAAATACATCCCCCCTCCTTTCCCAATGTCATGACTTGTGCAATATGCTTGGATGGCTTTGCGCTGTTCCTCCATCCTCTGAAGCATGTACAGGGTGGAATTCCACCTAGTTACCACCTCTTGCTTAAGTTGGTGGCAGGGCAAGTTAAACTGCTCTTGGAGCTGCTGTAATCTCCTACATGCTGTGGCTGAATGCCTGAAATGGCCTGAAATTTTACGTGCCACCGAAAGCATCTGCTGCACCTCACGGTTATTTCGTAGGAAGCTCTGCACCACCAAGTTGATGGTGTGAGCAAAACAGGGAATGTGTTGGAAATCACCCAGCTGTAATGCTCGCACTATATTGTTGGCGTTATCAGAAATGACATACCCTGGGGAGAGTCTGAGTGGTATAAGCCATGCATCAATCACATCTCTCAGTTTGCGTAACAAATTGTCAGCCGTATGTCTGTTAGTGAAGCCGGTGATACAAAGAGTGGCCTGCCTGTGACAAATGTTACATAGTGGTGTACATGCTGCTGCTGTTCCTGCTGGTGAAGGTGAATGACCAACCCAGTGGGCTGTCACAGTCATATAGTCTTTGGTTTGGCCACTTCCACTTGTCCACATATCTGTGGTTAAGTGAACAGTGGGCAGAATGGCATTTTTCAGCGCAATCTCTACATTTTTACACACTTTTTGGTATAGTTGTGGAATTGCTTACGGGAGAAATGGTGTCGCGATGGAATTCTGTAACGCGGACACAAAACCTCAATTAACTGTGAAAAACCAGCTGCGTTTATTGTGGAGATTGGACGCAGATCTAACACTAACATTGCAGCCATGGCGTCTGTGATTCGCTTGGTGACTGGGTGACTGCTGTCATATTTGCTTCCCCTCGCAAATGATTGTTTCACAGTTAATTGCTGAAATGTAGAACTGCTCATTTTATTAACCTGCCTCTGGGATGACGATTCACCCCCAGCAGCAGCAACAGCAGCAGCAGGACTAACGCTTTCTTCAGAGGAATCAATAATAGTGTCGGAGTCATCCAGCCTTAAGTGGGATGCCGGGCTAACTCCGAGCGCTACTGAGGATATTGATGAGGATGGTGTGGTGGGTGTATTTTGTAGCCGTCGGGATGTCGGTGAGCGGAGGGTCTTAGCTAATGACGGAGTGCTTGTATTTTTTTGGGAAGAACTTTCAGCTTTTCCCAACACTTTGCCATGAACTCTCGTTAAATGGCGTAACATAGACGAGGTTCCAAGATGGTTAAGGTCCCTCCCTCGACTGACTGTGGCTTGACATACACTACAAATGGCTATACAATTGTTGTCTGGATTTGGGTAGAAATAATTCCACACATAAGAAGTGGATTTTTTTGTTTTATGCCCAGGCATGACAATGGCCTTTTTCTTGTCACGTGTCAGAACTGCTGCCACTGGTGCAGGACTTACACAAACAACCTCATCCTCATCAACATCCTTATAGCGCCCTCGTCGCCTAAACAAATCTCCCCCTCATCCTCTTCTAATTCCAAAGTGGCATCCTCAATTTGGGTATCACCGGCTACACTCGGGCTATTAAGGCACTACTATTAAATTGCCTCACCATCACCCTACAAACAAAATAGCGCCCATTAATTAGCCGCCACCTACCTCACACACACTACATTGCAACAAGCCCCCTGTGCCATTACACACACAATACTGTGCCCCTTCATCACAACTACACTGTACCCCCTTATGCTCACACTGCGACCTCCATGCTGCTTTTCCCCCTTCTTTTTTACTTTGTGCCTCTCTCCCACTTTTTTTCCTCCTCTGTTCCTCTCTCCCACTTTTTTTTCCTCCTCTGTTCCTCTCTCCCACTTTTTTTCCCTCCTCTGTTCCTCTCTCCCCAATTTTTTTTTATTCCTCTGTGGCTCTCTCCTTTTTTTCCTCCTCTGTTCCTCTCTCCCACTTTTTTTCCCTCCTCTGTTCCTCTCTCCCCAATTTTTTTTTATTCCTCTGTGGCTCTCTCCTTTTTTTCCTCCTCTGTTCCTCTCTCCCACTTTTTTTCCCTCCTCTGTTCCTCTCTCCCCAATTTTTTTTTATTCCTCTGTGGCTCTCTCCTTTTTTTCCTCCTCTGTTCCTCTCGCCCACTTTTTTTTCCTCCTCTGTTTCTCTGTCCCCTTTCTTTATAGTAATGTCCCTCTTTGTTTTCCTCCCCTTGCCTCTCCGTTTCTTTACTTACCTCTCTCCCTCTGTCAAATGGCGATGGATTGCTGTGGAGACGTGTATTTATAAAGTTGAAGTATCGCGAGAACCGAGCCCCGAGATCCGCCGATGTCATGATGACGTTCGGCCTTGATTTGGATTCGGAACGGGCGGGAGAGTACCGAACTGCTCAGCTCGGTACTTGGATACCCAAAGTTCAGGTGGGTTCGGTTCTCGGAGAACCGGACCCGCCTATCTCTACTAATAAATGACAAATATAATTGATATGCATTCCATATTTATGTACATGGGTCTTGGGGACCACCTCTGCTGCAAGTCTTAGGCAGTCCGTCTATCCCGGGATTGGGCAAAGCTTACCCCAGGGGAAAGATTTTTCCTCCCTCCCCATAAATATATACGAGTCCCCTGGTTTGATTTAGAAGGGCAGCATTATGGCACAGATCATATATGTAAAACAAGGTAATGAAAGCAATGTTCTTTGCCACTGATGAGTACTCTGGCCAGGGCCTGATCAACCAAAAGGCTGATCAGGCTGCAGCCTGAGGTTCTGGGATCTGGGGGAGTGCACCACCAGCAGAATTTAAGATTTTATTTACTTTTTTTTTTACTATTGATTACTTGCACCCGGAACCGCCGCTCCCCCCTCCACTACGCTGTCACTCCCTCCACACCCCTCTCCTCCACTCCCCTTTGCTCCCCACCTCCTCCCTTGCGGTCATTATCACATCCTGAGTGTCAGTAATTAGCCTGGCAGAGAGGAGCAGCAGCCCAAAGACAAGCGCCAGGTAAGGAAAGCATGGTGTACAGGGGAGAGGGACGGTTTGCTCCCGAGGGGGAGGGCAGACATTGTTATTCAGGAGGGGCAGTGAAGTGCAGAGGGAGCATTGGTGTGATGCAGAGGGGGTGCATTGGTGTGATGCAGAGGAGGGGCAGTGGTGTGATGCAGAGGAGGGGCAGTGGTGTGGTGCAGGGAGGGCAGTGATGTGATGCATAGGAGGTGCAGTGGTGTGTTGCATGGGGGGCAGTGATGTGATACACAGAAGGGGGCAGAGGTGTGATGTACAGGGGGCAGCAGTGGTGTGATGCACAGGGGGCAGAAGTGGTGTGATGCACTTGGGGGCAGTGGTCTGATACAGAGGGGGCAGTGATGTGATAAAAGGACATGGATGTGAGCTCTTATTAGCATGGCCCTCTTTCCTTGTGTGCTCCTTCTACTGTTCCTTTACTCTCTGTACCTCTTGGCCTGCTTCGTTAGCCCTGTTTTCTTAAGCCTTGACCTTCTTCTCGCTGATTTCAACCATCCCTTTCACTATCTGTCCCAGAGTTTATATGATTTGCTTTACCCTGTCACCTGTGTTTGTATATATTTTTGTATCATGTTGTGTCTTGGTTCTGTTTTCTGTATATGTAATGTACAGCGCTGCGGACCCTTTGTGGCGCCTTATAAGTCAAAGATAATAATAATGCTAGGCTGTCTATTCAGATTACTTGTCATTTCCATTTGGACCAATAAAGGAAGGAAGATACCAAATGCTTATAACAAGTGCATAATACATAGACTTATTGTGTTTTTAGTTCTGAAATCTAACACCTGGATACCACTCATCTAGAAATCCTGTGTTTGTTCCCTGGGCAGCATCGGAGTCTGGACTGCATTCTGGATCAATCAGTGCTGCATCTGGAATGCTGGAAGAGGTAAAGCTTATCTTTTTTTTTTTTTTCTACACAAGTCAAGTGTGTGAGGGTCTGGGAAGTGGGTATTTGGTGTTTGCGAAATTCTCTTGGAAATTTTGCCTAGGGCGCAGAGAAGCCTTGCACCAGCCAAAAGAGGCATAGCCGCATAGTTAAATAAGGGGGATCAGTGTATGCTGCAATGGAGGTCAGTGTCCGTATGTGCTGCAATGGGGGTCAGACTGTGCTGCGATCTGGGTCAGTGTGTGCTGCAAGGGGCAGAGTGTACTGCAAAGGGGATGGTGTGCTGCAATGGGGGGCAGTGTGTGCTGCAGTGGAGGGCATTGTGTGCTGCAGGGGGACAGTGTGCCCTGAAGGAGGACAGCAGAGTGGGCTGTAAGGGGGAAAGTATGATGAAGGGGGACTGAGTGTGTTGCAAGGGGGACATTGTGCTGAGGGCAAGTGTGATGGAGGGGCAGAGTGTGATAAAGAGCACAGTGTACTGAGGGGGCCTTGTGATAAGGGGTCTTGTGATTTCATGGCTTGGGTGAAAGAGGTTCATGAATTGGCCACTGTGTTTTAAGAAACATTTATTTATATATCCTTTTCACTAATGTTATAAATTAGCAAGTGGAATATATGTGGGAGGATCTAAGGTGGATGATGAATTGGCTGTGGGGTAGGTGATGAAGTAACTTGCTAAGAGGGTGATGAAATAGCCAGGGACATCATGAATTGGCCACCGGGGTGTGATGAAATGGCTGTTGGGGGGGAGGCTGATCTCTGTATTTTTTGGCGTTCATGAAGATAAAGCTAAACGACAACAATGCTATAAGAACAGGCAAGAAAGAACAGCAAGAACCGGTAAGAGAATCTGTCTAAATTTGTTTGCTGGATAATACTCCTGAATGTTCCTATAATGATTTGAGGGAGATGGGGCGCTAGGGGTGTATTAGCCTAGGGCGGCCAGAACCCTTAATCAGGCCCTGGTGAACCATTGTTCAAAGTAATAAGTTGGTAAAATGTATTTTCTTATCAGTTGGAAAATTTAAGCAGCGTTATTACAAGGGTGAGTTGGGACATTGAGAGGTTGGGGGCTTATAATTTGTGAGTGAAGTTATTTTATTTTACTAAAGGATAAAATATTATTAAAAACAAAAAATATATAGTACATTGTACTTGTCAAAGAAGTAACTTTGAGCCTGTCAACTAGACAACTGTGAATGTTTTGAATTGGTTCAAAATTCAAACAAATGTGTCTGGTTCAAGGGTCAGAAGAGTGGTGCAATTTGCAGTTTGTGTTCATCGCTTCTTTTTGCGGTTCTTAAAGCTATTAAAATATACTATCATTTGTTGCCTGTTCAGGCTTAAATGGCAAAACATTACTGTGTTGAAACCCAAAATTTGAAGTTAGGAAATGGGAATTCATTAACACTAATATACAGTGGAGTCATTAAGCTCGAACCTTGTGAAACCTGCTCAATTTTAGTTTGATTTTCTAATCTTAACTTTGAGAATTTAAGGCACATTTTTTACCTCTTTAACTGCTCGATGATCCGCTTTGAATCAATGACGAGCAACGCTACTGTCAATATCTCATAGATTCTTCCACTCTCTTCAAAAAAGTTATGGCGTATTAAGCACATGAAGGGAATTTTCTTATGACCCTTTTATTCCACTTCTATAAGTGACCTTTAGATTTAAACCGACAGAATGCCTGCTGAGACTTCTGTTGGGGCTGATTGAGAGTGAGTGGCCTACAGAGTTCAGCTTTCCAGGAGACAGGAGAGGAATAGTTCCTAACTCTTCAAACAAGACCTTCCCACATAACAGGACTTTGATTTCACTTCTGGGACATTCAGGAGGTATGTCCCACTTCATACTGTTATCTCAATTCACCCCTGTCAGCAGCTCTAACTCTGCTGTTGTGTCTGATGGGAAAGGGGTCAGAGTGCTGTTCTACACTAAACGGCTCCGGCTGCTACTCCATGATGTGAGCAGTCTGTGGTGAGTGTTGGTGACACCATCAGGTGGAGTCATTGCACTTTACCCAGAGTTACTTACCACCTAGAGCAGTGGTGGAAGGAGTTGCTATGAAGAACAGAGCCCTCCTCCAGTGTACATCATAGCAGGTAGGAACTTTTGATGTGGGGGGCTTGGGTCACACGTGACAAGGGGAAAATAGTGGTGGAACATATGGTAAAAATGGGGAGAGTCACATATATTTCTCAGCCATTCTCCCCTTGTCATATATGAAGGGGGAGGTAATCACTACTCTTACACACAGGACCACTAAATTCAAAAAGCTAAAGCACTTACCACTAATTTGCATTAATTGCTTATATGTAGATGATAGATGATAGGATAGATTTCTCAGGAGAAAAGAAGGTATAAAAGTCAACTGTAATTCTGCCCCTTGTTCAAATCTATTATTGACTTATACTGTCGTTCCCTGCACTGACGTTGTGGAGTCATGCACCTGCAATAGGATTCTGGACCTTCCCATCATTATATCACATATGGTTTTCTATCTGATTGTATATATTGCTTCAATCATGTACTTTTATCTTTTGTTTATCAATTGTACTTATAATATAGAAAATGATCACATTTACACAAATGTGACTATGGCTGTTGAGCGAACCAAAGTTCTGAAACAAATTACATTTGGATTTACAGCTAGATATCGCCATTCTTGATGGCTTAGGTCTCCATGGGGAAGCCAACATTTCACTCTGTACCCACTGTCTGGTGAACCGAAATGGAGATTTGTTCATCTTATTATTATAGCCTCCAATGGTATGTTCTTATTGTTTTTTTATTTACAATATAGTCAATAAGTCAAGCTGTGATAGGACAACAGTTGCATATGAATGTACTACAGAAAGTGATCTTATTTTTTGGCCTGACACTGATCATAGACTATTCTGCCTTGACAAAGACTCCAGAAGGAGAGGAAACGCGTTGGTGATTATATTACCATCTAAACTCCACTTGCTGCCGAACATATCTCCAGGGAGAGATATGTTAAAGAAATGTGGTTAAAAAAATCTTCTTGTAAGCAAATAGCCCACAAGGGAGATGGTGGTGTGAGGAACAGCACTGAGCAGTTCTCTATTCCCACTTTTACCACTTATCATCAGGAAGCTTTTATACTAAATCTTGGGAACATCTCTGGGACTCTTCATAAATCATACTTGCCTACTCTCCCGGAATTCCAGGGAGGCTCCCGAATTTCAGGGTGTCCTCACGGACTCCTGAAAGAGAAGGCAAAGCTCCCGCATTTGCCGAAATTCACGGCATTGAATAAAGGGGGTGGGGCTTAATCACATTATTAGGCCCCGTCCCTTCCATTCAATGCCGTGAAATTTGATGACGTGACAGTGTCACCACGCTCCCTCCTACCATAGGTCACATCACTTCTTAAAAGTTGGCATGTATGTCATAAATGTTAGGCCATAGTCCAGATAATAACCCCTTTTTGTTAAGATTTACTTCTTGGTGACTCTCTACTCAACTCCAAATGCTCTTTTCGGGTGGTCTGTGACTACTTCTGCGCTACTGTTCCTGGTTGCACAGTGACGTGCAGATTTGTGGGCTGATATCCGTGGGGATAAAGAGTTTGCTGTAGCTGGTGGGAGGAGGTCGGTGGAGCAATGGGTTTCCTTGCTAAATGCAGATTAGGTGCATACTTTGTCAGTGAAGTGCAAGAACAATATTTAGTACTATGGGACAGGATTGTTTAAATGTGATAACGGGGGGAGAGCGTGCATGTTCTGTGGGAGGACAGCCTCTATCTCCATGCAATTCTCTACTACCTTCCAGGTCCTGGAGATTGGGTATAATCCTTATAGTTATAAATGGACACACTTTGCACAATCCCTTTGCACTTCCGCAGGGAAATGCATTTAAAGGCACACTGCAACAAATGTAATAGAAAGCTTTAAACACACGAAACTGAGCAGTATTTTATGAGAAATATGTAATTGTTTAGATAAATGAAGGTAGTGATCTTAAATGGGAAGTATGGTGGATGATGTGATGGTTTTACTGTTTCTATCCTACACATTGTATATAGCGCCCATCACCTACACAAATACAGATATGGGTTTCCAGAGACTGTGAAATGTATTTGGCAAACAAGTACTTGCTCGTATAAAGGAGCATAGTAGGCCTACAGATTTTTCATTCAACATTGGACAACTACATTACTACATAAAAAGTTGATACCAGCAATTTTTGTATGTATTTTTTTAATTTACTATATAGACATTATAATAATAAGAAAAGTTCCAGTTATTCATATAGATCTCAGTGAGACAAACATTATTCCTCTCAATACATGTGAGTACAAAGTCATGAGAATAATTCATTATGTATGAATCATCAATTTGAGGCCATTCATGTATGTATCATTTCACATTAAATAACCTCTAAAGCTTTATAGCAGTGGTCTACTGTACTTTTGCAATTAATAGATGCTAAAAAAAAATGCAAACAATATTTTCAGTCATTGTGACAATTTTGATAATAACCAGGATAAAGGATTTTGAAACCCAAATGATGGTACTAGATGTCCTATCTGTTACTGAGGGACTTTGTTTAATAACAGTTTTCAATTAATATGTTGGATAATGGGTGTTTTTCAGCACCAGGGGTTAAATGTAAATAAGTAAACTAATTTTAACGTAAAACGGTGCTGTCTGTAAAGCCAAGTTTTGCCTTTAACGACATTGCTGTTTTAAATCTCTCCTGCAAAGTCACTGAATATTGGTGATTTGCAAAATCTGCAGTTTAATACTTTTACCCCCAGATACATTTTCAAATGGGGGTGGGGGTACTGTTAATTGTCAATTATAAAGAAATGGGCAGCACAGTGGCTCAGTGGTTAGCACTCCTGTCTCACGGCACTTAGGTCATGAGTTCGATTCCCAACCATGGCCTTATCTGTGTGGAGTTTCTATGTTCTCCCCGTGTTTGCGTAAATTTCCTCCGGGAGCTCCGGTTTACTCCCACACTCCAGAAACATACTGGTAGGTTAATTGGCTGATTTAAATGGACCCTAGTCTGTGTCTGTGTCTGTGTGTGTGTGTTAGGGAATTTAGACTGTAAGCTCCAATGGGGCAGGGACTGATGTTTATGAGTTCTCTGTACAGCGCTGCGGAATTAGTAGCGCTATATAAACTGCTGCTGCTGATGATGATGATGAAAGGGGAATAAAAAGCATTCTTTATATGGATTAATGAGTGCCTCCAATAACAAAACCCTTTCTTCCACTATCTTAATAGTTTACATATAACACAAGTTTACTCTATCCCATAGCAACCAATGAGATAATATGACTGTGCTCTAGACCATAACAACCAATACATTAATATCGTTATGCTGCAACAATACAATATAATATATAATAGATGTTTAAGTTTTCAGGCAATTAAATATTTTCTTAAATATTTTCATTAAAAAAAAAACTTTAAAACTAAAGAAATAAGTAAGATATATGAACCTTCTTTCAAATAGAGCTAACAAAATAAATTTCAACAACAACAAAATCTAGACACACTTTGATGCTGAACGCGTATGTAATTTGATTGTAATGCATCTTTTCAAAATGTACATACCGTATTTCCCCATGTATAAGACGCACCTTTTTTCAAAAAATGTAGGGTCTAAAAACGGGGTGCGTCTTATACAGGGGAAGCGGGGGATTGCGCGATTGGCAGGTCCGTTCCGCTAACGTGTGCTGAGGGGCTTGCTGCCGGCGGCTGCACACTATGTGCAGGTCCGTTCAGCAGATACAGGTAGGGAGAGTGTACTGGCCGGCTGCTCTGATCACGATCGGAGCAGCCGGCCGGCACACTCTCCCTGCCTGTCTCTGTGGAACGTACCTGCAGGGAGAGTGTGCTTGCCGGCAGCTCACTCGGAATCATCAATCAATACACCAGGGGAGGGAGAGATGGTTCCAGCGGTGCAGAGGGTTAGCTGACTTACCGGACTATAAAGGTACTGACTTTCCATAGCGCAGAGCAGCACAACCTCTGTTTCTTCTCTCCAGCGACCTGCAACAACTGATTGCAATCAGAGCAGCCAGCCAGCAAACTCTCCCTGCCTGTCTCTGCCGAACGGACCTGCAGGGAGAGTGTGCTGGCCGGCAGCTGCACAATCTCAGCACACTTCAGTTGAACGGAACAAAACTTTTTAACAGCAAATATATATATTTTTTAAAATTTCGTAGGAAAAAACGAAGGTGCATCTTATACAATGGAGCGTCCTATACATGGGGAAATAAGGTACTTCTTTGCAATAAATAGTAACCTATAGGGCCTGGAGAGTAGAGACAGTTGGTCAGAATTGCAATTACCATTTTTTTTTACTGTACAGTTACTTAATATTGAATAATAGAGACAGGGACAAAACGTTCCATTGACAAATCTATAATTGGGACTGTCCCTGGAAATTAGAGACATCAACAACAAAGATTGTCAACTATACCACATTATCCTGCTCTAGCTTTATAGGAGCTTCAATTCACCACTCTTTAACATTGGGGACCATGCCTTTTCACTATATCTCAGTCTGTGGCTCCCAGCTTACCCCATTTATCTCCTCACATCACGATGTTCTGATTGGATACAGGTTGTTCTGTCTCCACCCACATCAAAACTGAGGACTTATCAGATGAATATTAAGAATGAATATAATAGGGTTCTCAGTTGCTAGTCAAAAGTACCAGAAAACATGGCTTGGTGTGGATATGTCCTTCCTTAAAGGAAACACCTGTTTGTTTTACCTATGTAAATGTTCAACCTATGTTCAACATTGTGCACAGTGAAATATTAGTTTTTTAATTATTTAATTTGTCTGCACAGTCTGTATGTTCTCCCTGTATTCACGTAGGTTTCCTGAGGGTACTCTGGTTATTTCTCATGGTTCAAAAACATACTGGGGGCTTAATTAGATAATAACCTTGAAATTAAATTACACGTGAGTATGATTGGTTTGTAAGCTCCTCTGTGGCAAAGGAATGATGTGACTGAAAAAAAAATGATCTGCTTATTCTGACCTGCTTACTACTTACATCCCAACTGCCACAATTTTTTCGGGACAGTCATAATTTGCGAGTCAGAGCATACAATGAAAGGGATAGTGTTTCACCAGTAAGTGGGAGCAATTGGGCGGAGTGGGTTGGGTTTGTGTGAATAGGGGTTTTAGCTTCTGAGGATTAGGGTGGCTTTGATTAATCCCAACTTTACCTGAATAAATGTTATATAAATATCCATCCATAAAAAATTTCAGCTACAGTACTCACACTTCCCAACACTACCGATTGATGAAATCAGTACAAAACAGGACCCGCCCCTGAACCACCTTACTGCGGTTATTTCTAGAGACACCAAGGGGTATATTTACTAAATATACCCCCATGCCTCTTTGCTTTTAGAAAAATGTGCTTTTGGTTACCAAATATCAACATTGCCCAATAAAACATGGGATTGTTTGCAGGTATGCTAAAGAAACCCACACAAACCAATGAGATATTTTGTCCTAATTAGTCTAACTTACACTAAATCCACCTAATATATGATGCGTTGCAATGAATAACAGTATATTTTAAAGACAGGGAAAAATATTTTAGTATGGCTGCATAGAGTGTCTATATTGTTCACTAATAGCTTTCATTTTCTCTCATTAGATCCATTTGCACAGAAACTATATAATTTCAGTTGTACATTTGCATGATCCTTCACAGTTTGTCTTCACCATGTCCATATCGCACATTGACTTCATTCTACTGCAGTCGATAAAGGGGTGGTCGACATATGGACAAGGATTCGCTGAAATCATAAGAAAAATGTAAATAATGATTTTTGATGTATATTATTGTTAAGTTCATAAACTAATGGAGCACCGTTGCTCTCTAATTGATTTACCGTATATACTCGAGTATAAGTCGACCCGAATATAAGCCGAGGCACCTAATTTTACTACATAAAACTGGGAAAACTTACAAAAGTATGCTGAAAAACTCGGCTTATACACGAGTATATACGGTAAGTGATTAAACTAAATAAACTGTATCATATACCAATAATTTTATTACAGCAAAATAACGAAAACTTAAATAAAGTAATTGCTTCATATCACAAATAGGAAAAACATGTAAATCAGCCATTACTATATTTTCCAAATGCAAGTACTTACTATATTGCTGTAAATATATTCTATTTATGAGACACATAGGATACATTTTAAGCAATTAGCCGGAGTTTTGGCCCCAATGGGGCGTTATCTTGCTCTGTCCTATACATATAAAGGGTAACCTGCGGAAATAACATGGCCATCAGTGACTGATGGTAAATATCTCTGGCTATCACTTCTGAGGACATCCCCATCGCTTTGCATGTGTTTACATTGTGGAACTGGAAATTCAAGCTAAGCTCCCAGTGCCACACATATGCTGCTTGATTTCTAGAGCTGAACAGGGGCCTCTAGAGCGATAAGTAGCCCTTATCATTCAGGATATTTTATTGCCATGGTAGTTGTATAATAATGGTAAATTCATAGAGATAACCCATAGAGCTATTCATATTTGGATTCACCTCACTTTGAAAGCCATGATTAAAAGTAGTAGTCACTGACTACCTCAGTTGCGGTCATTGACAACACAGTTCAAATCATTGCTCCTATCTACAGTTACCATATTAAGTTCAAAGTTCATTCATCAGCCTATTATACTTGACGTCCAACGGCAGGGTTTTATAAAAATGCAATTAACAGCATGGATGAGGTCAGGAATTATGGTGGCAAGTACTGAATATTTTTATACTTGTCGCAAAAAATCCCATGTCCACATTAGGTGCTGTTAGTTACTTTGATGACAATCCCTGTCTCCAGTATAACATACTGTCGAAATTCCATTGCAGAATTTCCCATTTATGATTAGAGGCACTATGGGAAAAAGGTGGTACGTACTGCATAAGCCATCGTCGCAATTGTTTTTACAGTCTCCGCACTTAGGTCCAGCCGTGTATGGATTGTTCAAAGAGTTGACATTTCCCCTGAAAGAAGTTGTAAAGTAAACAGAGGTATAGAAAGATAGAAAGCAGAATGTTCATACCAGTAACATCTGTAATCATGTCTGAGTAGGATGGGTGTAGATATGAGCAAAACAGAAATAGTCTCTGAGTTCAACTTTTGTGCTGCCATTTTGCATAAGGCAATAAAGCAATGCATTTGTATTATATTTTTCAAAATGTTTAGCCTATAAATATAGCTAGGACAACAAACACATTTTTCTCTGCAATCAATACGGATGAAGGCCTGGCAGAAAATATTGATGCAAAAATAAAGGCAAAATTTCTTGACCAAATGGGGGGATGAGGTAATATTCTGGGGAATAGTTTTGAACATTTTGCTCCACTCTACATGGAAGGATCTTGGCATGACCAGTAGTTGAAGTGGGCTGGTATATGGTGCTATGCTATACCGCCACTTTTCCTACAGCTTTGATTATAATTCCATTCACTTACATTTTCCATACCACCACTTCTAGAATACCACTTTGACCACTGGGCTTCTACACCCTTTCCCATCACCAGAAAACTAAGTAAAGCTGATTCCTCGATGCATAAGTTATTAAATAATGTACTTTTTCTGGATACAATCTCAGGCTTTGTAGAGAAATCATTAATGACCTAGGCTAGATCAGTTACTTTGAAAGGGATAGTATACTATAACATTGCTTTATGTTATAATTCATATTTACAAGAGTCGTTCTTGCTAATCAAACAAGAGTATATCCTCACTTTCATATAAAATGAAATAAGCACCTTATACATTTATCCAAATATATACTTTAAGAGCCCCACCCTACTCATACATCACACGACCCTCCAAATTCCCATACCCCCATAGGGATGTGAATATTGGGAAGTGGGAATGACCTAAAGTAATTGTGTGTGTGCTTTATTGGATTAATTGATAGGATTGATAAACTAAATTAACATGTAAAAGAAGTTTAAGAAAGCCTAAGTTAAAGAAATTGTTTCCTCTATGTGTGTAAGCAAAAAGCATTATGCCATCCATAGCTACATCAACAACTCATGGGCGCACGGAGGATGGTCGGGGGGGGGGGGGTTTCCCCCCGCCGACCCAAAAAACAAAAAAAACCGAGAGAGAGCTGCTGCGCATGCGCCCGCGCATATATATACAATATATATACAATACAGCACCGCCGCGGACGCTTCTTTGACAGCGCCGCGGCTGCTGTATAGGACAGTGGCCACTTAGTTAGCGCAGGGGGGGTTTCTAGAGACTCAGAAACCCCCCCTGCGTGCGCGACTGCAACTGATGCAGAAATGTGCTATATACATAATGTTGTACCATATAGCATATAGATAAAATATGAATATAAATCATAGTAACATGAGGAATATTTTTAATATGTATTAAAGGAATTATTGTGAATTAACCAAACTAGAATAATTATAACAAAATAATACATACTTATTGTAAATTTAAATATAAGCAAGATATGTCACACTTTACTTTAAACTCTTACACCCACATGGGCATTACTCTCCTTCCTAAAGAACTTGTACACTTCCCCCCCCCTTGGCTCCATTCACCGGCCCACTCACAGCATCAGCCAGCACAGTGATTGACACTGTGGACCTGACTCGTCAAGGAACATATCTGCAAATTTTGTACGTATAATCCGCAAATTTGTGGCAATCGCTAGCGCACGTGGCCACGGCCAAGTCAAGCTCTGGGCATCTCAAAAGAACGTAATTTTCTGCTGTAACTCTTGCTCCAGCTACAGGACTACTCTAAGTCTGATTACTAGTGATGACGGCTGTGCATGCAAGCTATAACATGTGCTTGTAATCAGGAACCACTGTAAAAATTTATTTTATGTACAGTAGATGTTAAGATCATCCTAATGTATTTTGTGTAGGAAAAAATATATTTTTTTGCAAATTTATATTCCACATAGGTATTGGACTTATCCTACAGTGTGGTAGAGCCAAGCAGACCTACACCCGTATTCATCAGCGCAGGTATTTTCAGATCAGTTCCTTGTTGAATTTGAACATGTGTATGTCTGAATCTCGTGCATTTTAAAACAAACGCACGTTGTGCTCAGTATGCGTGAATCAGGCCCTGTTAGAGGAGTAGGGACAGTTCAAACAGAGGACACCATCATACTTGCCTACTAACCCGGAATTTCCGGAAGGGTCCCGAATTTCTCAGAGTCCACCCAGCCAAGAGTAGGCAAACTTCCGGATCTTAAAAATGCCGATATTCACGGCTTTGAATATCAAGAGCAGGGCTTAAAAGCGTCATTAAGCCCCTCCCCCGCTATTCATTGCAGTGAATTTTGGCATTTTATAGGTGGGCGGAGCTATCATGACAATGATGTTACCATGCCCCCCCTCCTACCCCTGTTACATGACCTGTCCCTGTTCTGTCAGAGTCAGAAAGTCAGCAAGTATGGTTACCATGCTACAGTACTTGATGGATGAAGTGCAGGCGACTTGCATTACCATGTACTCCTTTCTCCAGAGAGACAGAAGACAACAGAGCTGTGTAGCAAATAGTGACCCAGCAGTTGAGGTGAGAACTTTATCTCTGCCCCTCTTAGAATTGTGCTTCCCGATCACACCTTATGGGAGTAACAGCCCTGTGTACGCAACAGACACAGTCTGCCTGTCCTTAGAATACGCATTTATGTAACATTATATAACTGACGCTGCAATTACCCATCAAATGTCAATTATAAAATCAGACACCAGCTCTCAACTGTAATTCTACAGACAGAAATTCAATGATGATGACATAAATAACACAAGAACACCAATACATGCATAATGTATGTCAAATAAGAGACTTCTGACACATTGGAATGAAACAAAGATGATTCTGCACAGAGTAAGTAAAAGGCAACTAACTGATATAACAAAAAGGAAATTAGGATATAATAAGCACTTACACTGGACAATGATGACACACATAAAGGTATCCCAGGTTGGGACAGTAAGAACAGGCACATCCGACTTCACACGATTTATACCACACAAGCTGAAAGTTTAAATCATAGTTTGTTACATCTCTACAACATAAATATAGCAATAATAATTCAGTTGTGACAGTGTACTTAACATTCTAAATATAACGCTTTGTGTATCAAACTTGTACAATTTTTTTTTTTTACAAATGTTATAACTGTGTGTGCATATGTTGCAAGACAATACTTTGTGTGGTATTTCTATGTGCATTATTACATGATGGGCCTCATTCATTAAAGAAAAACAATGAGTAAGCTTTCTCCTGGACAAAACCATGTCACAATGCAAGGGGTGCAAATTAGTTTATTATTTTGCACCTAAGATAAATACTGGCTGCTTTTTCTTGTAGCACAAATTCTTGATAGCTTTATTCTTACACTGAAATTGAAAGTTGATCTAGGACATGACTTACCCCAACTACAAATCTGCCATCAGATTTTAAATTTACCTCCCCCTCCAATGCAACATGGTTTTGCCAAGGTGCAAAGTTACTACTTTTTTTTTTTTGCTTTACTTTCCCTAATGAATCAGGCCCAATATCATTATATTTAAAGTAAGCTGAAAATGTTGTTAGACACTAGGCTGATGGTTTTGAAAGTGAACTAGCAAAATCTATATCTGCCATTAGATAATCTTCCAAAAATGATTTCTGATTACCAAACCTGAGTTTAGTACCACTGACAATTTAGGTACCTGGGTATAATGACCAATGATATCCCCTATTTTTTTGGATCCTTTTCCATAAACAAAATTTTCACGTTCATTATAGAATGCAGTTATCACTTCTTTCCACGAGGCTGGATATGATGCCAGGAATAAGTTTTCCCCACAATAGTATTCTAAAATATAATATATAATTGGACAACATTTATATTCTTAGACATTTGAATACAATATGCTATATTGTTTGTCTTCTGTTAGACAAAGTAAGTGTTAATTTTAAATTTTTCATCCAATTATCTTTTTTATTTTGAAACTTATTATCTTTTCATATGAATATATTTGTCAGTTTCAGGACCATTCCATCCTACTTGTATCTCAAGTAATATATAGAGTGGCTGAAGAGACATGAATACTGGAAGCATAGGGAACATTAGTCAGTTTAAAAAATGCCAGTGTTTATAGTCTGTGCCCTACTAGCATGGAGTTAATGATCCTCAAGGAGAACTGTAACTGAGGCTTACATCTTAGTTATGGTTAGAGTTTATACCATGTTCAAAAATATGTAATGGATTAAAGTGCTACCATGCTTAAATGAAGTCTAATTCATTAAGATAATTAAAAGTACTGAGTTATACTTGCATTTAGTAGAGTGATCTTCCAATATTGTAGGTTGTTTAGAAGCCACCAATGGTCTATCTTTTCTCTTACTACTTTTTGTCTGTTTTAGACATGTTGTTGAAGCTCCTTCACTGTGAATATCTTATCTATGTGATGTTTGAATTTACTTTGGTGCAAGGGTAAAAGTGAGCTGGTATAAGGTGGTATGGTATAAGGTGGTATGGTGTAAGCTGGTATGGTTATATAGTGGTATGGTGTAAGGTGGTATGGTGTAAGGTGGTATGGTGTAAGGTGGTATGGTGTAAGCTGGTATGGTATATAGTGGTATGGTGTAAGGTGGTATGGTGTAAGGTGGTATGGTGTAAGGTGGTATGGTATATAGTGGTATGGTATATAGTGGTATGGTGTAAGCTGGTATGGTATATAGTGGTTTGGTGTAAGGTGTAAGGTGGTATGGTATAAGGTTATGTGACATATCACCATTTTTACGGCTTTGAATTTAAAACTATCAAGTTCCATTCACTTACATTTTCAATTTTGCTACTTCTACATTTCCACTTGGACCACTGCTTGGGGATAGATTTATCAAATCTCGTTTGAGTCAGGGAAACCTAAGTAGGAATTAAGAAAGCAGCAATGGACTGTTGGTGGCTTCTGCAGGACCCACTGGAGGGGAGATCACTGTACTGACAGTAATTATAACTCTGTATTTTCTCTTATTTTAAGGACAAAATTCT
This sequence comes from Mixophyes fleayi, assembly GCF_038048845.1. Lineage (NCBI taxonomy): Eukaryota > Metazoa > Chordata > Amphibia > Anura > Limnodynastidae > Mixophyes > Mixophyes fleayi. The sequence goes on along the minus strand of NC_134404.1, from coordinate 25,776,112 downwards.
CATCCTTTCATCACCTGTCGTTACCCAACAGTTTGAGATCCCTGTATGAACAAGCCCTTAATTCTGTCACTGTTGAAGATGAAAGTATACATTCAGTATAAAAGTATACAGACAGCTCAGCACGGTGGCTCAGTGGTTATCACTTCTGCCACACAGCAATGGGGTCATGAGTTTCATTCCCGAACATGACTTTATCTGTGTGGAGTTATATGTTCTCCCCGTGTTTGCATGGGTTTCCTCCCGGGTTATCCGGTTTCCTCCCACACTCCAAAAACCTACTAGTAGGCTGCTATCAAATTGACCCTAGTCTCTCTCTCTCTCTCTCTCTCAGGGGTAAATGTATCAAGGTGCGATTTTGCAAAATCAGCGATTGTCTCGGGAGACTTGACACTCGTAGATGTATAAAGCTGAGATTTCATGTAAAATCGCCAGAGATGTGTTTCTGTCAAAAGCGCTATTTCCAAATCGATAGAGATCAAACTCCCGACTGCTTGCCACTCTGGCTATACAAGTCTCATATGTATGAAGCTGCGATTGTGCAAACTCTCCTGAGTTTGCTTTACAACACGCCAGATACAACATGCTGCATCCTAGCAGCGTGTTTAGTAAACACATCACTGTTACACTGTCCTGTCATCAGGGCCGGTGCTAGGGTCCTCGGCGCCCTAGGCAGAATGTCAAAATCCACCCCCCCCGTCTTTCCTTTCCTTAACTTGGCTCTTAACGTCCCTCACTGACACTGTCGGGCCATGATGATGATATCACGCCCGACAGTCAGTGAGTGGAGGGGAGGAGACGGAGCGCCCCATCAGCTGTTGGAGGGGAGGGTGGCGGTGGTGATTCATAGCCCCTCCCATCTCCCCATGGATCTATCTGAAGCTGTGTGGCGGCCGTGGAAGGTATGCTCAGCGGTCGCCGCACTGTTATAAAGTACCATAATAAAAGCATTTTAATTCTGTGGCGCCCACCAGAGCCCGGCGCCCTAGGCAACTGCCTAACCTTGCCTAATGGGAGCACCGGGCATGCCTGTCATACAGCCGGAGGTCCCGGCAGCTGTCAAAACTGTAAAAAATAGATATTTATCTATAGACCCTTTAAAATCCTTCAGTACATAGCTATAATTCTTCTACAAGAATTACAATTGCGTGGGTGAGGCTCAGAACTTTAATAGAGATCACACATGGCATTTTAGGTAAATTATCATACTTAGCCCTTATAAAGTGTAAGGGGCACTAGGATAATGTCAGAAGTGGCGAGATCAAAAATGTAAATGTTAATATTTCACAGTGATTAAACAGCCAGGAACAACACTGCCTGGAAAACTCCACATAATATCTAAACTGTTTTTTTAAAAAAAGCAATTTTATTACCATGTGAATATTATAGGATAAGTAATTTTACTCTAGACTTCTAGGAAGCATGTGTTTTTTGGTGCCTGAATGTCAAATACAATAAAGCATAATTGCCCACTCTCTCGGAATGTCTGGGAGACTCCTGATTCAGGGAGGTCTCCCAGATAACCAGGGTAGCAGGCCATGACGCGTTTCGTGATGAATAGAGTCATTTTGGCCCGACCCCCTACGCAAAATCACACTTTGGTGTGAATGCATCCGGAAGCATATTATCTGTGACTCTACAGGTGGCTTAATACCAGACTGTATTGATAACTTGGCATAACCCAGTCTGAAACTGTAAATTAAAGTACATGTGTAAGTGTTATTGATGCAATTTTCTTATTTGTACAAAGCTATGGAATGTCTGTTAGTTTATAAATAATTGAAAATGATTCACTTACTTGATGTTTTTCTATCACTGATCTCACTGTGTTTAAATTGACATTTTTTAGCCCAGTCTTCAGCAGTCTTTTGAGCCTCTATGTTCCATTTCTATAAAATAAATGCATTACTGTTATTTGCTAAGTGGCGCTATTTTTCATGTCAGAGTGTTACCTACAACATTGTGGAAATACACTAAGCAAATATTTTACACTTAAATGATCTCTAAAAATTATTATTTTTCTCCGTATTATAAAGTATGCACCCCTGTCCCCCATTCATCATCATCACCATTTATTTATATAGCGCCACTAAATCAGCAGCACTGTACAGATAACTCATTCACATCAGTCCACGCCCCATTGGAGCTTACAGTCTAAATTCCCTATCATACACACACACAGACAGACAGAGAGAGAGAGACTAGGGTCAATTTTGAAAGCAGCCAATTAAACTACTAGTATGTTTTTGGAGTGTGGGAGGAAACCGGAGCACCCGGAGGAAACAAACGCAAACACGGGGAGAACATACAAACTCCACACAGATAAGGCCATGGTCGGGAATTGAACTCATGACCCCAGCGCTGTGAGGCAGAAGTACTAACCACTTAGCCACCGTGCTGACCATTGGGATCAATTCTGTGCTCTGAGCTCGACTCCTCTTTATCAGGCTTTGTGGGGTTTTAAGGATAAAAGTGCCCCTGAACATGCAAGTTTAATAACCAGTTAAGTAGTCCAGGGGGCAGAGTTGTAGTAGTACAGTACATATTTTAGAATAACATCAGTGATATCTCACTCCTTTAATTACTCCTGCAGCACCTCACTTAGTTGCAGGCAGTAAATATTGTGGACAGTGGTCCACAGTGTTTATCAGAGCTGACACTCTCCTTGGTGGTTATCCCTCTAACCATCGAGGTGGGAAATTAAGTTCATTGGTATAGTAGCAAGATTTGGGTCACTCTGCTCTGGTAACCTATCTCTGCACTCTCTCGACAAGTCAACACAACACTGTCAGACTTGGGTCACTATCATTCCCGGAATGCCCACTAGAACTCTCCATATCAACTCAGGCCTGCACAGCACACACCAAACCAAGAGCCTTCTGCCTACGTTTTAGGCAAGCTTGTCTTTCTGATGTAGTTCTTTTCCTTTTAGTTACAGTATAGGTCAATTCAGATACCAACAAGGTCAGAGCTGTTTCTAAGACTTGCAATTGAACTTGAGTAAGGTTCTGGACATAAGTTTTCGAGGGATCAGTTAACTTCAAAGTCATCATCCTTGAATGACAAATGCGCAACATCAAGGAACTACTTCATGTGCATAAGAACAGTCCTCTGAACCCACCAATGTGATTTGAAGTCCACATTATATATCTATTCTCTCCACTGCAAACTTGTGTTGCTATGATGTCCTGGGCATCAGTGAAGCCTGGACAGCATTCTGTGTCTGGCATCAGTACATCTGGACATCAGTGCATCTGGACTGCAGCCTTACTAGCCAGCCAGTGGAGGTAAGTTACTGTTTTTAGTTTACAAATATTAAGTGTGTGAGGTGCTTGGAAGTGGGAATTGGGGGAGGAGGAGCAATAGGCTGAAGCTTTGCCTAGGATGCCGAGAATCCTTGCACAGACCATGGTGTCACAAATGTTCCACTGTGCCGTACCTAGAGCATGGACAATACAGAAATGGCATACAGAGCAGTGCAAAAACAATAATAAAGTTCAATTAAAACCAACTCAGATGAGAACAGGTGAATAGGACAAAGAGATAAAAGTGAATGATAGAACACTTAGAAGCTAGGAAAGGGCAGGAGGACAGGTGGGGAGTGAACTAAAGGAAGCTGTACCTGTGCCCAGCAGTGTGCGCAGACTAATAGGATCAGAGCAGTGATGGAGATGCAAAGCAAAGGGAGAGGAGCAGAACCAAGGGCAGGGGGCTAGAGTGGAGGATCAATAGTGAGGCTGGGGAGCCAAAGGTGGAGGTAACAGCAGGAGGAGGACACAAGGATAAGAGTGCTCTGCTCATGGGAGCTTACAATCTAAAGGACTTTCTGCTATGATTCATCATCACCATCACCAGCGGCTCATAACAGTGGGTGGGGATAAAACAACCTGTGACCAATAAGATCACTGAAATATTCATAGTAACAGGAGATGAGTGTACTGATTTTGGTAGTGGCCACTCGTGATAATGTTAGTGATGTCAGGATCGCATGCTATGGAAGAGGTAGCATGATGAACGTGGTAGTTAGGAGGAAAGATTTGATTTGCAAGCTGAAAGTTAGATAGTGGAAGAAGCAGGGTCCTCAAATGCACAGAATAGTGATGTGAGGCTACTGTCAGACTAATGCAGATAGATTATGGTGTCAAACACAGCTCTATATGAAAAATAGATTGTGTATCCAACTTGTTTAGGCTCTAGTGTCATCTTACCACTTTCAGCATGTTGCATGCAGTTGGCTCGACATTTTTTCTACACTCATTTATTATGGTAACAATTTCATTCTGTACAGATGGCTGGTCAGTTAACAGTGAAGAAATTGGATCCTTTGCCTGAAAGAGTTACAATTTACAGATATTTTTAATAAAAATTGTTTATAATGTCCATGGGCCTGATTCATTAAGGAAAGTTAAGGAAAAAATTGAGTAAGTTTCTTGGACAAAACCATGTTGCAATGCAAGGGGTGCAAATTAGTTTATTGTTTTGCACATAAGGAAAATACTGTCTGTTTTTTCATGTATCATACAAATACTTGATAGCTTTATTTGTACACTGAGCTTTAAAGTTGATCTAGGACATGCCCTACCATAACTATAAATCTGCTGTCACATTTTAAATTTTCCTCCCCCTCCAATGCAACATGGTTTTATCCAGGAAACTTAAGTAAGAAAACTTACTCAAATTCTTGCTTAAGTTCCTTAATGAATCCGGCCCATACAGTACATTTATAGAATTAGTAAAATAGTACATCTGCTCTCTAATTTGGCATGTTACACTAAGTAAAAATAAATACGGTCTACTATCAGATGTGTTGCATATTTTCCTTCATGTTCTGCACTGTCTAAACCTCCAACGGAATCCATATGTTCCATGAATAATTTTTCCTTACTTTGGAAATAGGACAGGTAAGTAGATAAGATGCAGGGAATGCATCGTACATTATCTTGCTTATTTATTTTCCACAGCCAGAAGTGGCGTTTGAGAAAAATGTTTATTGTTACGAAGAAAATGTTTTCCAATCTGTCATTTTTTGATTGTATTAAATCATGTCCAGTTGATTCAAAATAGCGGTAAATACCACAAACAGTCAAACATACCTGCCCAGCAGTGAGTGCCAGCAAGCTCGATAAGCACAGGAGAAGAATCAACATGTTTTCAATTTCCTGTAACAATTATTTTGTTTGATTAGTACTTATTTACCAACAATTGTAATCTACATCAAAGACTCTAAAACATCTTTGGCCACAGGCAGATAAATGGAGACTTCCATATTCCAACAATGTGAAAGTATTGATTTGTATGTATTGGTATGCCATATTATATTAGCAAGATATTGCAGTTATCGAATTTCTATTCCAAGTTTTGCAGACCCTCTGAAGCTACAGTTTAAATCAATTAAAATATTCATACAGTTCCGATATTTAACGTTTTAGTACTATATTTTCTATTTACTTAACAGGGGGACTTTTTTTTTAAATAAACAAGAGTCATAAAACTAATTGTAGTAGCAAACTATTATTAAAATATAAAACTGTATATAACATGCTGATTTTTTTAATATATTTTTAACCATAAAAATGTAAACAATACTATTTTGAAACTTCCCATTTATCCAAAATGTATTGTAAATAATGTTTCTATAATATACTATATACTGTATGTCACTAATGCAGAATGTGTGTTTGGACATTTATATAGTATATCTGAGAAGAATCTCAGCCATGAGTTATTTCAGCAAATACCCAAATAGTGAATGAACATTTGCAAAATAGCTGAAACAAGTTATTCTATTAAATTGTAGCAATAACTAATGACTGTAATTGTAGAAAGCAATAGACTAGTCAATATAGTTCTTACCTGACTACAGCCAGTTACGTTTAGATGTTGTGCCTTTGAGATAGATCTGTGCAGTGTAACCTTACAGGATCTGAACACTACCTATAAATACAAGGGCAACTGGATAAACACTTCCAGGTTTTGTTTTTTTTAATAATTGAAGCAGTGTTTCAAATTAATGCATCAATTTGCATTTTCCAAGGTAATGATGACCGCAGGAACATGTTAAGTGTTGTGCAAATATGTCCCGTGACGTTAAATAAATCTTATTAAAATCTTCGTATTGTTGATTGTCCACATATAAAGCTTTTGGCAAATTAGGACAATGTGCTCTTGTTTCATGGCGACAATAATATAAATAAAGGAGAAGTCTACCCACAGCTGGGCACTGATCCATGCTTATGCCTAAACTAAGAGAGCTGTGAATTGGGGTAGTGCTATTGTGAAATGTATTGCAGTAATGTAGCTTTTGGGGAAAAAAAAATAATGAGATCATAGGGTAAATGTATAAAGGTCCGATTTTGACATCGAGTTAAAATCGCGGCAAATCGCGGGTTTTAGTGAAAAAAACCTGAAATGTATCAAGCTGCGATTTTGACACTGATCTTCAAAATCGCTAGTCATCTCTGGCGATTTGCTGCGATGTAAACACTCCCGAGTTTAGCTAACTCTCCTGTGTTGTAGCAGCGAGTTGTAAACACATCACTGTTACACTGCTCTGTCATACAGCTCCGGCAGCTGTCAAAATGGTAAAGAACAGATAAAAGTTTTTAAAAAAAAGCGTGGGTCCCCCTCTATTCCAGCTTAACCCTAGTGCTGCCTGACTACTGCTGGTCCCATAAAAATCGGGGAAAAATTTTGTGTGGGGTCCCCCTGGTTTTCACTTTACCAGCACTAGGCAAATCATCATCATCATCATCATCACCATTTATTTATATAGCGCCACTGATTCTGCAGCGCTGTACAGAGAACTCATTCACATCAGTCCCTGCCCCATTGGAGCTTACAGTCTATATTCCCTAACCCACACACACAGACTAGGGTCAATTTTGTTAGCAGCCAATTAACCTACCAGTATGTTTTTGGAGTTTGGGAGGAAACTGGAGCACCTGGAGGAAACCCACGCAAACACAGGGAGAACATACAAACTCCTCACAGATAAGGCCATGGTTGGGAATTGAACTCATGACCCCAGTGCTGTGAGGCAGAAGTGCTACCACTTGACCACCGTGCTGCCCCAGCCAGCCAGGATTGGCGGCACTATAGCAGTGGGACACACGGCAGGGGTCCCCCTGCCATAATGACTAACCAACCCTAGACTGTTCAGCGCTGGGCTGGATTCCCTAGGGAGTGGGGTCTGCCGAAAAAAAAGAGCGCCCCCCCCCCCCTACAGACCCCCAGCCCAGTGCTGATAGCACTAGGGCTCTTCCTACTACCCCTGGGCTGTGGGTAGTAGAGTAATACGGCGATAAAGTGTAAAAATAGCAAACGGACCCCATTTTCTTTTGTGGAACTACAAGTCCCAGCCAGCCATGTTGCCCAAAAAAGTGTGGCCATGCTGCTGCTTGTATAACTACAAGCACCAGCATACCCACGGCAGCCAGGGCATGTTGGCACTTGGAGAACCACAAGTGCCAACATGCCCTGACATCCCTGGCTAGCGTAGCACATGCGCAATGAACTACGCTACTTGCGTAAGCTCTATTTACAGTATTAGTTGATTTCCCCACTAGCGTGGGAAAATCACATAATACAGTACATAGACCTTGCATACCGGACCTCCTACTAGGTAGGAGGTGTTTGCGGCAGCTCCAGCTTTTTTTATTTTTCTTCAAGCAAGATTAAAATGTCGGGATGTACAAATATGGGGCCCTCCTGGCCAAAGCAAAGAAGACTATAATCAACAAGGGGCCCCTCCTGGGCGAAGCCAAGAAGAGATTTTTCAAGCCAAAACTTTTGGATGGTACAAATACTGTGGGACTGGGGCAAGCCGGACATTTGGAATTACAAATTGTTTGGGTACATTTGTGACAGAAAGAAGACTTCATCGGTGAGTATTAGGGGTTTTATTATTTTTAATAAATATATGTGGTGTAAATGAGGGTGGTTACTGTGTTTATTGTGGGTTTTTTATTTTTATTAAATTTTAGTGGTGTTTACCAGGGTGTTGTGGTTTTTTAAACATTTTTTTGTGAAACTACAGGTCCCAGCAAGCCAGGGATGTCAGGGCATGTTGGCACTTGTGGTTCTCCAAGTGCCAACATGCCCTGGCTGCCGTAAGTATACTGGTGCTTGTAGTTATACAAGCAGCAGCATGGCCACACTTTTTTGGGCAACCTGGCTGGCTGGGACTTGTAGTTCCACAAAAGAAAATGGCGTCTGTTTGTTATTTTTACACATTATCGCCGTATTATCCTACTACCCACAGCCCAGGGGTAGTAGGAAGAGCCCTAGTGCTATCAGCACTGGGCTGGGGGTCTCTAGGGGGGGAAGCCTGCTTGTTTTTTTCGGTGGACCCCTCTCCATAGAGAATCCAGCCCAGGGCTGAACAGTGTAGGGTTGGTTAGTCATTATGGCAGGGGGACCCCTGCCATGTGTCCCACTGCTATAGTGCCACCAACCCTGGCTGGTTTGCCTAGTGCTGGTAAAGTGAAAATTGGGGGGACCCCACGCAAAATTTTCCCACGATTTTTACGGGACCAGCAGTAGTCAGGCAGCACTAGGGTTATGCAGGAATAGAGGGGGGACCCCACGCTTTTTTTTTTTACTTTCTTCTTTTCTTTACAGTTTTAACACTGCCAGGGCAGTGTAACAGTGATGTGTTTATACAACACGCTGCTATCAAGCAGCATGTTGTATCTGGCGTGTTTGAAAGCAAACTCTCCTGAGTTTGCTTACTCGCAGCTTCATACATTTGAGACTTGTATAGCTGCAGGAGCAAACAGTCGGGAGTTTGATCTCTGGCGATTTTGCAAATAGCGATTTTGACAGAAGCACAACTCTGGCGATTTTGCATGAAATCTCAGCTTCATACATCTGCGAGTTTCAACTCTCACGATAAAATCGCTGGATTTGCAAAATCGGACCTTGATACATTTACCCCCATGTCTACTTGACAAGTCTCCTGTCTATCTGACACAGTTTTTGTAGCTTCTTCTTACTTTGTGCCCATCAATTCTGCCACCTTTCCAATTACTATAATATACACAGCCATCTACTGAACCAACTGCTCACATCTGAAGTATCCTGCTTTTAAACACATTGTCATTTTAAATTTGCCCGGTAAAGTCGCCGAATATCGGTGATTTGCTAGAATCACAGATTAATACATTTACCCCCCAGAGTCAGTGAGTTTAACTGTCATTGCCATCTCTGTTCCACCTTTGGTGATCTCTGTGGCTTCCTTTGTTACAGCAGATGCCACCAAAACTTCTGCCAGCATAGGAAACAAGTATCCTGGTGGTGTGTGAGATTTCTACTTTGACCGACTCATCATGTTACCACTTTCTCTGTCTCTCCTCATTCCGGCCATACCACACCACCAAATAGATATCAGTCATCAATGGCTTCTTTACTATTGGCAACTGATAGTTTCTGTCTATAGTAGCAACATCCATGTTCGCCGCCACCATCTACAATTGTTATTGCTACCCTATGTATCAAGTGTTCCCAAACCTCTTAGATTGTAAGCTCATTGAGCAGGGCCCTCTTTACCTCCTGTTTCATGTCATTGTATGCAATTTCCTATTGTACCCCTCATTGTACAGTGCTGTATATTATGTTGGCACTTTATAAATAAAGGATAATAATAATAATAATAATAATAATAATAATAATAATAATAATAATAATAATTAATAAATGTTAAGATCTGGTCAAATCAGGGTCGTTCAAGCATAAGACTTTACATTTCGACCTCTCTCTCCTCTGTTGACACTAGCTATGTGTACTGTGTATTACATATTGATTGTACAGAAGACGCTTGACTTATTAGACATTTCCGCTGTCACTTAAAGGTGTTGTAAGACATTAAATTATGCTTAGCATGGTTGGGAACTACTAAGGACTTAACATCAGAGAAGGCAGATAGACATCTCTTTCTAGCCCCTCTCTGTATTACATGGGGTGTGACTGAAGCTCTCAATCAGTAAGCTGCTAACTAATGGTAATGTATTAATGTACATCCATTAATGAACAAGTAAAGTACTATAGCATCTCACTGAGTCCTTATTAGTGGGGTTCAGTCCTGTGTGCCTGGCCACAGGTGCTGGGATTGAATTCCTACAAAGAGTTCAATTTTTTTATTATGCCGGATTCCAGTTCAGTACTCAAACACAGACTCCAGTCCTAAGACTCCTATACTGCTTGTGCTACTCTGAGTACGCTAGATGATTAAAGAGATCATCAAAGCCTCCAGTTCCGTTTCAGTCCTGCTTCAGCTAGTCCCAAGGGTCCCAAGTCGGATTGAGAAATACAGACGACAGTGACTGTTCTGCATTGAAAGAACAACAGGAGAGAAAAATAAGGCAGGCAAAAGAATTGAAGATAGATTGATGATGGACAAGGTGTGAGTTGACTAGGCCAGAGAGGAGGAGGTTACAGCAATCAAGGAAAGAAATTACAGGGGAATCATGTTTTGGAAGCTTCCATCAGGAGAAAGTGATGGATCTTGGATATTTTCCAATGGTGAAGGTGCCAGGATTTGGAGAGGGACTTAATGTGAGGTTTGAAGTAAAGGGAAGAGTTGAGGATGACTCCTAGGAAGCAGACTTGTGGGCCAGAGAAGTGAGTAGTTATATCAACTTTAAGGAAGAGGGAGTTATGTGAGGGATCCCTGGATGGGGGAAGACAATGATTTCAGTCTTAGAAATATTGAGTATATGATCGCGCTGTTACCCAAGTAAAGGTGGCAAAGAGACAGCAGTAGACACAAAAGATAAGGGAAGGGGAAAGTTCAGGGAAGATAGTTTTGGGTGTCATCGGCAAACAGGTGGTGCTGCTGGTGAAAGGGGCTGATGAGATCACAAATGGAGGACATGTGGAGGGAAAAGAGCAGGCGAGAGGCAGCAGAGAGGTCAGGAAGGATGAGAAGTGTCCCTTAGATTTAGTGGAACGTAAGTTGTTAGTGACTTTAATGAAGGTGGTTTTGGTGAAGTAGATGGAGCGAAAGAAGGGACTGATGCGAGGAAATATTATGCTGTTTGAAGTGGGTGAATTAGATAGCAAATCAAGAGCCAGGTGGGGAGGGGGAGGTTCAGGGGAGTGGAGGAAGTTGCAGATGGAAAAAATTTGATGGGTGTTGGGGGATTGTGAAGAAGTGAGAGCCTTGAAGTAGGACTGTTTAGAGAGTGATATAACCTTTATTTATATAGCCCCGTCTAATCCAGGCCTTTCACAGAAAATTATTTGATTATTTATTTATATAAGTCCCTTCTTCAGTGGAGTTACGGTCTAAATTTTCTTCCACACAAACATTAATCTACCAGTATATTTTTGGACCATAAGAGGAAACTGACGCACCCAAAGGCAACATGCAAAAACAAAGGAAGGACACGCAAGCTGGACACAGATTGGGCTCTGGTTGGAATGCTACCTATGGTCCCAGCACTATGAGACAGCAGTGCTAACCACTGTGATACTGTGCTACCGTACTAGAATGGTTATATCTACCAAAGTGCGCCTGTCCCCCCCGAACAGTGGAGGCATTCTTTGTGTTTGCAGAAACAATAACACATTGAGATTGCAGCCTATTACTTATTAACCTGTTAACAGCAGGTTCTATTTTGGAATAATGTGACTTCTATGAGTTTCTATATAAGGGATACAAATTGCAGATGGATAAAGGGAAGAACAGCACATAAATATATATTGCTATGTTCCAAATATTTACAAGCCACATATTATATTAAATTGCCAAGAAATAGTTATTGGACATATAAGAAGTTCCATTCTGTATGCTTCCCTGTTTTAATTTCCTGACGGGATTTAACAATAAGACCTGTGTGCTTTAAACACTGTGTTTATTGGTGTGCAAGGAAGGAAGAAGCTTCATTTAATAATCTCTTATAATTATTTAAGTACATATCTTGGATAAACTTAAACAATGACAAGAACGTCAACGTATGGCAGTAAAAGCCAGTATTTGTTCTACTGATGTGTATTAAATGTTTTTAAATGCAATTTTGCTATAGTTTAACATGTTAAAGGTAAAACGGGATACAAAATTATAAATGCATCTATATATATTTAATATATATATTTAATATATATAAATATATATTAATAATATTATTATAATATTTATATATAATAATATATTATATATATATTATTATAATAATTATTATAATTAATAATATTTATAAATATATATTTAAATATATATTTAATATATATATATTTAATATATTTACATATATTTAATGCCCTTTGCAAAACACAACTGGTGACTCTTAAAAGTAATCTATGTTACTTAATGAGTTCTGATATCTTAACTTCAGTGTTAATTTGAAAAACGTATTTATTTTCCTCTATTTGCATAGCGCCTACATATTACGTAGCACTTTCTTCACACACACACACGTAAATGTCGATTTTGTGAGTTTCGTACACAAAATTAGTCTGCACATACCCAGAACCAGACCATACACAACTAAACTCATCAAAGTTCAATTCATCTTCGTGCACAAAGGACGCTTATTACAGCCTACGTGACAAACTTCGCCGCACGCAGCTAGGTCCGATTCAAGCTTTTAGCATTTCAAAGTTGCTTGTTTTTCTGCCTTATCTCTTGCTCCAGCTACAGGCCCAGTCTAAGTCCTGATTAGTAGTGAAGACAGTGGGGAATGCATGCTATAAAGTGTTTGCAATCAGAAGCAACTGTAAAAACGTACATTATTTTATAATCAGTAGACATTAAGATCATCCTAATAAATTAATTTTGTGGGGAAAAAAATTTATGGAAAAAATAAAAATAAAAAAAAACACTTTTGTTTTCTTTTTAACTGTTTTGTAATCTGTTTTTAACTGTTAATTCTTATATTTTAAGATGTGACATTAATTAAATAGTTTTTTTTATGTCTTTTATTATGCAAATATTTATTCCACATAGGCATTGGACCTATACTGCAGTGTCTTGTGTAATAAATGGATTTCACTTTTTTCACTTATAGTTCTCCAAGTGCCAGCATGCCCTGGCTGCCATTGGTATGCTGGTGCTTGTAGTTCTACAAGCATCAGCCCAAGCTGGCTGGGACTTAGTTCCACAAAATAAAATAGTGTTTTATACTTTTTCATTATTTTTTTTACCTTTATTACCCTACAGCCAGCGCGCCAGGGGTATAGGAAGATCCCTACTGCTTTCAGCACGAGGGCAGGTATTCTTAGAGGCGGGGCCTGCACAATTTTTGTGTGGACCCCATTCCCTTGGGAATCCAGCTCTGTGCTGAACAGTCTGGGATCGGTTTGTCATTATTGATCCCTGCTGCGTGTCCCCATGCTATTGTGCGACCAACCCTGACTGGTTTGCCTAGTGCTGTTTTTTGTGAAATCGGGGAGACCCCATGCACCCCCCCTATCCTGAATTTGTGGCAACCTGCAATAGGCTGGCAGCAGTAGGGTTAATAGCATTAGGATTGCGAATTCTACACATTTTTTTTTTCAAATCAAATTTTTACACCTGTATAGAACTGGTGGGTTGGGCGGCTGTAATGCTAATAGACACGCAGGATACTGCAGGCACTGACAGGTACATATGTACATGTAGCATCCTGTGTAATAGCGCAGCCCTGCGCCAAATCCAACAGGGCATGGATCTTGTACTCCATGCTTTGCTGGATCCGGGCACACGCAAAGCCTAAATCCGTGCGTTTAATACTGAGCGCGGGTTGCACATATTGTAGCCTGCAGGGACGCTGTTGGATATATATTATATGGTCAGACTCACAATTTATAAATTGCTTGATGGTAAAATAATTTCCTGTTATTTTGGACACCATTCTGTTCAATTAAATATAATTATATATACACCAATCAGCCACAACATTAAAACCACTGACAAGTGAAGTGAACAACACTGATTATCATATTATCTCGTATGGTATATACTAGGCAGCAATTAAACAGTCAGTTTTTGAAGTTGATGTGTTGGAAGCAGGAAAAATGAGCAAGCGTAAGGATCTGAGTGACTTTCACAAAGGCCAAATTGTGATGGCTGGACGACTGGGTCAGAGCAGCTTGTCTTGTGGGGTGTTCCCAGTATGCAGTGGTTAGTACCTACAAAAAGTGGTCCAAGGAAGGACAATTGGTAAACCGAGGACAGGGTCATGGATGCCCAAGGTTCAGTGACACACGCGGGAGTGAAGGCTAGAGCATAAGGTCCAATCCCACAGAAGAGCTACTGTAGCACAAATTTCTGAAAAATGTAAAGATGGTTATGATAGAAAGGTCAAAGAAAAAGAAAAAGAGTAAATAGAGGCACTCCGGTCCCTAAGAGAATATTATCAACTAAAACTAAATTTTATTGAATTCTTATTAAAACATCAAATAAAGCGGCGAAATATTGATAAAAGTGTAAGTTGTATATGTGGTGTATTTAAAACACAAACACCCGACAGTGGCAGATATTGGATATTGCAAGGGCCAATTGAATTGCATTAAATGTATCTAGGACCATGTCATACTTCAATTAAAGCTTCCGCAATCAATTCCTAACATAGTATCCAACCTCATATGGGTCTGTCTATGGCCTATTGAGAATTTATCTGTAGCCTATAGGTCAATTTCTATGCAGTCCAGCTATGAGAAAGGGGGGAAATAAATATTGCCCCTAAAATCCGATAATTATCTGTGTGTAACCATATAATTCAAAGAGTGGGAATATAAGGAATTAGAGAGAAATTCTTGCCACCATAGTGTATCAAGTATCGTGGGTAGCACTTATGAGCATTGTCTATAGATGTTTGCATAAAACATTTATTATATTAACTCTTTCCTTATTATATTGTCCCTTTGATCTAAAGTGTGGTGTGCCAAGCTAAACAGCGAGAAACACACGTGGCTTGCAAACACTCAGGAGGTAGATAAATCGTGCACTTGCACATATATATTTTGAGGAGATACTACAAGGTAATCAGGCACCTATTATGTGTATCCCCACTCTAACACCTAACCGAGTGGTGCGATAGCGTGGACCCCACTTCATTCACACATAACATAGTATAGATCACTACATCCTAATTATACGCATATTATGAGGATAAATGAAATACCTCTAGCGCTTGTTTTAGGGATGTACGGGACTGTTAACCACGGCATACAGCGCCGGGACCAGACACCACTGTCGGGTGCTCGTGAGGTCACAAATGACGTCACTAAGCCTCGACGTACGTTTCGCACTTTGCTTTTGCTTTTTGACCTCTGTGAAAAAGCAAAGTATATACAACTTACACTTTTATCAATATTTCGCCGCTTTATTTGATGTTTTAATAAGAATTCAATAAAATTTAGTTTTAATTGATAATATTCTCTTAGGGACCAGAGTGCCTCTATTTACTCTTTTTCTTTGACTATGACCTAGTAAAAATTAGAGTGCACCCCGTCTATTGCGTGAGGTTGCATTTAGTACCCACTATAGATGATTGGTCCTAATTTTGAGTGCGACCATATTTTTTGTTTTGTATGATAGAAAGGTGTCAGAACACACAGTGCATCACAGCTTGCTGCATATGGGGCTGCGTGGCCACGGACCGGTCAGAGTGCCTATACTGACACCTGTACACCTCTGAAAGCGCCTACAATGGACATGTGAGTACCACAACTGGAGCAATGGAAGAAGGTCGCCAGGTCTGATGAATTGCTGTTTCTTTTACAACATCTAGATGGCCGAGTGCGTGTGCAGTGTTTACCTGGGGAAGAGATGGAACCAGGATGCACTAAGGGGCGAAGGCAAGCTGGTGGAGGCAGTGTAATGCTCTGGGCAATGTTCTACTGGGAATCCTTGGGTCCTGCCATTCATGTGGATTGTACTTTGACACATACCACTTACATCAAACATTGTTGCAGGCTAAGTTCATCCCTTTATGGCAACGTTATTACTTGATGGAAGTGGCAGGATAATGCGCCCTGCCACACTGCAAAAATTGATTGACCATCTTTGTAATGTGCTGGAATAACAAGTCTGAGCCTTGGATGGGTCAAAGCTGTTTGGGCAGCGTGAGGGTGACCTACACAATATTAGGCAGCTGGTCTTAATGCTGTGGCTATATACACTATATGGACAAAAGCATTTGGCCACATCTGTTAATTATTGAATTGAGGTATTTCAATCAAATCCCGTTGCCAGAGATGTATAAAATCAAGCACCTCCCTATGCAGTCGCCATGGGTCATTCTGAAGAGCTCAGTGGCTTCAAGCCTGGTACTGTGATACGATGCCATCTTTGCAATAAGATGGTTTGTGAAATTTCATCCCTGCTGAATATTCCACAGTCAACTGTAAGTGATATTATTAGAAAGTAGAAGCGTTTAGGAACAGCAGCAACTCCGCCACAAAGTGGAAGACTATATTAAATCACAAAATGGGGTCAACGAATGCTAAGGCGCATGGTACGTAAAAGTCGCCAACGATCTGCTGATTCCATAGCTGAAGAGTTCTGAACTTCCACTGGCATTAAATACAAGTATAGAAACTATGCGGCAGGAGCTTAATGGAATGGGTTTCCATGGCCCAGCAGCTGCATGGAAGCCTCACATCAGCAAGACCAATGCCAAGCATCGGATGGAGTGGTGTAGAGCACACCAACACTGGATTGTGGTGCAGTGGAAACGTATTCTGAGGAGCGGTAAATCACGTTTCTCTGTTTGGCAGTCAGATGGGCGAGTCTGAGTATGGTGGATGCCAGGAGAATGTTACCTGCCTAACTGCATTATGTCAACTGTGAAATTTGGTGAAGGATAATGGTATGGGGCTGTTTTTCAGAGTTTGGACTAGGCCACTAAACTCCAGTGAAGGGCAATCTTAATGCTTCAGAATACCAAGTCATTTTGGAAAATGCTGTGCTTCCAACTTTGTGGCCACAGTTTCAGGAAGGCACTTTTCTATCCCAACATAACTGTGCTCCAGTGCACAAAGCAAGGACTGCAAAGACATGGTTTGATTAGTTTGGTATGGAAGAACTTGACTGGCCCGCACAGAACCAATTTGGATGAACTGGAACTGAGATTGCGAGCCAGGCCTTTTTGTCCAACATCACTGGCTGACCTCATAATTGCTCTACAGAATGAATGGGCACAAATTCCCACGAAAACACTTGAACATCTTGTGGAAAGCCTTCCAAAAAGAGTGGAAGCTGTTATCACTGCAAAGGGTGGACCAAATTCATAATAAAGTATATGTATTGGAACACAATGTCATTACAGACTCTGTCGGCTTAACGGTCAAGCATCTGAATACTGATATACTATATACTATATATATATATATATTTATATATAGGTCAAAAGGGGAAAATGTAGAAGTGGGGGTATGGAAAATATAAGTGTATGGATTTTGAGTTTTCTTGATCAGTATCAAATTTAAATTGCCTACTGATTTTCTTAGGTAAATACTTATCTTTATCAATAAGGCCAGTGTATACTGGATCGATATTATTTTTTGATTGACATTACGTTTATCTAGTATTACAGATGGATATCTTTTTCCATTTTTCATTAATGCTTAGACCAGACACCCACTGGCATTGTGTTAAGGTTTTGTAAAGCTAATGAAAGTCAGTGTGCAAGTGCATGTAACATTGCACTATACTCTCTCTGCACCTACCTGTAGGTTTCTACAATGTATTTATCCACAATGCTTTTATCCATGCCATTCGTTTAGAAGACAAGCGGATATTTGCGACATTGCTAGTAATAGCCATAAGAGATGTTTCATATGTTATGCTCATATAATACTCTATTATTGTTTTTAATTTGCTACATGCAAAGATATAGGCTGGATTTAGTTAAATAATTCCGAACAATGTGTTTACCTAAAATACATTGTTACAGACCAGTTATTGCAATTGAAAAATAAGTGAAGATCACAGAAGCAGATTATTATCACACTGTGTAATCTTGTCTTGTTGACAGGTATGATAGTCAAATGAATCATCATCATTCAGACATTTAGACTTGTTGATAGACACAACAAGGATTTACTGTATCTTTTCTTTGGCAAAGTCTGTGTAGTCACCATGACCCAGAAAGACATGTTCCAAAAACAATACCTAATTCAAAGAAACAACTGGGACATTGTTGTGTGCGATTTATGGGGACATCTCTTCAATATGTTTTTCTTTCACCTTTGATAATTGCTCTTGAATGTGCCAGATCTTTAAAAGGAAGTTTCCTATTGTATAACATATATAAATAAAATCACAGCTATAGAATAACAAATAAAAATACCCAAAATTGAAACAATTTTTGCTATGTCCACTCTTAGGCTGTTGTCACACTGGCATTTTTCAAGCAAGGGCAGTTCAATGTTCTAAAGTGTTCATATCTAATTTTTGTATGGCTGACATTGCACTGGGAAAGGCTCACCATGTTTATAGTTCATAGTTTGCAATAAGCACTTTTCTTGCTGGATTTCCTGAGTCATGTGTGAGAGATGAACTTTGCAGAAACCATGGATGTCGATGAGGTTGCGGTGTTTGTTAGTTTCATTTTTATCCTGCACTGTGATTGAAGAGGTGCATTCTATGGCTGTTAATCCACTAGGTCAGTTTCACAATCTGTACAGCAATTTACGGAAATATCTCAAAATGTCTACATTTGACAATTTGCTACCTGAACCATCTTTGGTCTTCAAACACAAGATAGACATATGAGATTGGCCATTTTATCTGAAGACAGATCTTATGCCACTCTGAGTTAAATTATCTATTACATGATTTTTTTTTATATAGGCAAGCATCTATTTGTTAATAGTACGACTTTTATGAGTGACTAATTTCTATGATGCCTTTGTTCGGAGCAGGTTATATCATATACCAAATTAAATTCTTGGTCTGTAGATTTGCAGAAAAATATTGGTGTTGCAATGAGTTGCATCGTTTCAGCGTTATGTTGCAAAATATCTGGCCGCTATTTACAACAATGCATTACCATTGTCCTCTGTAAAATTTGACAGTTGGCAATACACTTGTGCCCCTGCTGGTTGCTCTTGAAACTGTGACAATTAGTGAACTTTCCCTGTGCACCTGCTGGGTGATCTGAAAAATGTGACCTGCTGGGTGATATGGAAACTGTGACAGTTATTTGCAGCCACATATGTCAGCGCATCTTGCAGGGACTTCAATCACAGACTGCTGTGTAATTTAATTATTCTTTTATCCTCATTTCGTTTACAACAAACATGCCAAGAGGCCACCCTCGAGAACGACAACATGATGGCACCCGTACAGGTTGCCCAAAGTGCGCAGTTCAAAGATCTTACAGTCAAGAATATTATTTTCACAATCAACGTTTAACAAAAGCAACTGATACACCACTTGCATTAGACATGAAGTATTCGCCACAATTCTACTCTTTGGGTCCAATGGACATGCAACTGTGGTGCCCTATACTTTTTGGTAGAGGACATTAACGGCCATTTTTTAGACTGCTGTCACAAAGGAAAGGTTTTGTTGCCCAATATGTTTGTTCCACCATATATAGCAAATCTGTTTTTGACACATACCCTCAAAATACATACTCTTTATCTCCATAATATCCTCAACTACAGCTCTGCATTTGCCTTTGCATCTTTCAAAGCTACTATTGCTGAGTTATCTGGCCACGGCCCTTTAAAATACAAGGTGCTGTACATCACTTAATAGGAAGCTTGCATCCAGATACTGCAGTTACTCCAGGTTACACTCAACTTTATGTCCTCGATATTCAACAGACATTTAAAGCGTCGACCGATGGGATTCCCTAGTTTGTATGATGTTGTTTTCTCCAAAAAAAAAAAAAAAGATGTCTTAGGAAGGACTGATTACTGGATTGATGCGATATTAAGCTGAATACACTTTTGGGGCTAGATTTACTAAACTGCAGGTTTGAAAAAGTGGAGATGTTGCCTATAGCAACCAATCAGATTCTAGCTTTCATTTTGTAGAATGCACTAAATAAATGATAGCTAGAATATGATTGGTTGCTATAGGCAACATCTCCACTTTTTCAAACAGGCCATTTAGTAAATATACCCCTTGGACTCTAATGGAAGTCTCCAACTTACTTCATTCTTAATGTCTGTTACCTGCTCACAATTCTCCTGTTCCTCTTAGCGGAACCTTTGGTACAATATAGCACCCGAATTTAGTGATTTAGTGGTAGGACTGATAAATGAAAAGGGTCTGTTTTGGAACATATTCAATAAACATTGAATATTTTATATATGGCCACTATCATTGATAAAATAGTATACATTTTTAATATATATATTTCTAAATATACTTTAAAACAATGTTATTAATGTTACACAAAAAGTAGTGTCACGTTAACTTTATTCTCTGTATTTTCACTATTTAGAATCACTGTGCAAAGGTCCATTGTCTCTGCACAAGAGATTTCTACTCCACCAATGTAGCCTGGTTCAGTTGTATCCTGAATGCTCAACATAAATAACAAGTAGGTCAGACGAAATAATGATGGTTCCAAACACAGGGCCACTCAGTTTATAGAATTATGGGAAAGGGAGTTATATAAAAATATCCTGGAATTCTAATTAGAAGACCATGTAACCGTCATCACCTGTGCAACTGTCCTATGTCTTTGTCAAGTATAACCAATGTGTTAATAAAATAAAAGACTTATAATGTCTTACTTCCAAACTGATTTTAGATGTATTGATATAGACAAGCTTTCTCTTCAATCTGCTATATGTAAGGTCAACTTTAAGTCAAACGGTTTGCTGCATCATTTAGAAAGAGTTGAGATCTACTTATTTGTGGGGCAGCACCGTGGCATAGTGGTTAGCACTTCTGCCTTACAGCATTGGGGCCATGAGTTCAATTCCCGACCACGGCCTTATCTGTGAGGAGTTTGCATGTTCCCCCCATTTGCGTGAGTTTCCTCCGGGTGCTCCGGTTTCCTCCCACATTCCAAAAACATACTGGTGGGTTAATTGGCTGCTAATAAATTGACCCTAGTCTCTGTCTGTCTGTGTGTGTATTTTAGGGAATTTAGACTGTAAGCCCTAATGGGACAGGGACTGATTTGAGTGAGTTCTCTGTACAGCGCTGCAGAATTAGTGATGCTTTATACTTAAATGGTGGTGATGATGATGATTATATGAGACTAGCTCACAAACCTTTATTGTTTCTTCAGAGATTTTCTATCTAAAATTTTAAGTAATCTTTAAATATATCTGTTCACAGAATTTATACACATAAAGGGCCTGAAGTAGAGTAAAACACAAGCCCAACTGATCAGTGTAAAAAGCACTTTTAGCCAAGGATCCATCTCAGTGTGCACTCAGACTGAGATGGCCCTACCCCTTGCACTTCTCTGTGCTTAGATAAGTGGAACGGGGGTTGGTAGTGGGTAAGCCTAGCAATGTACAGGCGTGTTCAAGCACTTTAAATGCTGTGCTTAGATGAAAGCAGCCACAGATAGGTCTCTAGCAGATGTAGCTTTTGCGGGTGCTTTCTCCAGGTGCAACAGACCTTGCTGTGTTAGAAAGAGAAGTA
Source organism: Mixophyes fleayi (assembly GCF_038048845.1). Lineage (NCBI taxonomy): Eukaryota > Metazoa > Chordata > Amphibia > Anura > Limnodynastidae > Mixophyes > Mixophyes fleayi. Next base: position 25,754,574 of record NC_134404.1, on the reverse strand, counting down.
AAAAAATAATTACATTTTAAAAAAAAGTTGTGTACCCCCTCCCAAGCAGCTAAACCAACTCTAGTGCTGTTTGGGGGGGGGGAAGCACAATTTTTTTTTTACATTAATTCATTTATTCATTTATCTGCTTTACAGGGCTGCTGTGACTGATACACTTAAGTGTATCATGCACACCGGCCCATAAGGCAGAAAAAGAGGTATGTTTGTGCAATTTGCATAGTATTCTGACTGAGTCGCACTGATCTAAAGAAAATTGTGTGTAAATTATGGGATGCAATTTACACTTACGATTTCAGTGTAAACAGCACCCACTTTACATCAGGCCCTAAGTGTTTTAGTTATTAGAACTAATTTTAACGACGTACAATACTATCAATGTCTTCAATGCACTTTTATCGGAAAGAGTCCATGTTTAAAAATTGTATGAACAATCATGGGACAGTCAATTGAAATTATAGATCACAGATTTTTTTGATTTCTATGGTAATCAATAATGAATCGATCAGCTCACTGATATTCTCATTAAGCCTATTCAAACCACCAATATCCTCAATGTCTTTTCAGATCACTGGAATCCTCATAAGATCATTCATCTATTATATGCTTTGACAAGTTTTAATCATCATCATCAGTTAATTATATAACGCCACTAATTCCGCAGCGCTGTACAGAGAACTCATTCACATCAGTCCCTGCCCCATTGGAGCTTACAGTCTAAATCCCCTAACACACACACACACACACACAGAGACTAAGGTCAATTTTGATAGCAGCCAATTAACCTACCTGTATGTTTTTTGAGTGTGGGAGGAAACCGGAGCACCCGGAGGAAACCCACACAAACACGGGGAGAACATACAAACTCCTCACAGATAAGGCCATTCATCTATTTTATGCTTTGACTAGTTTTAATTTGTCGTAAACAACATACTTCAAGAACAAGACTTTGATATGATAACCAACAATGATTGCATAATGGTTTTTATATTTTCATTGCAAACAAAGGCTTCTATTATCATAATTAAGTTATTGCAGATAATAGATTATATTAAATCATTATAGTACAATTACATATCCTGGCTCCTAGCCTATTAACTTCCCGACATTTATTTAAGCAATGATTTTAATGGGGAATAAAAAGATGTCTTCTAATAGATTTTTTTTTCCGATGATTACCCAACTGCACGGATTCACATCAGACACATATAACGATTATAGGCTTTTCAATGTATACTTATTTAAGATTACTACAAAACAATATTTTAAAGTTGTGTAATGGGAAACAAATTCATGTGTTTTTCTCAACATTTAGGCAAAAATGAATAAGGAGGCTCTTAATGTGTCTAACTAAACATTTATTGCACTAATTAATGCTGTTTAAAATAACTTCACACAGTGTGTGTATATGTGTGTGTGTGTATATATATATATATATATATATATATATATATATACACAAGTTAACCCGTGCATGATACTCATGCATTCTAGTCAAATCAAGCTACTTAAGGTGTTAAAAAGGTTCTTGTCATGCATTTGGGCCATAGCCCAGGCCTCAACCACCAACCACTCCCCACTGTCACCCCCGGCAACCACCAACCACTCCCAACTGTCACTTCTCCTTCAAGAAATATATATATTTTTTTTTAAATCTTTATAAACACTTTTAACAATTAACAAATTAAATTTACAAATTAAAAACATCTTAGTATACCAAATTTCAGCCCTTTCTGATTTTTTTTTTCCACACACACTAAGAATTTAGTAGGTCAGTGTATAACTCCGCCCAGCAGGTGGCTCTGCAGCTTGGTTTTATTTTTTCCACACACACACACAGACAGACTAACACACGCCACTAGACATTTATATTATAGATATGAAACAAAAAACAGGCAGGGCGCCTCATGGTGTAGTATCGATTAAAAAGATGGGAATAAGTAATAACATGCATACCATGAGGTATGCAGCCGTAGTTTTCACAGAGAAAGTGGAGTAGCTTCTGCTGTGTTCATAATCCTCCAAGTCTCCATCAATCAGCAAATCAATATAGAAAGAGCAAACATAGTGTAACACCGTACTAAAATATTTTTATATAATGAGGATAGTACACCATAAACCACCAGGGCTCTATAAGGTGAATGGGACCAAGATCCCAGTGTCAAATATTGGAACACCCATATACGTGCAAATAATAAAGTCTGCGTACCAGATCTCATGAAAAAATCTCAGAGAAATTTTGATTGCAGGTTCTCACATGTGCCCAGTAATTGACTTCTCAATCCCAATCATTAGCAATGTACACTATGGTTTGCCTCTTCCAGATGGTGACTCAGTCTCTGCTGTTTCTCCGGACATCCGGGCCACATGTTACAGGATATATATATATATATATATATATATATATATATATATATATATATATATATATATATATATGGTATAGGCTACAGACAGGATGAAAGGTCTTTGAGTTGACTATTAAAAATTGTTTAAAAGACTTTCATGTCAGGAGTCAATCAGAGAAGACAGACTGTAGGCTGTAGGTGATCTATGCTCATTGGCATTACTTTGCTTGTAAGGATTTACAATGTTCTTTATACAGTAAACCTTAACATTTAACAATGAGGTTGTCTTTATCCTCCATGCATACCATTTATTACCTGACAATGGTTAATTTTGGAGTAATATGCAGTTAGAATGTTGATGCATCAACAATCATCAAGCAAACAGCTGCATCACATGACACTAGCTTGCAACAGGAGCATTAAAGAACAATTAAGTGTAAGGCTGGGTACACACTACAGGTTTTTCTCCCAATTATCAGGACAATGACATTATAAATGATCGTTCGGCCCGATATCGCATTAGTGTGTCAGCTCCAACGACGAATGATTATCGTTCCAAAGTACATTGTATTGTTTGATTTGATTTTATAAACTGACTAAAAATTGCTTTCAACAATGGAATAATAATGTTCCAATCCCGCAGTGTGTATGTTCTCATAACCAGCAGTGTCCATAGATCTCTATGGAGTGTGCAGAGTCACCATCTTTTCAGCCGATGGTTATGACAGATGAAGAGCACAGATCTGATGGTAAATCTTGTAAAACGTGTACGGTGTGTACACACAAATCTGTATGCTGATCGAGACAATTAGTCGTTGGTAAAATCGTTAGTGATATTGCATCGGGAGAAATTTTCTGTATTGTGAACCCAGCCTAAGAATTACAAGTTACACCATTTGCTACACTTGATGACAGTGTTACATTACATATTTCCCTCTTCATTTTTTTTCTTACATGTTTTTCAAGACTATATACATTGCCCAGCTAAAGTATATGTGATTCAAGGCAGATACATTATATGATTGTATGCAAAGATAAAGCATATTGATATTTTCTGCAAATTTTTTCAAACCACAAATCCTGTGAATTGAGTGCTTTTGTCTTGTATTTATTTATAGTGTGGATAACTCTGCTTATAGCTGCCTTCATGTGATTAAGAAGTTACAGTCCTGAATGTTGCGCTATCTATAATTGTTTGTTGATCTTTTTGACAAATGTTTACAATATAAGATGTTCTTGTCTCGTAATTGTGATATAAAGTTTATGATGTACGGCACATAGGCGTAATACGTATGTAAACAAATGGTTTCAAAGCTTATAAACGACTACTAGTGGTTAGCACTTCTGCCTTACAGCACTGGTGTCATGAGTTCAATTCCCGACAATGGCCTTATCTGTGTGAAGTTTGTATGTTCTCCCTGTGTTTGCGTGGGTTTCCTCCGGGTGCTCCGGTTTCCTCCCACACTCCAAAAACATACTGGTAGGTTCATTGGCTGCTATCAAATTGATTTTAGTCTCTCCCTGTCTCTCTGTCTGTGTATGTTAGGGAATTTAGACTGTAAGCTCCAATGGGACAAGGACTGATGTGAATGAGTTCTCTATACAGCGCTGCAGAATTAAAGTCACTATATACATAAATGATGATGATGATGATACTTATTGTTAAGAAGGGAAAGCCATCTTAAAGACTAAGGGCATGATGATGAGTTTGACGCATTTGTGTTCAGATCTGTTCAGATGCAAAATGCATTAACAAAACTCAATTACACATATATATCTTAAGGTATTTGCTACTTACCATAATATGTTAAATGTGTCTGAATGATTATAAAGCATGTGATAGGCTTTAATTGTACCATGATGCTGCTAAATGTGTTCTAAGCGCCAGCACTTATAGCCTAGGCTGGTTGCTGCAATTGCGTTGGGAGGAAAAGCATTTGTTCTCCAACAAAAGCTGCAACAGCACCCTGCTATGACAGGCTCAGCTGGGAACACTATAACAGGAAAACCAGGATGTTGGGTCCCCCTGTTATAATGGGACACTGCCCGGACACAGGGCATTATTTATTGAAAGAACTGGACCCAAAAGAATGTGGGCTCACCTCCCCCTAGGTAATAACAGCCCTGTTATGAAAGCACTGGGGTGCCTCTCAATGTCTGGGCAACTTGCGTCGAGATTAATGTTAAATGACATAAAAATGCATTATTTTGTGTGGCACTGCTTGTCCCAGCACCCATAAACTGCTATTTATAGAACTACAAGTGCAAGCATAGCCATGACTGCCAGAACATGCTGGTACTTTTAGAACTAGATGTACCAGCATGCTCTGGCATCCAAGGAACACTGGGATCTGTAGTGCCACATAAAAAATGTTACTTATATAATAAGGAATTCAGCCTTGTGCTGAGCATGCTGGGGCTGTGTCTTATTATGATAGGACGACCCAATGCAGAGGGTTGGTGTATTACAGTGTGACCAGCACAGCATATCATAGTCTGGTACTTGTTGCAACTTTTTGTTCCCCCACAATAGTAATGACCTGCCCTGACTTTAAGCATTGGTGCTTAGATCACTCTTAGGAGGGACTCTTTATTTTTAAAACATTTTTGTTGCACTGCAGAGGTTGCGCTGCTGCTGCTGATCAATGTGATTGTTACACCAGGAGTCAAGCACAACAAAACTTGCACCTTCTAGCCGGCATTTTTGTGGCTGCATCCACCTTTGATTATATCGCAGACATGTGGACACGCCTTTATGAAACTCGGCCAATGCTTGACAGTAATTTCCTTCCCCCATTCCCCTATTATTCAGCATAAGGAGTTGCAGCTGTAATGCAAAGCTAAATCTGCATATGGATGATTGCATACACTTTTTTGCACATGCCCAGTATGGAAGATAATATTTTATGCTAAAAAAAAATAGATGGAGTTAATTATTATTTCTTTACTGTAATTTAAATCTCTTCTAAACCCTCCTACCCCAAACCCTCCGATTACCATCAGTGACCAGGATCTTGCTTTCTATTTCAAGTACAAAATTGATAAGATCAGACTTGAAATGGTATCATCTCCCTCGACAAGCAATTTTTATTATTATTATTATTATTCATTTTTATTTATAGGGCGCCACAAGGTGTCCTTGGCGCCGTACAGGGACAAAAACAAATTACAATACAAGGTGAGACAGCACAGTACAGTACACATAAAGCACAGTAACTCAGTAAGCTCAATGCACAGCTAGTGATGGCGGGGGGAGTATCCACAAATGACGGGGCCCAAAAGGAGAGTGCGGAAGACATGGAGACCCCCAGAGGGGGGAGGAGGGCCCTCGAGGAGGAGGGCAAAGTAGCTGGAGAGCAGAGTTAGAAGTGGTGGAAACAGGAGGAGAGATGGCCCTGCTCAGAGGAGCGTACAATCTAAGGGGAGTGGTGGACAGACGGAGAAACGCAGGGGAGAGAGGGAGAGTAGAGGGATGGAGGCAGGGAAGGGGAAAGAAGGGGGAGAGGCAGAGGATAAAGTAGGTATTTAAGTGGGAGACTGGAAGGCTTTAAGAAAAAGGTGGGTTTTTAAAGCCCGTTTCAAACTGGACAGGTTAGGGGAAGTCCTGATGGAGGGAGGGAGCTTGTTCCAGTGGAGAGGGGCAGCGCGGGCAAAGTCTTGGATACGCACGTGGGAGTAGGTGATGAGGGGGGAAGATAGGCGACAGTCATTGGCAGATCGGAGAGGACGGGATGGAGCGTGAATAGATAGGAGTGTGGAGATGTAGGGTGCAGTGGCGTTGGCGAGGGCCTTGTATGTAAGAGTGAGGAGCTTGAACAGAGTTCTGTAGGGGAAGCAATCAGCTCAATTCCTTTGTAGCACCCTCTGACACTCTCTCTTCATTTTATCCCACAAATGAAGAGGAAGTTTCTACTCTCTTCTAATCTTCCTACTCTACCTCCTGTCGTCTTGATCCCATACGCTCACATATTGGTAGGTTCCTGTCTCCTGTGCTCATTTCATCTCTAGCTAAAATCTGTAATCTCTCTCTCTTCTCCTCCAATTTGGAAAAAACAAAATTCTGACCCAAACACTGTATTAAAATTACCGCCCCATGCCTCAGCTCCCATGCCCCTCCAAGTTTCTCGAGAGAATTGCCTACACTTGCCTCACACACTTTCTTACAGCAAACAACTTACTGGATTATTTTCAGTCAGGCTTTCGCTCTCAACATTCCATAGAGACTGTGCTGACCAAGGTTGTCAATGATTTGATCACAGAAAATACTGAAGGCCATTTCTCTCTTCTAATTCTCCTGGATCTCTCTATTTAATGCGATACTGTTGACCACTCTCTCCTCATACAAACGCTACAATTCCTAGGTTTAGAAGGCACTGTCTTATCCTGGTTCTCATCCTACCATCTAATCGCTCTTTCAGTGTTCATTTTTCTGGATCCACCTCTGTCCTGCTTCCTTTATCAGTTGGAGTACCACAAGGCTCAGTCCTAGGTCCTCTACTAATCTCTATCTATACCACTTTTCTTGGAAAACTAATAAGCTCATTTGTATTTCAGTATCATCTCTCTTCCATTGTCCCATAGATTGTAAGCTTGCGAGCAGAGCCCTCTTACCTCTCTGTATTACCCAGTATTGTTTTATTAATGTTTGTTCCGAATTATAAAGCGCCCCCAAAAGAAATGTTGTTGATGATGTTGATGAATTTAGTGGTGGATTTGAACACCTCGACTCATCAAACTCTAACATCCCAGATATCCTGTTCTGAGCGCAGGTTATTATTATTATTTATTTATTTATAAGGCGCCACAAGGTTTCCGTAGCGCCGAACACAGTACAAACAATGGACAGTACAGGGAATAACAGTACAGAACAATAAACAAGTAGTACCAAAACTTCAGAGGCTCCAGGCAAAGCAGATGTAATGGAGTAGGAGCAGAAGAGAAGGTAGAGAGACAGGAGGGAAAAGAGCCAGGTTCTCCTTCTTTGACAATCAGGCCCATAATGATTGTGTTAGAGAGCTCGAAAATAAATATATTTATTTTGCTAGATTTTTATATTATGCCCCTTAAAATATTGACTACTGGTGTTTTTCCACCCAACTTTGGATACCTCCTCATTAAGTGGAAACATTCCAGGTATATCGACATAAAAAGAAGAAAGGAGAACAGTGTTCTCTGTATGGTGATTTAAAGATCCCTTTGTGTGCATCATTACTCAGCAATTAAGGTGAATATCGGAAGCTTTTGAACAACCTAGTCTGTTCTTGCTGCAGTGCTCAGTCCCGGGGATTGTGAAATTCTCAGAAAACGGAAAAAGAAAAACAGATTGTACTCTGTAATGAATAATTAAAGAAGTATAAGTGAGCTGTAATGATACACACACGTATACAATGAATCAAAAGAGCCTTCTGTAGTGAAATACACTTTGGATGCATTGTTTCCAAACTATTATAAGCACTTTTTATTCTAAAATAAAAGCATTAAAATCATGATGAATTTTTTCCTCTAGACATTAATATAATAGGGAAGAATAGACTCACAATTAATAAAAGTTTCATCAATCATACTAGTACAACAGGAGTCCCGGTTCCTTGGAATGGAGAAATCGGTTTAGTGCTGTATGAGCCGAACATTTTCAAACACTGGCAAATATTAGCCAGGGGAGCATCACACAGCACTGGCCAATGGGCAGCAGGCCAACCTTAAAAAGTGTTTTTTGGTATAGAAAAATGCACTGATTTATCAAAGGGTAAAAAGTCCCTTTGCTGGAGAAACCAGGTGTTTTCTGCTTCACCATATATGTTAACCGGGTTACCGCCTTGATAAACCTTTATAAAGTATAATAAATAAGTAATAATAATAATAATAATAAATCAGTTTTACAGCTTCTGATTTTTAAATAAAAAAATAACCAAATGTATAATAAAGAAGTATAATATTGGGCATAAGTAGTTTTTAACACAATACCTGTAAAGACTATTTGTATCTACATCCCTACAGGACTCATGTGGGCTACATGAATCCTGTAGGACCGATGCTGTACTAGTGAATGACGTGGATGCATAGGCCGCACATAGGTGGACACATTAAGTACTATCTGACGTGGCTGTGTCAGAATCACTCTATTGATCCTACAGGACTCCTCTAAGCAGGGGAAGGTTGGCAAACCTTAGCCTGGGGGGCAAGAATTGTCTCAGCAGCCTATTTTAAAGGAATACAATGCAGGTAGCCTACTGACCCAGCCCATGGGAGCCCACTATGGGACCGGCCAAGGGGACAGATGCCCTCCTGCCCCACAGCCCAGCCCGCCCCAGCCTCTAAGCTACGGGAGCTCTATAGGACCAATGTTGTGTTTGTGAATGCTGCCACTTCCAACCATAATTAGGCAGGATAGATGTCAGCCGAATATCATCATTAGATGTATGGCACTGGACAAAAAGAAATACCTACAACATTCTTCTAGCAGCTGAAAATAAGACGAATAACATGAAATACATTTTCTTGCACTAAATAGATGATATTCAAATTGCATACACCTCAGTCCCTCAGCCTAGTCTCCCTGAACACTCCTTCACAAGGAAATCTGAAGGCATCCTTTGATAGAGGTTCTTCATACTTTATCAGGAATGCAGTGTGAAGTTGGAATGACAAATTATATAAAGCATAAGCATTCTTATTAGTGAATTCTAAAGTGCCTGACCCCATAATAACATTTTAAAGTATTGTAACAGTAAATGCATAATACAAATTACTTTCTCTAAAAGACTTTCTTAATTTTTACAGTCTACTGGGTCCTGTTTTCTGGTTTTGATTTTGTGACTATTAGAGCCTCTAACAATTCTTGTGGGACGTTGCCAAACTCAATAGCACCAAACGTTTGGTCAAAGTCAGGGCAAGTTCTAACCTAGTGATGTTGATAGAGCCATCTGGACCAGGATCATCATCTTTGGGGAGTCTTTTGATTGCATCTTCAACTTCTTGCTGGGTCCACTGGTCACTAAGTGGCTCAAGGCACTCTTAATTTAGAGCTGGGAGATTTAAATATTTGAGGAATGTATGATGGGCTGGTTGGGGAGTGCCCTTGTCTTTTTGATTATATAGCTGCATATAATATTTAGCAAAAGTGTTGAAAACAACGGTTGGATTATAAATGTTTTTACCTTGTTGGTTAATGAGGTATTTTATCCTAGTTTTGGCTTGAGTCCCCTGAGTTTACAAGCAAGTAACCAATTTGCTATGACACCTCTAATGACAATTTTTGGAGTAGTCTATTTAAAGACGTTTGTATGCTGGACAAAAACAATTTTCATAACTGATTCTGAACGAGGTTAGATTCTTTATGAAGGGTATTTTTTGTTTTGGATTTCTAGTTGAGTGACTTTGGTTTCCAGATCTGCTTGTATATTGGCATGAAATTTTATTCTAGACCCAATTTTATAGCTATAGCTCTTAGCACAGCCTTTAGCGAATACCCGTAGGTAAAAATTGAGGTCTTCTTTGGCTAACTGGCTAGTATAAATAAAATTAAAGCCTCAGTTAATGCCAACTTTGCCTATGGGAGGTTAGTAAGTTATTTTGGCTTCGCCAACGTCTTGGATGTATTTCACTCTGCTTAAGATCCCATACCCACTCTAGGGGTGAGGGTCTGACCACGTGACCAGGAGGATCTTAAATAGATGTAGTATGTTGTAACCTCCATTTGTCAGACAGGATAAAATCAATATGTGAGTAGGAATTGTGGACGTTAGAGAAAAAATAATAATTGCATCCTTGTGGAACAGAGATCCACCACACATCATAGAGGTCATATTCTGCTAAAAGTTTCTTAAATGCTGTGGAGGAGCCTGTTTCATTGGTAGATGACTTAATGTCAGAGGGATGTGTTCTATAATTTTAGAATTGTGCACAATATAGAAATCTCCCAAGAGAATTAAGTTGCTGGTTCTCAGCTCTTGTATTTTCTCACAGGCTTTCCTGAGAAAGGGAAATTGATTGCAGTTTGGGTATAGTGATACAATGGTTAATTGTAATGTTTTAATTAGTTATAGAACCGCGGCCACAATTAGTCACATATGTAGCTTAATTACACAGTAGAAGATTGTGCTCAGATAAGTTCCAGCAAACAGATGGATTGCTTAGATATTATCTAAAGAATAGAAAACAGATAAGCAACAATACAATAACTTTGAATTTCCTTTATATATATGAGTCTTATTAATAAGACAGACATGTTATCGCTCCATCACAATCCATGACAGCTTCTAGGGGTTTCAGCTGAAAGTAAATTAATTAAATAAAATAACTTGTCTAATAATATTTATACCTTCAACCAGTGAACCTTTGGTTGTTTTAGATCCAAGAGTTGGAAACATAATAAGGCCACTAGAACCACTTCACGGCGTCTTCAACTATAGCAGCCCCCTTTGCTGTAGAACACTGTGGGCCTCATTTAGAGTCGGACGCAAAATCCGTCTAAGGCATGTAGGAGTGGGAGTGGGCCGCAGCTTGGTAGGGTATTACGAGTGGCAAGCAACCCCAGTTGAATCCCACTCATAATACCCTACCGAGCTGCGAGCAGTTCCCGCAGCTAGCTAACTACTTGCGCCACCTAATTCCTGTCGCACATTTTTAGCCCTTTTTTGAGATGTGTTGCGCCTCACTACGTCTAGGATTTACTTATGGGTCACACCTTCACAATTCCGCGTTCCCCCCTTTTCCTTGTAGTGAGACGCAAGCAGTTGCAAGTATAAATTGCGTCCAAGATGCAGTTGGATATGGTGCTTACTCCACATTCGTGATAGTGATTTTTTTGATCGATGCGCCTAAAACGGACTTTATGTCCGACTCTAAATAAGATCCTGTATGTTATCTTACTTAATTGCCCCCAAAAATTAACCCATAGTAGTAGGGGTTTATCAAATTTGGGGTAATTGCGGTAAAGGACAGGACACAGTACGGGACCAGCAAGCACAATACAGTAACAGTGACAAGATAGTAACACTGTGTTATATGGTGAAGAAAGTTAAGTTTATTGACAGGTAAGATCCAAAAGGAATGTCAGTCAGGCAATAGCCAGAGGCTGACAACGGTCCAAACGGAACAGTAAAGCAGGCAGAGGTTAAGGGCAGAATCCAGAGAACAGGCTTGGGGCAGTGACACAGTAGAACAGTGGCTTAGTGTTTAACACTTCTGCCTCACAACACTGGGGGCATGAGTTTGATTCTCAACCATGGCCTTATCTGTGTGGAGTTTATATGTTCTCCCCGTATTTGCGTGAAATTCCTCTGGGTACTCTGGTTTCCTCCTACACTCCAAAAACATACTAGTAGGTTAATTGTCTGCTATCAAATTGACCATAGTCTCTCTCTGTCTGTCTGTGTGTGCATGTTAGGGAATTTAGACTGTAAGCAGGGCCATCTTAACAACATTATGGGCCCCCGGGCAAAGCAGTGCACCGGGGTCCCTACATAAATATATATATATATATATATATATATATATATATATATATATATATATATCGATATAGATATAGATGTATAGAGATACAGATATAGATATAGATATATAGAGATAGAGATAGATAGATAGATAGATGTACTTGCTCAGTGACCCTTGAAGGTTTTTTTTGCAGGTTTTTTCTTATGCAGGATTATTTATTCTAATTAAGAGCCCTGCATATGGGGCCCCCTTGCCCGTGGGGCCCCCGGGCACCTGCCCATCATGCCCAATGGAAAAGATGGCCCTGACTGTAAGCTCCAATGGGGCAGGGACTGATGTGAGTGAGTTCTCTGTACAGCGCTGCAGAATTAGTGGCGCTATATAAATAGATGATGATCATGATGAAGGCAGTGGTTCCCAAACTGTGCACTGCAGCTCCCTGGGTCAGTTGGTTAAGCAAGGTGGGGGACCACTTGGTAATGATTTTGGCTTAGGGGTGTCTTGAAAAAATTATGGAGATCCTAAGGGTGCCTCGAACTGAGAAAGATTGGGATCTAATGGGCTAAGGTCAGCAGGCTAGGTCAATTAAATAATCTGGGGCATAGCAGAGAATCACAGTAGTAAGCACAGAGATCAGCACACTGGGTCATAATAAACTATTAACAGCACAGGAATGGGAATAGAGGGATTAATAATGGTTGAGAGAACCAATAAGATTTAGACACTGTCATACTACTAAATTAACCTGCACAGTTATGCCAAAAACAGGAACTAAGTAGCGGCTGCTGCTTAGCAACCGACTAGACACCAGAAAACTAGAAAGATAGAGTAGGGATAGTCATTGCCATTACTAGGCATTTGGCCGAGAGCAAGGCAGTGCCCGTGGAAGCTGATTGGTTTCAGGTAAACCGCATCTAAATTTACATTAAGCATTAAATAGTGGATTCTACACTAATATTGAAAGCTAATCAAATAACCAATTCATATACAAGTTGTTATTAAATACACACCAAACCTGACCAGTAATAATTAATTTAGTACAAAATGTAATTGTAGAGGGTGTTATTAAGAAAATATTCACATCTCCAATACTGACCCAAAAAGACTAGCACATATAATATAACAATATAAAAAATGTGAAAAAAGTATAGAAAGAAATGTGAAGATCCATTCAAGTAATTAATCACAAAAAGGCAGTTGAAGATCATAAGGAAATTAGTGCTTAATTACTACTGGTCATCAGGTATTGGGACCTCAATTATTGGTTATTAATCAGTGGTATCATTAACATTTATAATATATTAGTTTTACATTTAAATTAGCAGCAATCATATTAGTAGCTAACCATAGCTAATGGAGAAATAGTGTTGTGCTAGATAGTGTTAAATAAGTGTTAGATGCTAGATAAGTTCTTTCTCTTTATTCGCTAAAATGATCCCATTCTAAAACAACACGTATTTTTCTTTTTGATAAAAAAAAGTAACACATTCCCTTTATTTGTTAAAATAAAATAACTATTTATCCTCCTTTACTAAGAATGAAGGAAAGCAAAAAAACTTTCATTTTTAAATGAAATAGTTCTTCAACATACTATCATATAGTTTGCTGATTCTACATCAGAACAGGTATAACGATCCTACAACGCCCTTCGTAAATATAAGTTCCCACACATGTACACACACTCTAGGGTCAGTTTTGTCAGAATCCAATTACCTACCAGTACTTTTGGAGCGTGCCCCTGAAAACATGGAGACCATATATACGCTCCACACAGAAAGGGCCCTATTTGAAATTAAACTCATGACCCCAGTGCTTTAAGGCAGCAATGTTAACCAGTGTGTCACTCTGCTGCCCCCTATCATATCAAATTATATATAATTTGTGGAATTACATGCCTCAGATTTCACAGTAAAATAGCATACAAACATGACCCTGTATGAAAGGGAATATAATTAAATGGGAAACATAGCAATCACATTCACTTTCCATTTAAATACTGGGCAATGATATTGATTATTTCTATTTTACTTTTCTATGGGCTTGATTCACTAAGTAAAGCAAGTCAATTTCCGCTGACTTGCGTAAAATCGCTCTGTGCATGCGCGGAAAAGAGACTTGTGCTAGTGAACGGAACAGCATGCAATTCATGTTCACACACAAATTATACTTTTTGAATGGCGGAATTTGGATGGGAAGGGATGGACACACGTGGCAATGTACAGTAAGGGTGAGCTAAGACTTAGCGCACGTAATTTCAGCCGATCCAAGCATTGGCCATCTCTCAGGTGCGTTTTTGTTAGCTGTGCCACTTCCTCCAGCTACAGGGAAGGTATAAGTGCCAACTGAAAGTGATGATGTACGTGTATGAACATGTGATTGCAAATAAGGCAAACTGTTAATATGCATATATATATATATTTATAGATAGATAGATAGATAGATAGATAGATATAGATAGATATGTGTATAAATCATATTTGCCAACTATCACGGAATGTCCGGGAGACTCCCGCATTTTGGGAGAGTCTCACGGACTCCCGGGAGAGTATGGCAATCTCCCGAATTCTGCCCACTTCCTAGTGAAGTGGGCAGAATTTGGTCCAAACTGCTGCGAATTCTCCGTGAATCGCGGCATTTTGCCCAGCCCCAGTGTAAAATGACGCTTTTGCGTCAATACGTCACAAGGGTCCAAAATTACACGATTTTTGGCTCCCCGCCCCCCTCACGCCCACCTCCCCCAGCAGGCTCCCGGAAGACAACTCCATAAAGTTGGTAAGTATGATATAAATGTTATTGTATTGTATCTTTCTTGTATTTTTTATTGTGAAAAATTGTTGTATTTTCCCCCTTACCCACTGTGTGTTAAGTATCTACGTCATACTTACCTACTTTTGAGACCAGCTGTCCGGGAGGGGGACCGCCCCCACCATCTACAACAATGGGGAGATGCTGGTTCAGGGATTTTTGCCTGCTCTCTCGGGAGTCCGGGAGAACTCACAAAAATTCGGGAGTCTCCCGGACATTCCGGGAGAGTAGGCAACTATGAACTACGTGAGAAATCTTACAGTAGCTGTTCTGAATACCCACAGAAACAAACAGTCACAGAGACAGATTTTAGTGACAATGATAAAGTTTTGCTGTTTCGCCCACAGCCCCCCTTCTTCTGAAGGAGCAGAGAGTTTCATAGATAGTAAATTTATGTGAGAAGCTTGTAAGGAAGTAGTACTATACCATGCTATTGTATTTTGTGTGCAGAAAGAGATAAAGATAGGAAAGTATTCTTTTAGAGTTGAGTTTTTGAAAAAGTGTTCAGAAATGTAAAATAAATACTGCTCATCTAGCATCTGTGTGCTATACACAGAGAAATAAAAGGGAGGGGCACACCTAGGTAAGCAGTGACGTTACAGAGCAAAGAGCCCTGCATTTATCAGGTTGTAATACAGAAATGAGAGCATTTTGAGAGTTTTAAACACCATCCTCTCTCTGCACCAGTCAGTTGTTACATCAGAAGTTCTTATATTAAATTAGAGAAAATTAAAATTGCATAATGGTGCATTCCCAAAATTTTCTGCTTGCTTTTTTTTTGATATTTTTTTTTGTCCACATTGCAATGATAATTGGTCAAATTTTAGAATACCCCTGATGCTAGTACACAATTTGTTGGTTTTTGTTTTTTTGTTTTTTTTCTGCCTCACTAATGGTCAAGAGTCGCCTGGTGAGTATCTTTTTAGACTCTGGTTGTACATTAGAGGTAACATACCTCCAATATGGTTTTGCTTTCCTTGTATGACAATTGTTGACATGATTATTATTGCTACTGATATTTTATATGAAAATTGCATTGTGCTTCTTCTAAACAAGACAATGTTTGTTAAAATTAAGTGATGATATTTCTATTCTGTACATACATATACGATTATAATTAATGAGTTGAAAGATATTTTTTTCATTGCCTGGATTAGAAAATGTTAGATTAATGGAAGTATTTTTTTTAGCATAGAATATGCTTTAGAATTGTAGGAAATCCTGAGAAAAGGTAGACATTCTCAAGTGAGATGCGCAACCAATTAATGGGTCCTTGTGAGTATGGTCAGATCTTTCTCTGATTCCACTGTGACAGTTTAGGACATATATCAAATGTAGTGTTCTTGGTGTTTAAAATCACTGTTGAAGCTATAAGCAGTTGTTGCCAGGGCCACCTTCAGAAATTATGGGCCCCGTACGGGCCCCCCCACCCGATGAGCGCCCCCCGGGCCCCCCCCTTGATGAACGCCCCCCTCCCCCCCCGCAATACATACTTACCTGGGGACCCGCTGTCTTGCAGTCCGCTCTCCACTACTCTGTCTTCAGCCTGGCTGTCACCGTGATAGCCAGGCACCAGAATGCGATCGCAGGGGTGGAGGAATCATTCCCCCTGCGATCATGTGATCTGTCACAGGCAGAGCACATGATCGCTATTTTATTATATTACTATTTTATAAGTATGCGTGTTTCTGCGAATGTATGGTAAAAGACCAATTACTGTTGCTGCCACGTGTAGTGGATGCGTACGCCCTTTCACGCCGTAGCGTGCCCTTGTATGTAGATGCGTACCGTACGCATCTTTTCAGACAAAGACAACCAAGTTTGTTAGACTTTAATTGAAATGACTTTATCCAATTTGCTGACTTCGACAGTTCCACCCTTTGATAGTGTAATAAACTATCACCCAATCACCGTTTCAAGTTCAGGATTATACAATACTTCTTCACAGACCATGATCTCGGTATCTGGTACCACCCTTTCAGTCTCTTTCTCAGTGTCACTCCTACGAGACCATTTTCCACACTTCAACACAGTAGGAACACATTTGACAACTAAACCAATTGCTAAGATGACACCCAGTATAAGGAGAAGGAGCTTACCTACACTCGCAATCATTTCCTGTACCCACTCCCCCAGACCGGAGAACCATTTTGCTGGGTTCAACCATGAGAACCAACCCGCCACCTTTTCCCCGACCTCATATAACGAAGAATTATGGCTCTTTCGAAATTCCCATTTCAGCTGCAAAATTTCATCCATCTTCCGGTCTATAACCTCTTTAGGGTCATCAGTATTATTAGTAATGTACGTGCAACATTTGACACCGAACTGGGTGGCCAGTGTCACACAGTACCCACCAGTAATAGAGGTGAGATAATTTAGTACCAGTCTATGTTGCACCAACTCCTTTTTGTACGCTTGTAGCTCCCGTCCAGTATACCTGAAAGTGTCATCATACATCTCGGTGATATTATCTATTAATTTAGCTAGGTCTTGGATATATTTAAAGTTTAATGTTCCCCGAGCGGTCCTGGTGAGATCTAGAGCAACCATAACTTGGAAAGCAGCAGTTTCACTAATCAATTTTGTAGCTATGGGTTCCTCACCAGGAATCATATTTCTCTTGCCACGGTGTTCATACTGTGTGTGTATGTATGATGGTGATGTAGTCTTGTGAATATCTACCATTTCTTCATGAGTAATAGTCATGATTTCAGGAACCAGTTTAGCTAGGAAACACAAGCCCTTGGAACTCGGAGTTACCCAGGAATAAGCTTTTCTTCCACAAACAAAATACACATCCTCAGGGAGAACATAAGTAACAGTATGCCCATGAATTATATCACACAGAGTTTTGATAAAACTACCCATGCCTAGTGTCTCCATCTGCTCTAGACACGTGTCGGCATTAATGACATTTTTACATTTATCTGTAGAGACTTTTCCAATGGATACCTTCTTATGTTTGGTTATACGCCCTAATTTGTGACCTCCATCAACATTCCTGCCTAGTAGTGACCTAGTTAGTCTCCCTCTAAAATGAGTGTGGCGAGCCATTGTCTGATCTGATAGGTCAGTCTCCCAATTCTCCAGGCGCTTTGCATGAGATATGTTTAGGCACAGCAAAGATCTGCCTATGGAGTATTGTCGAAGCGTCAGACTAGGGGACCTAGTATTATTGTACCTCCCTTCTATGGGCCTCCCACCCCTTAATTTGAGTACTTCAGATATGTTTAGAGGGAATGGCACTAGTCCTATGTTATGCTGCCCTTGAGGCACGTGAGAGCACACCCAACACTCGGTTTGGTTTAGCACCTTACCCACCAGGGAGTGATAATCCTCCAAAGGATGCCCGCCTATATTCAGAGTACTGGGGGACTGGCATCGTTGGATGCATCTCTCTTCAACTAGGGAGTCGCAGAACTTGCAGATACAATATTCATCAGACAATAGCCCCTCACACTGCCTCTGAGTTCCTGAGCTAGCAGACCTTTTCATAACCCCTGGACCAAGTTTGATAATGGGCTGTTCAGAGTATCCTATTAACTTTTCTTCGGCCTCCATTTCATCAATATCACTCCCAGAACTCTCCTCCGTCCTCCATCCTCCTTCACAAAAATAGAATGTCCTAGAAAAAGTAAAAACAAGGAAAATCCTGGAACAAAAGAAAAACAAAAACTGCCACTCCATCGCTGGAAAGATAGTTCTGAGGCAACGTCTCTGGTTCAGGTGTCTCAACTGCAGGCTTTAGGTCTCCCGGAACAGGCTCACAAGTGACAGCTCTATGTCGTTGGTCTGAATTTTGTCTTGCACTTTCTCCGGATTATAGACTCTCCTGCAGTGGGTGGAATGGACCCAAGTGTCTCTCTCTGCAACCTTCAGTGATGTAGTACTGGTCAGCAGCACTTGGTACGGGCCTTCCCAACGGTCTGTTAAACAACCTGAACGTAAGAAATTGCGGATCATAACATAGTCTCCAGGTTCAACATCATGACAGTTCGTCTCTGGCATACCAGGTGACAGCATTTTTAGTTTTTGTTGTTGTTTCAGCTGTCTTTCTTATAAGATATTGTACAGTCACTTCATTATTATACTTTAAGTCGTCTTGTGGACTCACGATCAAATGAGGTTGTCGTCCGAACAGTATCTCAAACGGGGACAGATTAAGAGGAGGTCTAGGAGTGGTTCGAATGCTATGGAGGACCAACGGCAAAGCCTCAGGCCATGCCAACCCAGTTTCAGCCATTATCTTACCCAGTTTGTTCTTTATAGTACCGTTTACTCTCTCCACCTTACCACTGGCTTGTGGTCGGTAAGGGGTGTGAAGTCTGCTACTGATTCCCATGAGTTTACACATATTTTGGAAGACATCACCAGTAAAATGGGTACCCCTATCACTTTCAATGATTCTAGGGATACCGAACCTACACACAAAGTCTTGTACAATTTTCTTTGCAGTGAACACAGCAGTATTAGTGGCTGCCGGATATGCTTCTACCCAACCGGAAAACACATCAATACACACTAACACATACTTTAGATTCCTGCACGGTGGTAATTGGATATAGTCAATTTGTATTACCTGAAAAGGTCCGTCTGTAGGAGGGATGTGGGATGGCTCAGTTGGAATAGTTTTCCCAATATTTTTCCTCAAACAAGTAAGACATGACATTGCATTCTTACCAGCTTGAGAGGAAAATCCGGGAGCACACCAGTATGCTCTCACCAGTTTGCACATACCTTCTTTACCCAGGTGAGTCAGGCTGTGTGCTGCTTCAGCCAGGTTTGGATAGTATGTTCGGGGAGCTACAGGCTTACCTTGTCCATCCCTCCAGAGTCCTGAGGACTCTTGACCACATCCCTTCGCCTTCCAGACCGCCTTCTCCTGTAGGGAACACAAATCTTGCATTTCAATTAATTTCTGCATGTCTAATGTCTGAAAAACCATCATAGTCTCGGTCGATAAAGTCATAGGTTGCCCTGCTGCCCATTTAGCAGCTTCGTCTGCCCTGTTGTTGCCCAATGACACTGGGTCTTCTTCAAAGGTATGGGCTTTGCACTTTATGATGGCTACTGTTCTGGGTAACTGTATCGCTGTCAGAAGTCCTTTTATGTGTTGTGAGTGTGCCACTGGTGTACCTGCTGCTGTCGTAAAGTTTCTAAGACGCCAAAGGGCCCCAAAATCGTGCACTACCCCGAAGGCGTACCTAGAGTCAGTATATATATTGGCTGATTTACCCTCTGCCAATTCACACGCTCTCCTTAGTGCTACTAGTTCCGCCACCTGGGCTGAGTGAGGTGGGCCAAGGGGTTCAGCTTCTACCACATCCTGGTCGTCTACAACAGCGTAACCAGTACATAGCTCCCCTGTCTCTGTCTGTCTATGGCAACTTCCGTCTGTATAAAACGTAAAATCTACATTTTCTAAGGGGGTGTCACGTATGTCGGGCCTTGCAGTAAAGGTCTGATTCAGGTGTTCCATACAGTCATGCGTGTCAGTATTCTTGCCTAACTCATCATCACCCAGGGTCTCCTCACCTCCCACCCTTTGTGTCTCTTGAGACACATACGGAAGGTATGTAGCTAGATTTAAGGTGCTACATCGTTTGATGGTGATGTTTGAGGGTGCCATCAGGGCTAGTTCCCACTTTGTAAATCTAGCTGAAGAAACATGTCTGGTTTGGGCTGAATTTAACAGAGCTGATACAGCATGGGGTGTATAGATGGTTGAATTATGTCCTAATACTACATCCTCGCTCTTGCTTACTAAAAGGGCCGTTGCTGCTACACTTCTGAGACATGTTGGGAGTGATCTTGCCACATTGTCTAATTGTGCACTGTAGTATGCTACCGGTCTGCTAGCGTCACCATGTTTCTGTGCGAGGACACCTGCTGCACAGCCATCAGCTTCTGTACAAAATAGCTCAAAAGGCTTTTCATAATCAGGTATTCCCAATGCAGGTGCTCTTGTCAGACTATCTTTAAGATTAAAGAACGCTTGCTCTGACTCTTCTGTGTGTACAACACGTTCTGGTTTTGAGGAAGAGACTAGCTCCTGCAATGGTAATGCCAGAATAGAAAAACCTGGGATCCAGGATCTACAGTATCCACACATCCCCAAAAAAGTACGAATCTGCTTCTGGTTCTGCGGCAGAGTCATGTGTTGTATGGCCTCAATTCTGTCGGTTGTCAGGTGTCTTAGCCATTTAGTGAGGCAGTGTCCTAAGTATTTGACCTTAGTCTGACATGGCTGTAATTTATCCTTTGCCACCTTGTGCCCTGTTTGTGAAAGATGAAGCAACAACATTTTAGTATCATGCAAACATGACATAAAAGAATCAGAGCACAACAACAAATCGTCCACATATTGAATTAGAACAGACCCATTGTGGGGTTGAAAGGATTGCAAACAGTCATGTAAGGCTTGGGAGAAAATACTGGGGCTGTCAATGAACCCCTGGGGTAGTCTGGTCCATGTGTATTGCACTCCCCTGTAGGAGAATGCAAAAAGGTATTGGCAGTCAGGGTGAAGAGGGACTGAGAAGAAAGCAGAACATAGATCAATGACAGTAAAATGACTGGCAGACGGTGGAATCTGCATGAGGATGACAGCTGGATTCGGCACTACGGGGAATTGGCTCTCAACAACTTTGTTAATTCCCCTTAAGTCCTGGACTAGTCTATAGCCCCTCCCCCCACTCTTCTTCACAGGGAAAATGGGACTATTTGCTGTACTGGCTGTACGAATTAAAATCCCTTGTTGTAACAGCCTCTCAATAACAGGATATACCCCTAGTTCCACCTCCAGTTTTAATGGATACTGTGGGATTTTTGGAGCTATCCTACCACTTTTTAGATTGACCATGACAGGGGCTACGTTTGCCATCAGTCCAGTGTCCTGTCCATCTCTGGTCCATAGGGAACCTGGTATTTCCAGCAACATCCCCTATACTTGAGATGGACTTTGTTCTATAACAGGAGAGTATAACATTAACCTTTGAGGGGTGTCCAATATATCCTGTACCTCATGTGCGACCTTCTCCGGTATATCTAAGAACACACCATCAGAAGTACAGTATATGACACATCCCATTTTACATAACAAGTCTCTCCCTAGCAAGTTAGTAGGAGCCGCTGCAGCCAAGAGAAACAAATGCTTAGTATGCAGCGGCCCTTATAGTAACTTCAGCGGGTTTAGTTAGAGGATAATGTAACACTTTTCCCGTTACCCACATAGCTGGAATGGTTTTACTGGTCACCTGTAGATTGAAAGGAGAGGTTATCACAGATCGGGCCGCCCCTGTATCTACAAGAAAAGTTTGTTTCCTACCAGCTATGTCAACTATCATTGTTGGTTCTTCACTCTGACTCTCAGTTAACCTCACTGGCTGTAGACTACAGGTATGACCTGACCCCTAGCGCTGACTATTGATTTCCCGCGCAGCATTTGCTGCCGTAATATGCGCGGGTAGATGTGAGTCTTCTAGTCTATGTGAATCCCTCCTTGGAGGATATCTATGTGACCCACCCCTATGTGTATTGAGTCTTTCCTTTTTACAATCTTTCCTGTAATGTCCTTCCTCGTTACAGTTGAAACACCTGATCACTTTAGGTTTCTTGTTATATGGGTTGTATGCTGGTGGTCGTGTATGCACCCTTTCTAGAGCCTGTATACTTACCGTCATTAACCTATCACTTTTCTCCTCCCTTTTTCTAAAAAGGTTTTTGTCGTGTTCCACAGCAACTTCTCTAAGAGAATCTACCGTGCTGCCTCTCCAACCAGGGGTTGAGGTTTGTACTCTTGTTTTTAGATTTTCTCTAAGGCCATCCATCAGTACCCCTACAGCTACCTCTCTGTGATGTGGGTCCTCACTTATGTTGGATATCCCAGTAAATCGTGTTATCGCTGCTATAGCTCTAGTGAAGTAATCTGCTGCTGTTTCACTATCCTTTTGTTTAATGGTGAAAATCTTACTCCAATTTACTACTACTGGAAAATAGATGGCTAAGTGTTTGACAATTTGTTCTATATTCTTTTGGTTAATCTCATCAGTCAAGGTGTCATCTTCCTTCAACAAACAATCTTCAATGAATTTTTGTATGTTAGTATTAGGAGGAAGACACGCCCTCAACACTACACGCCAATCCTTATTGGTTGGTTCGTGGGCATTTCCTAAGTCTTTAACAAATTTCTGACACTTAGCCAACTCTTTTCTAGGATCTGGAAATTCAGTCATAATGGAACGTAATTCTGATCTAGTCCAGGGACAATGCATTGTAACATTTCTTAAAGGAACTACACCATCCTTATCCGGTTTCCCATTGGGAACTGATATTGTGCGGACCGGGAACGCACCCTCTGGTGCACTGACTTCAGGGGACACTACAGGATTTGCTGGTTCTAGATTTAGAACGCTTTCACTCCTAGTGATCACGCTACTCTCACCTATCTCAGCCATTTTCTCGTACTTGCGCTGAGCCTCTAGTACACTAACAGCATGGGCAATGGCCGAAATCACAGTGGGTTCATCTTCACTTTCAGATACACTTGATTTAAACTGGCTTAAAACAGGATACAACTTAGCAATTTTTCTATTTTCAGTTTTAACAACGGCTGTACTTACCCCTCCCGCCACATAAGGTGGCGGGGGCGCGCTTGCGCTGAGTTCGCCACGCTTCTCACCGGTTACATCCGCCTTGCGCGCGCTTTTCGCCACGCCTACTTCCGGTTTGCATTCGCTGCTCTGCCACGTGTTACCTTCCATTTGCCACAATTTTAAACAATCATTATGTCTTTTTTTCTTTTTCGTTGACTTGATCAACCATACTTTATCTTTTACAGTATTTAGTACCTCTGCATTAAAACTTCCTATTGTTGGGAAAGGCCTATCACAAGCTTTGGTCATCTCGACCCACGTGTCACAATACACAGTTGCGTATGCACCATATTTCTTACACATGAGAAACCTCGCTGAACCAATAGGGCCTTCCTTAGGCAGTACACTGACCATCTCTAGCGTATGCTTAGCACCCATGTTGAACAATATACCAACTCTGTTGCTACAATTACAGCTAGAGGTCTCTAATGCTCGGTGAACGTATTTCCTTTAGCCGCGTTCACTCGCTTTTCTCGCATCCGGCGAGGATCCCTAATACAGAAATATCACTGTGGGCCCCAAGGGCTATCAGCTCCTCGATACCCTGGCTCAACCACAAAATCTGCTGAGTTTATTATAACTGGGAGAACAAAGTCAATACAATCAACCAGCCTTTCCAATATAATTCCTCCTAGCTGCTTCACCAATCCGCACTCAAGATGCAGTTAGATCGCACTGCCTACCAATACTAATTATTAGCAAACCTTGCGATCTCTTGGTAGCGCTTTTGCGAAAAACACGTTTTCGCATTCGGTATACCTGCCCTGTATACCGTCCTTCAGTTGGGCAATCCGCCTCGTCAGACAGCAACTGAGTACAATGAATAATGAACAGTGTATCTACGTTACAACATCACACACTATACACCTTTTCTGCGCAGAAAATCAAAAGTTCCCAACAATAGTAATAATGTCTCAGAGGCTTTCACAAGTAATTATACTATGCATGTATAATAACTATCAAAACGATTGTTTAACCACGTGGCATGTCTACCGGAAGTTCGCGTACGCACAGCAGGAAATACACATACGCTAAGCAATGCAATACAGTTAAAACGCACAATGACAGAAAAAAGAAACAGTTTTCTCTTTTGTCCCTAGGTTCTAGTTAGCGTGCCCTAGATAATGCAAAACGGACATTCGGTTTCGCAACACAGAGTAAAATTCAGGTTTTGAACACCATGCGTTCTTACCCGTTTATGACGCGTCTCCACCCTTTGTTGAGGAACCGAAATCCGTTGGTCTTGCGTATCATCGGCAACGAAACCTCCAAAGCTCACGAGCCCCCAATTGTTATGTGCGTATTGTCGCTAACCAATAACGATTGTCGAACCTCGAGTTGTGTTTCCAAAGCACAAAGATTTAGTCGCAAATAAAAGAATAAATATGCTCAAGCGAAGTAATAGTAAATACAGCCGTTACTTATCGCAGGCGCTCTGGATCCAGTGCAGTCATTCAATCCTGAAGTCTGGGGACAAGATGTCTGCACTCTGGATCACAAGCTGCTGCTTATATACACAATCAAATACAGTAATACAATGAAGATGGTATAGCTTGCATCTATTGGTCCGGGTCTCAGGAATGTCCAAGGGGTCGTCAATCATTGGCTGGCTCATCCTAAGGAATCCAAAGGAGGGGGTCATCTCTGCAGGGGGTATGCTCTGCTCTTCCCGCCAGAATTCCTTAGTCTTAAGTAGTTCATAATTCCCTATCATTCATAACTTGCGTATGCACTCTGCGATTCCCTCGCAGAGTGAACCAAACAGTAGGATATGTAACAAGGTTCATTATGATACCACTCATGATGTTATTCCTTTAACCCGTTCCGTGTATTTCACTAATATGCATGTAACTCTGATATAACATATAAATACTACTATATTTCGACATAACTGACTATGTGTTGCAACTACCATTAATGTGTACTATTTTATAAGTATGCGTGTTTGTGCAAATGTATGGTAAAAGACCAATTACTGTTGCTGCCACGTGTAGTGGATGCGTACGCCCTTTCACGCCGTAGCGTGCCCTTGTACGTAGATGCGTACCGTACGCATCTTTTCAGACAAAGACAACCAAGTTTGTTAGACTTTAATTGAAATGACTTTATCCAATTTGCTGACTTCGACAGAAAGGAGCCCTCGACCCGAGGTGGGACGGACCATTACAGGTACTACTGACTGCGCCTACAGCTGTAAAAGTAGAAGGTAGAGACACCTGGATCTATGCATCGCATTGCAAAAAGATAATAAAAGAACAAAAGGGAGGTGCTGACAAGTCTGATCAAACCCTAATCCCCAGTTACCGCACTTCCCTTTAGCAAGGAGGCCATAATAATGCCCCAGTGTATGTGTCACCACCTAAGACGAAAAAGAGTACTCTCTAGCCATGAAAATGAAATATTTTTATTCTGATTACGACAATGGCACTTGCTTCTGCAGCATGGATTGAGAACACTTTATACCAGCTTCATTTGGCTATTGCAAATGTGACTAATCCAACTGATTGTTGGGTTTGTACTCATATACCTACTTCTGCAGAAAGGGGTATTCCATTGTATGGTAATAATGTACCACTAGAAGAAATTAGGGTTAACAATGACATAATCCAATTCAGGAACACCATCGTATGCATTACAAAAGTAATATATTAGACTAGCAGGCCTAGCATTTGTGGATAATTACAGAGCCCAGTGGGGAAGGAATATAGACATACATTTCAAAATGTCATTAGAGATGTCAGATTAAAAGATATAAAGGTAGGCCATTCCAATTACGCACAAGCTAACATTTGGTTTTGGGCATCTGAGAAAAATAATGACCCCCTTACATTTGTTTATAACATGACCTGTAGATGGAGTAATACCGACCAACTTTCCAATACTAAATGTAATTTTACACAATATCCAGACCTACATGCATGGATGCAGGAATAGCAATAGGATGGGGTATGTCATATATGCTTCCTAGAGGATTATATTTTGTGTGTGGAAGGAGAACCTACTCATGGCTGCCACCAGGTGCAAATGGAACCTGTTATTTAGGTAAAATAAATAGGTACAGTTATAAGAAAAACTCTTGAAGGGATTCCTAGAAATACCCATGAACATGTTTTAACCAAACGTGGTATAGTTTACAGAAATAAATAGGAACAGATTTTGTACTTTTTGATTCCACAGTATATATAGGAATACTGTCTTATAGACTTCAAGAATATTCTGAAATCCTAGACAAGATAGTTAATGAAAATGTGTATTCTTTTAAGAAACTATATGAAGAGGTATCACAAATTAGAAAGGTAGCTTTACAAAAATACAGGCACTGGGCCCATTAGTGTATGTTTTTTTCTTTGTACCCTTGTTTATACATTATTCTAAGCTTTTATTGTATAATGTGATCAAGATTATTCAAAGGGAGGAATGATGTGGAAGCCAACCTGATTGACACAATATTGACTCTTTATGGTTACTATTGTTTCAATTAAGCAATACAATATTCTTATGTTTTCTGTGTCCACTTCTGTTCTTTTCAGAATTCAGCTGGAAGGGGTCAAAGGTTGACATGGTTTGTACAGATGTATTCTTAGAGCAGAAGGACAATCTTAGTTACCTATAGGTTTAAAGAACAATGAGAAAGGTCAAGCTAAATAAAGTGAAGTGAGATTTGCGTTCCCAACAATTATAGTAATGTTGGTTTATGTGGTTTCTTTATCTCAAGGTAGACAATGTTTAATAGAAACGTCTTTGCCATATTAGCATACTGTAAATAAGAGTATAGATCTTCACATTGTCTAACAGATGCTGTTAAAATGTATATAAGCTTGTATTTGTCTACACAATAACACACTTCTCGCTGCTTCAGAGGTGTCCACATCTGATGTGAATGCAATAAAGACTTCATACTTACTTCAGAAGACTTTGAAAATACTTTTTGCTTTATCATGAGGTACACAGATATGCTGGCACTGGCTGAACAGTACAGAGCGTGTAATGAGGTACACAGATGTGTTGGCACTGGTAGAACAGTACGTAGCATGTGATGAGATACACAGATATGTTGACACTGGTTGAACAGTACGTAGCGTGTAATGAGGTACACATATATGTTAGCACTGGTTGAACAGTACATAGTGTGTAATGAGGTACACAGATATTATGGCACTGGTAGAACATTATGTAGCATGTGATGAGGTACACGGATGTACCTAGAAATCCACAGGGGGCATTTTCCCCCTAACACCATGGGAGAATTCAGTACTCAGGGATAGCTGAAGTCAGGCTGGCGTTGAAACGACGGTCTCTGCCAGTTGAGATTGAGGCACAGTCGGTCCCTGAAGCACTGATCTTTGTCCTGATCTCTCTCCAGATCTTGGGGAGCTGTATATCTGCACAAACTAGAGTAACAGTGACCTGGGACCTCTACCTTACTGGTAGCCTCAAAGGAGTGAATGTCTGCATCCCTGGAGAAGTTTGGGTGGACAGTGTCTGCTGAGAGTGGCTATGAATACTGGTGAGGTGGTTTTATTATGCCCTGTATGTTGGCTGCGCCAGACTGTACTGTGATTTGTTGCAGTTTATTATTTAAATGTTATTAATGTTGTTTGGGGTTGCCTTTCTGTTAAATAAACCTAAATTGTTATTTTTGATATTTGCCTGGGTGACTTTGAACCTTGGGTACTTACCGGGTAGGCCAGTTGAGCGGTGCAGGGTACTACAGTAAGCCCAGTATCATCACAGATATATTAATAGATGTTATAATTTTTTTAAGAAGTATCTGAGATATTTCCAATGTGCCACTGCCATTAGCACTATATATAGGGGGAGATTCAATTCAACATTATGATGTGACACATTGACGACATGTAGAGCCTGGAATCTGCACTCATTTTCCTACACATCCCATATAGGGGTGTGCTGGAAAATAAGCGTAGATTCCTTACCATAATGGGTGGAAATGTGCGGTACCTCACTCCTAATAGAATCTCCTCAACAGTGTTTGGGAGCACTGCTGATATAAGAGAGGGTATTGAGGAGGTTGGGTCCTCAATCCTTTGCCTAGGGATATATATAGATAAAACCAGAGAAAAATAAGCCCGCGCTCGGTATATCCCACATTATATATGGTACCAGCTGCTTGGCAACAAGCCCGCGCTCGGTATATCCCATATTGTATGTGGTACCAGCTGCATGGCAATATAAATGCCCATATATGTATACAAAACAGAAAGAAAGTTGTCAGCGCTTATCCTTTAAACTGCATATCTGTATGTGTCTAGCAAAATGAAAACATGAGGTATTAGTTCATATTTTGATCAAAAGACTTAAGCCTGCATCCCACGTCAAGGGTACCTCATTATATGCAGGTCCTACACTGACCTATATGCTTTAAACACTATTAAAATGCAGTTAAAATCAGATGCACTCACCTCCCAGGTATAGGGGTTTACATCTAGCAAAGGTTGGCTTGTGAGCCACACCCAAATGTGCCTTAAATAGTCTTGATGGACAGCTGCTATGACAAAAAGGCAATATTTTGAAACAAAACCAGAGAAAAATAAGCCCGCGCTCGGTATATCCCACATTATATATGGTACCAGCTGCTTGGCAACAAGCCCGCGCTCGGTATATCCCATATTGTATGTGGTACCAGCTGCATGGCAATATAAATGCCCATATATGTATACAAAACAGAAAGAAAGTTGTCAGCGCTTATCCTTTAAACTGCATATCTGTATGTGTCTAGCAAAATGAAAACATGAGGTATTAGTTCATATTTTGATCAAAAGACTTAAGCCTGCATCCCACGTCAAGGGTACCTCATTATATGCAGGTCCTACACTGACCTATATGCTTTAAACACTATTAAAATGCAGTTAAAATCAGATGCACTCACCTCCCAGGTATAGGGGTTTACATCTAGCAAAGGTTGGCTTGTGAGCCACACCCAAATGTGCCTTAAAAAGTCTTGATGGACAGCTGCTATGACAAAAAGGCAATATTTTGAAACAAAACCAGAGAAAAATAAGCCCGTGCTCGGTATATCCCACATTATATATGGTACCAGCTGCTTGGCAACAAGCCCGCGCTCGGTATATCCCATATTGTATGTGGTACCAGCTGCATGGCAATATAAATGCCCATATATGTATACAAAACAGAAAGAAAGTTGTCAGCGCTTATCCTTTAAATATATAGATAGATAGATAGATAGATAGATAGATAGATAGATAGATATATTTAAATGGGCATCTCTAGGTGGCTGGTATATATAATTATGCTTGGGAGCACTGCTATGTCTTTGTGGTGCACTGAAATTGTTGTGTTCTCAATAGTGCCCACGCTAACAGCAGTGTCCTCCACAGGCCACCCAAAAATAATTTAGTCACTGTCAGCCTCCTGTGGGAGGAGTTTATTATAGTGGACCATAGAGGATTTTGCCACAACTAAGGGAATTTTGGCTGTGTGAGATTAGAATCTTGCTTTCACATCTGTACTTTCTGTATTTCAAGCTGTGGGCAAATGCACTGTGCAGGGACAGCATCAAATATCACTTAGCCATTGTCTCTGTTACTAAGCAACAGCAACAGACACAGTAGAGGGTGAGGAATCATTAGTAATATAATTAAGCTGTCAGTCGTACCTGCACCCACTAGGCCCTATACTTCTTTATAGTTTGTCTATTTAAACAATAGTTCAATAAATTTCAATTCAAAGTATTACTTACCCACAATATTGTAAAAAAGCATGGGAGCAAAAACAGAAAATATTACATTTATTTTAAATTTATTTTTGTAATTAATCAGAGACTGTAGTTGGTTAAAATCATATATTTTCTTATTTTGGCCAATGGAGAGAAATTCCTCAATTCTTCTATTTGCATATTCAGTTATTTTTTTGTTTCTTCACCTTTTTATTGCTTATTTGTTGCACCACAGATAGAAAAATCCTTTAATTACATTTTCTTTTGTTACACACATATTAAAACTACCAGACCTTATGTAGAGTGAAACAGGAGTATCACAAAACTAGCAAAGAACTAGAGCACCGAGGTTAAAATTAATTTGTTTTTATTCACAAAATACAAGTTACAGTAGGTGGAACGAATAGCTGCCTGCTCTGAAAACCAAAGATAGAGACAGTCAGTTTTGTGTGTACTTGGCACGCTTTTCCCTGCTGTCCTGTCCGGAACCAGGAACCAGAAGTGCAGCTTGTGTTCCATCTGAGTTCCCAGAAGAGTACATGACGTGACAAAGTCTGCTTTCCTGAAATCATAAATTACCTACATCATAAAGACTTGGCATGCATTGGATTCTGCTGATTAACAGGTCCATACTAAGGGCTAGATTTACTAAACTGCGGGATTGGAGAAGTGTAGATGTTGCACATAGCAACCAATCAGATACTAGCTTTCATTTATTTAGTGTATTCTACAACATGACAGCTAGAATCTGATTGGTTGCTACAGGCAACATCTCCACTTTTTCAAACCCGCAGTTTAGTAAATATACCCCTAAAAGTCTACTTGGGAGAGAGCCATCTTCAGGTCAGCTCCACGCTTTGTACCACAAAGGATCATGGGTGGCATGAAATAATAATAAAAACACTATGACATAATAAAAAATAAAATACTCTGTGTTTGACAGGGCCTGTTCACATGTAATGGATTTCAATTGGAGAGCGCTAGTGCCAAGTACTTTGGACATTTGTCCATAACAGAGCTATCAGGATTTTATAAACCACTTGAATTAGAGTGTTCATGTGAATACTTTTATGCTGTGCTTTAAACATGTAATAAAAAGCACCAGTGTGACCCCATCCTTATATCCTTATAATGAAGACTTTTAAAATTCAATTAATTGGATAGCAATAGTATCCCAATGAGATTTCTGTTCAAAAACATCCAAGTAGATTATTGTGGTTTAGCACAAATTAAAAGATAAGCAAATAAAGTAGTGATGAGATTTTACATATGTAACCCCTTGTGGTGCCAGTAAGGAGGTGTAATGTGTGGTTGGCACTTTCAGGTCCACCATTTGGGTCTAGTCAATAAATCTCTAACCAGAGAAAAAGATATATCTGTGCCCACCAGGGGATAATCCAGGAAAACTCCGGCCTGCCTAACCCACAAAACACAATATGCTTTTACAGGGATAAATCCAGATGTTATCATAATTTAGGTGAAAGATGGATGGGGATAGGTGAAGAAAAGATGACGAGGGGTTAGTAAATGACGGTAAAGTCAGTACTGACAAGTGATAGGTGACAGTACTTAAACATACAATCAGAGAATATATATTTCTTGCTAGTCTCCCACACCCATGATTAGGGGATGAGTGTACTGAGATCATTTTAACTCCCTTTGTACACAGAAGTGGGGTGACCAGTTTGAACACTTAATCCTCAATTATCTCATAGTCTTTACAGGATTTACATAATCCCACTGAGCTAGATTCAATGATGAAAGACATTGACAAATTAAAACACGTTATATTATCTTGACAGAATGCAGCATTTAATTTGACTCTTGTATATAAATTGGATCCAGGCCCGAAAGATTTATAAGCCCTGTCTCCACACAAAACCTCCAGCAATAATTTCAATGACAGTCAAGAGACACACACAGCTACACTTACCCCTGTATCTATCATTAGAATGGTCATTTCTCTGGGATACCGATGTGGCTCTTCGAATGGTGATGCACACAAACTTCATTTGCTCGCGGCCTCATTCAAGCCACCAGCCAAGGTGGGCCATTGTTTACCACTCAGATAGGAACAATGATACTGCCAGGTAATTGTTTGCACTGTTGCACTTAATATGGTACTGATGTAGTTAAATTATGCCATAATCATTTGCATAATAATTATTTTAAGTACTTTCCAGGGAATGGTTTTCTCCACAGCCAATCAATGGTCATTGTTCCAGGCCCTCAGGGGTCAAGGACTGCCTGTGGATTGACCTGTATAATAATCCCCAGCATGCTATAGATTATTATTATTATTATCAGTTGTTTAAATAGCGCCACTAATTCTGCAGCGCTGTACAGAGAACACATTCAAATCAGTCCCTGCTCCATTGGGGCTTATAGTCTAAATTCACAGACAGACAGAGAGAGAGAGTCTACAGTGTAAATTCCCTAACATACACATACACAAACACAGACAGAGAGACTAGGGTCAATTTTGATAGTAGCCAATTAACCTACCAGTGTGTTTTTGGAGTGTGGGAGGAAACCGGAGAACCCGGAGGAAACCCACGCAAACACAGGGAGAACATACAAACTCCACACAGATAAGGCCATAGGCGGAAATCGAACTCATGACCCCAGTGATGTGAGGCAGAAGTGCTAACCACTAGGCCACTGTGCTGTCCATATAGATATATGCTATATGCAATAAGAGGGCCAGCCCCGGTTACACACAAATCAAGTTTTGCAGAAGTGCAAAGTTCCAGTTTTGTTTCGCCCTTCTGTGGAATGCCATTCCACATGCAAATTCTCATTTTGCCAAATTTATAGGTTATAAATGGGCTCTCTGGTTTTGTTGGGACAGTTGCAGGGATAGGATAAGACTAGAGTAGCAGAGAAATGCAAGAATACTTCATACCATTGAATCTTATTGATTTGGTGTGTCAGAATTAATAAATTAATATTTATCCAGTGGCTAGTGGACACACATCAATCCATTAAGAAAATGGAAATGTATTGCAATATCTATTTGCCGATGCAATTAAACATTTTAAAATGACCCAGAATGTGACAATTGGTTAACCAGATTTAGAAAGGACTATGACATCACGGCAGATAACATTACAGAGGCAAAAGAGAAGAGCAATAAATGATGTTAGAGGCTAGTTAGAACAAGGGGTTATGTAAGTAGCAAAAGCTGGCATGATGGGGGAAGAGTGATAGATGAATATAAAGGCAGTTTGATATTGTCTAACATCCAACACAACTTTATATAACAATGCACATCACACCCACGATCCCAAATGAAAATAAAAACCTTCAGTCTCATGTGGCAAATTGCAATCTTAATATCAATGCCAAATTAGTATCGACAAACCCATGATCACACACCCATTATAACCACCTTAAAGTCCACCCATGACAACAGGATCATGAAGATAAAGGAAGGAAGCACAATGAAATAATTTAGATAAAGGCAAAGTCTTATGTCATCTAAGCTAAAAAATATTAATATTCAGGTACAGGAGGTGCAGATAAAAAGCTAACTCCCCTGGGGAATGAGACCTTCGGCGCTGGCAGTGAGCCAATGGGAAAACAAATATGAAAATATATCAACCAAAATAAACACATATATATGTGCAAATATAAAACAAATAAAAGCAGAAACCCTACAGCTCTTTAACAGTTTATCAACCCGATTAAATAGACAAAACAAAATAAAATGACAAAGAGCACTGTGAAGCTGCTAATATCACAGATATCAACCTGCACGCTTTCCCCTCTGTGATAGTTTGGATCGATTTGGAGTTCAATACATCCTCCCTAAACCAAACTTTGGATTCTATTCTTGAGGAGTGAGTGCTTCAGCATTTAAACTAGTGGAATTATTCATTTGCTGATTGAACGTCTTAGTGTTCCTATTGCTACCTTAAGCTCGGACATCTGATCATTCATTCTTCGTGATATGTTTTATTGTATGTGGTTATTTATTTATTGTGTATGTATATGTGATTATTTTTTTTTTAACATAGTTAGTTTTTTTGTCCAACCTATGAAGTTTTTAATGATCTATTGGTTTACACTATTTTCTCAATTGATTAAATGTTACATTGTATATTCCTATGTATCAGGCTATTTGTCCTGAAGGATAATGTGCCATCTGTGATATTAGCAGCTTCACACCGCTCTTTGTCATTTTATTTTGTTTTGTCTATTTAATCGGGTTGATGAACTGTTAAAGAGCTGTAGGGTTTCTGCTTTTATTTGTTTTGTATTTGCACACATATATGTGTTTAATTTAGTTTGATATATTTTCATATTTGTTTTCCCATTGGTTCACTGCTAGCGCCAAAGGTCTCATTCCACAGGGGAGTTAGTTCAGGTTTTTCACATTGCATCATCCTTGTGGTAGCTTTAAGCAGTCTGTTTTTATGGCTGAATTCACATGTTTTAATGATCGAACCAATAGGAGAGATCAGTAACTTCGCACATTTAAAACAGGTGGCACAATACAAATAGAGACAGAGCCTAATGATTTGTCGAAGTTATTTTTTTTCTTAAACTCTTTATTTACAACATGAGTTCTAAACAGTACATAGAGGGAATATTGAATCGTCTTGAATGAAACAGATCGACATAGAAGGACAAAAAATACAACAGACAATATACATTTTGTTAAATATTTTCGAAATTAACAACCGACATCGATGGTCTTGTAGAAATAGTTAGGAATTATCCTTAATGATGTGATTACTTGCTTTGAAATTCCCTGACATTAGGCCTATGGGGATACTAAGGGAATATCTCACATGATCCGTCTCTATGCATTAAAGATCCCTGCTATTGCGAAACACTATGTCGCTGTTTTTCTCTTTTCTTGTTTTTTTCTCTCCCTCTCTATTCCTTTTAGATATTTTTAATCTTGTGAAGGAGAAAAGGGAAAAGAAAAACATAAAAAGAAAAAAAAAAAAAAAAGGGGAGGGAGGGGAAGAGGGGTTTGGAGGAAAGAAAGAGGAGGGTAAGGAAAAATTAGGGAAACAAAGGGTAGGAAAGGGGATTTGGCATGGCCCTATGAGGGGATGTGACCAGCACATCAACCCTCCGGGAGCACAGAGGTCCCATCCTCATGTAGGAAAAAAAAAAAAAAAAAATGGAACAAAAGAACATCCAAGACACGTATAAGAGATGCGGCTTACTGAGTGGCAGGCATTGGTGATTGATGGAAAGAGTGCCAGGGTTTCCACACCTTAAAAAAGTGTAGGATTTTGTCATGAAGGAGACTAGTAATATACTCCATTGAAGCCATGTACCAGACCTGAGAAATTATGCTATGGAGGCTTGGCGGACAAGGGGATTTCCACTCTTTCGCTGTTTGCAAACGTGTTGCGGCACAAACATGCTGCACAAGCTTATCACCGTGCTTATTAAGGGATTTGACCCGAGAGCATAATAGCATAACCAGCGTGTCCGGCAACACTTCAATCTCGAATTTTCTTGTGATAAAAACAGAAATCTGGGACCATATCTAGATATGTTAGGACAAGTCCACCAGATGTGGTAAAAATATCCCACCTCCCCACAGTCCCTCCAAAAAAGATCTGACGTACCTGGATAAATTTTATGCAGCCTCTCGGGCACCAAGTACCATCTTGTGTATACTTTGAATGTGTTTTCTCTAATCGAAGTGTTAATGAAGATCTTGAAGATCCTAAGTCTGAGCAGGGACCATCCCTCCTGATTCATGGTTTTGCCAGTGTCCAGTTCCCAGGCAGTCTCAAACAATTCATAAAGAACAAATTCTGGGTTCAGAAAGACATGGTAAACCAGAGATATCAATCCAGGGGCTCCAATTCAAACCATACAATTCCTCTCCAAGGGTGTGGGCTTGCGTAATTTGGATGCTCTGCAATGGGATTTTATAAAGCTTCTAATTTGAATATAAGCAAAGTACAAGGACGAAGGGAGTCCTGCTTTCTCTTTCAGGTCCTGGAAAGTCTGGGGAGCAAATTCTCCCAGTATGTGGGTAAACTGAGTAATACCCGCTTCCTGCCAAGGACGTGAGTATGACTTGGTATTACCTGCTGGAAAATCTGGATGGTGCCATAGTGGAGCGAGAGGGGAGGGGAACAAAGTGAGCTTCCACCTTTTATGTAGTTTGTCCCAAATATCAAGTGTAAATTGTATGGTGGGGTGAGAATAGACTGCGGTCGGCCTCTGACTACGGAGAGCCAATGGAGAGAGTTTAGAATGTACTCTGGTGTGAGTGCGTTCTCAAGGTCGACCCATCCCTTAGTTCCTGGGGCAAATTGCCAAGAAATAATATGGCTGAGGTTGACTGCATGATAATAACAATCAAAGAGCGGAAGCCCATATCCTCCCGAGTGGGTAGACTTAGCTAAACAAGAACGTTTGAGTCTCGAATTTTCCCCTGCCAAATGAATCTACCACAAATCAACTGCAGATTCGCTAGAAAAGTGTCCAGGACTGGTATGGGTATTGTCTGGAACAAATATAAAACTCATCTTTATGACACTGATCCTACCGAACCAGGAAATAAAAAGGCAATCCCATTTTATAAGGTCTCTGTTTATGGATTCAAGAAGGGGGGTATAGTTGGCATGGAACAGCTGTCTATATTCTTTCGTGATCTGAACCACTAAATAACGCAACACTTTGGGGCGCCATTGAAATCTACACAAAAATTCTAGTATGTTTTTAACTACACTGGATACTTGAAGTGATAGGGCCTCCAATTTAGAATTGTTTACTTTGTAGTCCGACATGGAACCGTGCTCTAAGCTCTTCAAGTAGGTTTGGAAGCGAGATTAGGGGGTTAGAAAGAGTTAGTAGGACATCGTCAGCGAGTAACAATATTTTAAAGTGACAAGGTTCAATCCGAATCCCAGTAATATCTGGATTTTTCCTGATGGCAGCAGCCAGAGGTTCCATGCACAAGGCATATAGCAAGGGAGACAGAGGACACCCCTGTATTGTGCCATTACCCAGAGAAAAAAACGGGGACAGTAAGCCATTCGTCAAAACTGAGGGACGATGGTATAAGGTCTGGATGGCCGATAGAAATGCCCCGTTCAGTTCGTAGTGGTTAAGAGTACGGAACATAACAGACCACGAGAGCCTATTGAAGTCCTTTTCAGCGTATCATTTAACCTTCACGAGGTTCTGCCTCGGGGTTTCTGAAGAAGGTCGACCACGAGTGATAATATGGAATGGTCGGACCAGGTGTTAGAAATTATGTCAGCCTTCTTTATATGTTGAAAAATATTTGTACATCCCATAAACATATCTATCGGAGAATAGGATTGGTGAGGAAATGAGTAAAACGTGTAATCTCTAGATGTGGGAACAGTGCTCACCAGATATCAAAGAGACCGGCCTCAGTCACTTGTTTTTGCAGATTTTTTGTGTGTGAAGATGGTGGGGAGGAATGTTTAGAGGCTGATCTGTCTAAGAAGGGGGACATAACAGTGTTAAAGTCACCCCCTAGGAGAAGCAGACCTTTATAGGAATGATGTAATTCTGAAAAGAAATGTGAGAAAAAGGTTGTCTGACTTGTATTAGGCGCATAGATGTTGTCGAGGGTTATATCAAGATGCCCAATCCTTCCCGTTAGATTGAGAAACTGGCCTTCGGGATCGTCCTTGACTGCTGACATGACGAAGGGGACAGAGTTACAGAATAGGATGGCCACCTCATTTTTCTTTGTAGGATGAGAGGAGTAGTAGACCATGGAGTATATTCTCGAGTACAAGAAGGGATGGCCATCAGCCTTAAAATGAGTTTCCTGCAAAATAATTATATCACTTTTAAGTTTATGTATTGTATGAAATAACAGTTTCTGTGGTGTATTCAACCCTTTAACATTGAGGGAGAGGGTTGTGAGAGACATAGTTGGTATTTGGAGGAAGGGCACCCACTATAAAAATTAAAGTTATTGATCTCTAGTGTAGAGAGAGTAGGGGGGCAGGTAGGAAAGGGTAGGAAAGGGAAGGAGGGGAAAAATAAAGATGAGGGAAAAGTAAAGATATGTAAAAAGGAAGGGTAAGGATGTAGGCTCATGCCTCACAGGCAGAGGGGAAGCCTACAAGGTGAGTGCCTAAAAAAAAAGTAAACAAAAAATTAGGCGAAATACACGTACACAATGATTTATGTCAAGGCACAGAGTGTGGGAGTGCGCGTAAATTTTGTGGTTCAAAATAAAGGATGTATTATTCCCAATGTAAGCGGGTGCGCGGCTAAGGGGGTAGAAAGAGTCCACCGTCCATCTGTAAATAAGATAATACAATTAAATAACGGCAACACACAAAACCAGGAACGACTGCAAATAGTTCAGTAGGAAAAATCAACATGAAGACTCAACATTAAACATTTTGTGAACAGAGTATGACATTATATGAACATTGAGAAAAATATGAACAATTAAATCATCCCAAATGGGAAAGTCAGGTATGCAGATCAAGGGGGTTGTTGCATTGTTGAATCCCCTCCCGCGATCTGATCAAGACAAGAAAGATTAAGCCTATGGATCAAGTCTTTCCCCTCGTTTGGTGTACGGAAGGGAAATCCCAAACGTATAGCCATTTTCGTTTAGCAATCGTTGAAGTGGCAAGGTCTTGGGACACTTGTATACGGCAGCCCTCAAAGAGAGTATAAGAAGAGTTCTTAACTGCATTGGAGATAAGATCCTTAGGGCTAGATTTACTAACAGGGGTGTTTGTAAACCCGCCGACTTTCGGCGGGTTTGGCGGCGGTTTAGCCATCGCCGGATTTACTAACGCTAAACCCGCCGTCCAAACGGCCAGAAATTATGTTTTCAAACCCGCCTCTGTATAAAGCGCCATGACGGTTTCAACAATGTTCAACATATAAACAGCCGGATTTACTATTAGGGGGTTTATAAAGCCGCCGGAAAACCGCGATTCAAAAGACCAAAATTAAAGCGCTGCTTATGAGCAGCGAGATTGTTCAAACAGTGTGCTGTTAGAGGTATTTGGTCAATCAGAACAGAAGGGAAAGGGCCATTTCATGTACAAAGTTTGTTCCTTTGGGATTGTATATGTTAAAAGGCCAGTGTCTTGTAATTGCAGTGTTTTTTTTTTTTTTTTTTCTCTTGTGTTTTCCCACCATGCAATCTATTTACTGATTTCCACATTTGTTGTTTTTTATTTTATTATTGCAACAAATCCCTTAACAGAGTGTAAAAGCAATTCTAAATTGCTCTAAATAAAGAATGGGTTTCTGGCTGATGACTCCTCTGCTGCATCCTCAGACATCTGCACAGCACAAATTCAATGAGGCACATACCCACTAGTAGAGGTGTGTTATAGCGTACCTTTGTACTTTGGTAAACCAGGTTCAGGTTACTAGAATAATCTGGTGGGGTGGCTATGTATGCACCTGAAAAGGGGTCTGATATTATCCTGGCTGGCTGTTTGATACATAATCTAGCAATACATCAACTTACCCCAACGATTATTGCAGTAGACAGTGAAGAAGAAGGGGTCTGTGTCACATCTGGTGATGTGCAGAGCACAGAGGGCGGAAGGCAGATTAGAGACCGTCTCATTACAAACTACTTCACATGTAAGTGCATACTAGGAAAAACATTTATTGCTCTAAAATGTGTTTGATGTGAGTGCAATGTTTTTTTTAATTTAAATTGTTTTGTACATTGGAACCTTTAAAAAGAGGATAGTGTGTACTCCTCATGTGGTAAATATGAACATCCCTGGAAAGTGACAGTCAGAGGTCAATGTGTAAGTGAAATGAGTGCATAGTTTTTAAAACATCAGTATATTCTTGTTTAATTAGCAGAAAAGAAAAACTGACATCATAGAAATTGAACTGCATTTATTGCAGTAGAACACAATAAATAATAAAGTATAATGCTTACACAAACTTAACCAAACATTAAGGAATAATAATGTTTTAGTGCTAGCGACGCCTTTTCGCTGGCATATCGCTATGTTTGGACTCACTCTCTCCTCTCCCTCGCCCACCCCTGGTGCGAGCACCTCTCCTTGGAGGAGTACTATGTGTTGATCTGCTAGGCGTACTAGCGGTACTGGTGGTGGCAGAAGAAAAAGGTGCCGGCAAGCGGGCAATAAGTTCCTGCTGTATTTGCCCTGCCAGCCGGGTCACGTTAGCATTCCCCTCACGAACGGTGGAATGTAAGGCCTCCACAGCCCCAGTCATTTGGGCCCAGTGGCGGATCCAGGGAGAAGCGATCGGGGCATTCGCCCCCCCCCTAGCAGCAAAAAGCTAGGTCCCAGCCGCCGATTAAAGCGGGAGGGGCGGGGCTAAGCGCGGGCGGAGGCGGGGCTAAATGTGGGCCAGCCAATCAGAGTGGTCCCAGCCGGCGACCACAACGAGAGGGGGCGGGGCCAATTGCGGGCAGAAGGCGGGGTTAACGCAGGCCAGCCAATCAGAGCAAAGGAGGGGTGTGATTATGCCAAATCGCCACCCCTAAACATAAAGTCTAGATCCGCCCCTGTTTGGGCCATTTGCACATTTGATTGTTCCCATGCATTAGCCAGACGGTTGATTGCAGCAGGGATCTGACTATTGGAGCGGTGTATCCGCCTCAACTGGGCCGCAATTTGGGGCATGTGGCGAGTTTGGCTCTGCATGAATATGGTTTGCTGCTGCTGAAAAACGCCAATAGACAGCGCCATTTCTCTGGCTGGGTCCATAGTTGGAGGTGCAGGTTGCTGATGTGCTGGTGGTTCAGCAGGGCCAGGTGAAACATCCTGGAGGCCAGACACAGGGGCATCCACTGTTTCCAGGGTGATGATGGTTTGATCATCTGGCTCAGGGGACATTTGCAGGGACTCCGGCTGAGGTGCCTGGTATGAAGAGGGCCCTGTGTATGAAAAATGACGGTAAGTATATAGGATATAATATGTTTGTATATTGCATTCTGAACACTGGATAGGAAAGAATAATCTTTTGCAACTACAGATTGTTTCACAATGTTTGCATTCCTGATTTCTTGTCCTATGCTACCTGCTTAAGGATGCACTTTTTATCTTTTGAATACACATTATCATTTGGACTATGTATGGCTGAGGGGGCTAAAAAAGCAAAGTATTTTTAACCTACAAATATGAGGATTTAGTCAGCCAAATGCTGCTAGACCGTGCTTTGGGGTAAACTACTACTATTTTAGTACTCCCTCTGTGTAGTACATGCTGGGGTATTTTGACTAAACTGCGTGCTTGAA
This sequence comes from Mixophyes fleayi, assembly GCF_038048845.1. Classification (NCBI taxonomy): domain Eukaryota; kingdom Metazoa; phylum Chordata; class Amphibia; order Anura; family Limnodynastidae; genus Mixophyes; species Mixophyes fleayi. The sequence continues at coordinate 25,713,405 of NC_134404.1, read as the reverse complement.
AAAGTGGAGATGTTGACTATAGCAATCAATCAGATTTTAGCTGTCATTTTGTTGAATGCAATAAATAAAGTAAAGGTATATTCTGATTGGTTGCTATAGGCAACATCGCAGTTTAGTAAATGTAGCCCTAAGTTCTCATTGCATACCATAAAAAAAAGAAGAAATATAACATTGACAGCAACATTTGCACAGAAAATCAATTAACAATCAATTAATTATTTCTCTCCTAAACAGAAATCACGCACCTGCTTGCTCATCTGTGCCCGAATCTCTCACTGAAGGTGGAGGTGTAGGTCTCGGACTGGGACTGAACTGCGGTCCTGGCGAATCTGGATGTATTGGAAAACGCATACAATGTATTTGCAGCAAAAAACAATTTAAAAATATACAGTTTATTTCAAAAATGTGTTTGCAAATAAAAAAACAGATTTTTTTTTAAAAAAAATTGTCCTTTACAAACTAATAGAGTAAAAAATACACTTTTAAAATAAAAAAGTCACTTTTAAAAAGAAAAAAAACATTTAAAAAAGAAAAAAACATTTAAAAAAGAAAAAAACATTTTAAATACTGTTAGCGTAAAAACAAACAAATAACTCACCAACTACTTGGCCAAAAGAGGGCGAATCCGTGTCTTGCACGTTTATCCCCTCGACAATCTCTGCCGGCATTATCTGGCGCAGCTCCTCCTCATACGTTGTGTACTCTATACGAAGAGGGGGGCCACCACCCGTGCGCCTTGTTGCCCTCTTTTCCTGGGTCATCTTCTGTTTTAGCCTCCTTTTTAGATCGGAAAAGCGCTTGCGGCAGTGCGCCACTGTCCTCTCTAGTGGGTCCACCGCGTTAACGGCATCGCACACTCTAGACCACAATTGGTGGCGCCGCCTTAGCGGAGTCCGGGCTGCAAGGTTCCCTAAGATGACCTCATAGCAGGGAATGATATTGTGCACCAGCAAACAATTTTCATCATGGGAGAATCTGACATTTCTCCCTGATTTTGTCTTCCTGCCCTGTCCTGTCTCCTTAAACTCTTCCTCTCCCTCCTCTGCCCCCTCAACCTCCATCTCCCTCTCCTCAGCCTCTGCTCCCCTCCTCTCTCTGGACATGTTCACAAATAAATGTGAAACACACAAAACACAGAAAGACATACAAACACAAAGGACAAACTACACTAACTACAGACACACTCTCAACACAGTCACACACAAGTAACACAGACAAAGGACAAGTCAAATACAAAAAAATACAAGACAGAAAATAAATAAAAAAATAAATGTACAAAACAGAAAAATACCACAGGACTACTCACACTTCAATCAGATATCGCTACACCAATCCACCAAACTCCAACTCTCACCAACTGTCACCAAACCAGAATCCTCCAAACTCCTCCCACAAAACTCCTCAAAACCCTATCAAAAAAAAAGTGGCAGGCCAGTGGTTTATATAGGGCTTGTGATGTCAAATCTCCTGACTTTGAAAATAGGCAATAGTAACAGGCCATGAGACAGGTGTAATTTTTTTAAAAAAACGCCTTCACACGAAAGCGCCGTCATTTAAAGCAAAAGTGCCATGTTCTATTCAAAGCCGCCGGCGGCTTTGAGCATTACATCCCGCCGTGACATCGCCGGCGGCTTCAAATTGAAGATGAAATGCGCCCATTAGTAAATCTGGCTGTTTGGAATGCAAACCCGCCGGAAAACCGCGGCGATGCATGGCGGCTTGAAGATGCCATGCATCACACCTGTTAGTAAATCTAGCCCTTAGTCTTGAAGGATAGTAGACACAGTATCACATCACGGGGGGATCGCTTTCCTTCAGACAGGGTCTCAAGGCCCTATGAACCCGCTCTATCTGTAATGGGTGGTTAGACAGCGTGGGATCCAATGTGGAGAAGAATTTACTCACGTATTCTTCTAGGTCTTTTGGTTCGACATATTCAGGGATGTTGTGTAGTCTAAGATTGTTACGACATTCCCTGTTCTCGTTGTCCTCCAATTTATCTTTTAGGAAGTCGTTTTCTTTTAATAGGAAGGCCAGATCCTGAGATGCATCATTTTAGAATTTGAGTGAAGACTCCATCTTATTTCAAGAACCGAAGCCCTTTTGGATATTATGACCATCTCTGACTTGAGGTCAGAGATGACAAATTTGCAGGTGCAGAAGTGGCAATGGAGCACCACCAGCATGCCCAGCAAGGGAGAGCTGCACCAACTTGCCTGCTCAAACGCAACACATTCCAGAGAGCCTGTCCCAGAATGTCAGCATGCAGGGCTGGTGGCACAGAAGACCGCGGGCCCCCGCCGCACCGTGGCTCCGATCCCTGCCCACCCGTGTGGTGGGCAAATGGTCACACTGTCTCCAACAGTGCGACAAATTGGTCCGATGATTCAGTGCCTCTCGATGAGCTCCAAAGACCTCGCCCACCGGAAGTGAGTTCCGGTGGGCGAGGTCGGGGCTTTCAAACCGGAAGTAGGCCTTCTCCTTGGAGGTCTGCTACACACTGGGACCCTTACTCACAAGCACAGGCAAGCACTCTCCACAAAGGGGACAGTGAGGGCAAGAGGTGAATCAGCGCCGACCCAGCCAGGGACTTCCTCCGGATGTCGAGAGTCCACTCACAGGTAAGGAGGGCAGCATTAATGGTGGAATCCGCAGGGAGGGCAGGTAATGGCACCTGAATAGCCGCGCAGTCACTCAGAGAAGCATGTAGAGATGATCCAGACAAGCGAAAGTGGAGTGTCTCTAGTTGGCCGCTGCAATTCAGATGGTGCGGGTATATAGCCAAGAGCCACAATGGCACCAGTCGGGGCACAAGAGCTTCCCGGCTAGTATATGTGACGGCTGGATGAATTCAGGAATCAAATAAGCCTAATTTGGGTTTTTTACCCGGGCCGCTGGACGGAGTTCCAGTAAAGAGCAGCCTGCCAGTATGGCGTCCTAGCCACGCCCCCGTCAAAGTTATTTTATAGATTGGAAGATCTTCTTAAGATTGAGATGTGCCACTGGTGGGATAGCATTTCGCTCCAAAGGTATATAGAAACCAATTGTCACTGGCACTAGGAGTCTTTACACAGGGATCACCAGGTGGTAGGCTTACCAGAGCAATGTAGATGGTAATAGAGTACTCTGGTAGCAGGGTGATCACGGAACAGGCAATGGTAGATGATGAGATGCTCAGGAAAGTCTATGACTAGCAGCACTGGTAATATGGAGGTATTAATACACGAGGAACTGTATGGACAAGGACACGTGAAGGTAGTCAGTGGTCTGCGATAGCAAGTTGTACCACTGCTATAGTGAGGAGGAATGTCCAACAGAAACGAGGAGGTGATGAGGGTCAGCGGTCTGCGGATAGCAAGTTGTACCGCTGTCTGAGTGAAGGAATGGAATCCAAGTGGAGGTATCCGGGTAGTCAGTGGTCTGCGATAGCAAGTTGTACCACTGCTATGTGAGAGGATACTGGAACAGGTGATACAGGAAACAGGGATCAGTGGTCTGCCTTCAGCAAGTTGTACCACTGTATATATATGTGAGGAGGTGTACGGGGAGAGACTGCAACACAGGGTGTACACGGGCACCTTAAATACGATCCACAATAATATGCACAATATATATAAATGACTGAACAGGTCTGCAAATATAGAAAGTCTCTTGAAGTAGTCCAGCACAAGATAACACAGTCAATGATGGCAATAGACTCAGCGGATAGCAGACTCCAGAGGAGGACAACACAGTCCAGCAAGATATGCAATACACCAGCACAGTCAATGAGAAGTATGCATACCGTGGTTCAGAAGTAGGCAGTCAGATAGGAGTGCAGCGATACCTGAGCGGCAGGAGGCCGGCAGGATGAGAAGTCCCTGGATGGATGAGGAAGAGTCTAGTAGGTGCAGCGCACAGGTAAGTAGACCAACAGGGACACGAATCCACAGGAATCAGTAGAACGTGGAACTGGACTCATGGAGGACCCAGGAGAAATGGAGATGATCTAGCAGAGGAGTAGCTGATGAGATACGAATCCAATGCTGACAGGAGGGTAGAGACCAGCGGGACACAGGAAGGCGTGGAGAGCGGATCAGCAGCGGATGGACGATAGCGCTGACAGCAGCAGCAGGGCTCTGCGGACACCCGGAGGTAACCAGTAGCAACCAACAGGTACCAATGGCGATGGAACACGGGAGAGCAGAGTAGACCAGGAGCTGTTGATCATGAAGAGAAGCAGATGGTAATAATAGCAGCAGTCTCGAGGAAACACGGGAGAGATGAGATGAGGCTGAGGTGCACAGGAGCAGCGGATAGGAATCAGCTAACAGTCACGATGGTGAACACAGGCGAGTTGCAAGCTGAAGACTGTAGTGCACGGAGGCAGCGGATAGGAATCAGCTAACAGTCACGATGATGAACACAGGCGAGTTGCAAGCTGGAGACTGTAGTGCACGGAGGCAGCGGATAGGAATCAGCTAACAGTCACGATGATGAACACAGACAAGTTGCAAGCTGGAGACTGTAGTGCACGGAGGCAGCGGATAGGAATCAGCTCACAGACTTGATGATAAACAGGTGAGTGGATGTGGAGAGAAGGCTGTAGTGCACGGAGGCAGCGGATAGGAATCAGCAAACAGTCACAATGGAATATGATAGCGTTGAAGTGGTATAGAAGACTGTAGTGCACGGAGGCAGCGGATAGGAATCAGCAAACAGTCACGATGATACAGTTGATGGTAGAAGTGGTATGGGAACCACAGTAGTAGAAGTGGTTTGGAAACCACAGAGGTAGAAGTGGTTTGGAAACCACAGGAATCAGCAGCGCTGAATACACGAGGAAACATAGGAACACCTTCAGAGACTCATGGGGAATGAGACTCCAAGATCAGGCAACGTGGTGTTGACCACAGGTGCTTAATATAGGGAGTGTTGCCTGATCTGCCAATTGAGTTAAAGGGACATACACTGAAGTATAGGAAAGGGGCTGCGCATGCGCAGACCCTCAGGATGGAGGACGGCCACGGTTCCTAAATGTCCGGGAAGAAGCACTCACAGTCCGGTGAGTGACAGTACCCCCCCTTTTAAAGGTGGGCACAGAACGCCTGGAACCGGGCTTGTCCGGATTTTTGGAATAAAACTTCTTCAAAAGGGCAGGAGCATTAAGATCTTCAGCTTTGATCCAAGAGCGCTCCTCAGGACCAAAGCCCTTGCAATGAACGAGGAAACGGAGGACTCCTCGCGAAATTTTTGCGTCTAGTACCTCAGTAATTTCGAAATTCTCCTCCTGATGAACTTGAACTGGCTGCGGAGCTGAGGGATGATTTGAGAACCGGTTGATAATAAGAGGTTTGAGTAAAGACACATGGAAGGCATTAGAAATCCGAAGATTCTTAGGAAGAAGAAGTTTCACACATACTGGATTGATTACTTGAATGATCCTATATGGACCAATAAAACGAGGGGCGAATTTCATAGATGGAACCTTCAAACGAATGTTTTTAGTAGATAACCAGACACGATCTCCAATTTTTAGTGGTGGAATAGCCCGCCTCTTCTTATCTGCGAAAGATTTATATTTGATAGATGTCTTCTTTAAACAGGTTTTGACCTGAGACCAGATATTTTTAAAGGTCTGACAAGCAGTCTCCACCGCAGGGACTTGGGTGGGCGGGAGGGCAGGAAATTCCGGAAAAGACGGATGGTGACCGTAGACCACAAAAAATGGAGTTTTGGATGATGACTCATGGTACATGTTGTTATGGGCGAATTCAGCCCAAGGAAGCAACTCTACCCAGTTGTCTTGATTGGCTGAAGAGAACATCCTTATAAAAGTCTCAAGATCTTGATTGACACGTTCAGTTTGTCCGTTGGATTGCGGATGGTAAGACGATGAGAGTGCTAATCGTATGCCCAAGGTTTTACAAAGGGCTCGCCAGAATCTGGAAACGAATTGTACTCCTCTATCTGACACAATCTCAGACGGACATCCATGGATGCGGAAGATCTCTTTAATGAAATGTTCAGCCAGGATAGACGAAGAAGGCAAACCAGACAGAGGGACGAAATGAGCCATCTTCGAAAATCGGTCCACCACCACCCAAATAGTGTTATGATTCTTACTAGGTGGTAAATCAGTAACGAAATCCATACTAATATGGGTCCACGGTTTGGACGGAATGGGTAGTGGTCGCAGCAACCCTGCTGGAGTTCTGCGGGAGGATTTGAACTGGGAACATAATTCACAGGAAGCAATGAACTCTTTGACGTCTCTCCTCATTGAAGGCCACCAGTAACTTCGAGAGAGAATCTCAAAGGTCTTGTGTTCACCGGCGTGTCCAGAAAAGCGAGAGGCATGGAACCACGAAAGGATTTTCCTCCTTAGAGTAGGAGGCACGAGGGTCTTCCCAAATGGTAGCGTTTTGGTGGATGAAGCAGCCAGTGAGATACATTTGGGGTCTAGAATGGTATGGTTGGAAACCTCTTCTATATCAGAGGACGTCACAAAAGCCCTAGATAAAGCGTCAGCTTTTTTGTTCTTGGCAGCTGGTTTGAAGGTTATTATTAATTCAAAACGGGAAAAGAAAAGAGACCATCTTGCTTGACGAGGGTTCAAGCATTGGGCAGACTGAAGATATGACAAGTTCTTATGATCAGTGAAGATCGTCACCGGATGGCGAGCTCCTTCCAATAAGTATCTCCATTCCTCTAATGCCGCTTTGATAGCCAGTAACTCCTTGTCCCCGATAGTATAATTCTTCTCTGCGGGCAGAAGACCCCGAGAATAGAAGGCACAAGGATGGAATTTTTGCTGTTCAGAGCGTTGGGAGAGAATGGCTCCTAAACCCACATTAGAGGCATCTACTTCTAGAAAGAAGGGGAGTGTCACATCAGGCTGTCGAAGGATTGGAGCCGAAGAGAAGGACTCTTTGAGTGTTTGAAAGGCTTGAAGAGCCTCAGGCGACCATTGCTTAGGATTAGCCCCTTTCCGAGTCAGGGCCACAATAGGAGATGCAATGGAAGAAAAGTCTTGAATGAAGCGTCTATAGTAATTGGCAAAACCTAAAAAACGCTGGATAGCACGAAGAGTAGTTGGCTGGGGCCAATGTAGTACAGCATTCACCTTGTCTGGATCCATCTTCAGGCCAACTCCGGAAACTATATACCCCAAGAATGGAATCTGGGGCAATTCGAATGAACATTTTTCTAATTTACAGAACAATGAATTTTTTCGTAGCCTGGAGAGGACTTCTGCCACATGTTGGTGGTGAGAAGGCAGGTCCTGAGAAAAGATCAATATGTCGTCCAGATAGACGACGACACATACATATAATAAGTCCCGAAAGATCTCATTGATGAAGCCTTGAAAAACAGCGGGGGCATTACACAGCCCGAAAGGCATTACCAGATATTCGTAATGCCCGTCTCTGGTGTTAAACGCTGTCTTCCATTCATCACCGGAACGGATTCTGATTAAATTGTAGGCACCACGAAGATCCAACTTAGTAAAAATACGGGCTCCCTTGATGCGATCGAATAGCTCAGTGATCAGCGGAATGGGATACCGATTCTTGATAGTAATGGCATTGAGTCCACGAAAATCTATGCAAGGGCGTAATGATCCATCCTTCTTTTTGACGAAGAAGAACCCAGCTCCAGCGGGAGAGGTGGAAGGTCGAATAAACCCACGCTGGAGGTTCTCCTGTATGTACTCAGATGTGGCTTGAGTTTCAGGTAACGAAAGTGGATAGACCCGGCCCCTGGGGGGAGTCTTGCCAGGTAGAAGGTCGATCGGACAATCCCAAGAACGATGAGGAGGAAGACGTTCAGACTGAGCTTTATCAAACACATCAGTAAATGAAGCATATTGAGGAGGGAGTCCCGGTGAGGTAGATGAGATGGAAGATTGCTGTACTTTGAGAGGAATAACTTGGGAAAGGCAACGATGGTGACATTCAGGCCCCCAAGACGTGACTTGAGGGGTGCGCCAGTCAATCTGGGGAGAGTGACACTGAAGCCATGGAAGGCCTAAGACAATCGGACTTGTCGTAACAGGAAGGATTAAAAACGATATTTCTTCATGATGCAGGGCACCAATCTGAAGTGTTACTGGAGACGTACTCTGGGTGATGAGACCATTGATGAGACGTGATCCATCTATAGCCGTCACAGTAATGGGTGTTTTTAAGGTGATCACTGGTAGAGACCATTGATTTACTAACGATTTGGAAATAAAATTTCCTGTTGCTCCGGAATCAATCAATGCCTGTGACTCAAAGGTTTTGGTAGCAAAGGAAATCGTAACATCAAAAGCGCAGACTTTAGATTTCATGGAAGATGGAGAGGACTCCAGGGACCCTAACTTCACCTCTCCAGAACTAGTTAGGGCCTGGCATTTCCCGATCTCTTAGGGCAAGAGCTGAGAATATGAGTGGAATCAGCACAATAGATACAGAGTCTATTCTTTACTCTTCGTTTTCTCTCCTCGGAAGATAATTTGGAACGTCCTATCTCCATGGGAATCACAGAGGGTGAAACTGGACGAAATTGAGGGTTAGAACGAAGAGGTGCTTTAGCAGAAGTTGTTTTCTCAGCCTCTCTTTCACGAAATCTCATATCAACACGATGGCATAGAGAGATCAAATCTTCAAGTGATGAAGGAAGCTCTTGAGTAGTCAGTGCATCTTTAATTTTATCGGAGAGCCCCTGCCAGAAGGCGGCAACTAGGGCTTCAGTGTTCCACTGAAGTTCAGAGGCTAAGATCCTAAATTGAATGACGTACTGGCCTACTGTATGAGATCCCTGTCGTAGGCGGAGGATGCTGGAAGCAGCGGAGGTCACACGACCTGGTTCATCGAACACACTTCGGAATGTAGAAATGAATTTGGCACTATCTTGTAAAATTGGATCATTTCTTTCCCACAGAGGGGAGGCCCAAGCCAGGGCTTGTCCTGAAAACAAAGAGATAAGATAGGCCACTCTGGAACGATGGGTAGAAAAATTTTGAGGTTGGAGCTCAAAATGGACTGAACATTGGTTCAGGAAACCCCTACAAGTTTTGGGGTCTCCATCGTACTTTGACGGAGTAGGCAGGTGAAGCGTGGAAGCTGTAGACACCTGGGATGGCACTGGGGAAACGGAGGAAAGCACAGGAGCCTCAGGAGTAGCTGTCATAGTCTGTCCAGATGTTCCTTGGGAGGTTAATGACTGATAACACTGAAGTAACAGCTGTTGGCGGGCATCCTGTTGCTCCACACGGCTGACCAGATGCTGCAGCATCTCCTTGGCTGTAGGTTCCGTATCTGGGTCTGTCATGGCCTGATCTTACTGTCACGGGCACTAGGAGTCTTTACCCAGGGATCACCAGGTGGTAGGCTTACCAGAGCAATGTAGATGGTAATAGAGTACTCTGGTAGCAGGGTGATCACGGAACAGGCAATGGTAGATGATGAGATGCTCAGGAAAGTCTATGACTAGCAGCACTGGTAATATGGAGGTATTAATACACGAGGAACTGTATGGACAAGGACACGTGAAGGTAGTCAGTGGTCTGCGATAGCAAGTTGTACCACTGCTATAGTGAGGAGGAATGTCCAACAGAAACGAGGAGGTGATGAGGGTCAGCGGTCTGCGGATAGCAAGTTGTACCGCTGTCTGAGTGAAGGAATGGAATCCAAGTGGAGGTATCCGGGTAGTCAGTGGTCTGCGATAGCAAATTGTACCACTGCTATGTGAGAGGATACTGGAACAGGTGATACAGGAAACAGGGATCAGTGGTCTGCCTTCAGCAAGTTGTACCACTGTATATATATGTGAGGAGGTGTACGGGGAGAGACTGCAACACAGGGTGTACACGGGCACCTTAAATACGATCCACAATAATATGCACAATATATATAAATGACTGAACAGGTCTGCAAATATAGAAAGTCTCTTGAAGTAGTCCAGCACAAGATAACACAGTCAATGATGGCAATAGACTCAGCGGATAGCAGACTCCAGAGGAGCACAACACAGTCCAGCAAGATATGCAATACACCAGCACAGTCAATGAGAAGTATGCATACCGTGGTTCAGAAGTAGGCAGTCAGATAGGAGTGCAGCGATACCTGAGCGGCAGGAGGCCGGCAGGATGAGAAGTCCCTGGATGGATGAGGAAGAGTCTAGTAGGTGTAGCGCACAGGTAAGTAGACCAACAGGGACACGAATCCACAGGAATCAGTAGAACGTGGAACTGGACTCATGGAGGACCCAGGAGAAATGGAGATGATCTAGCAGAGGAGTAGCTGATGAGATACGAATCCAATGCTGACAGGAGGGTAGAGACCAGCGGGACACAGGAAGGCGTGGAGAGCGGATCAGCAGCGGATGGACGATAGCGCTGACAGCAGCAGCAGGGCTCTGCGGACACCCGGAGGTAACCAGTAGCAACCAACAGGTACCAATGGCGATGGAACACGGGAGAGCAGAGTAGACCAGGAGCTGTTGATCATGAAGAGAAGCAGATGGTAATAATAGCAGCAGTCTCGAGGAAACACGGGAGAGATGAGATGAGGCTGAGGTGCACAGGAGCAGCGGATAGGAATCAGCTAACAGTCACGATGGTGAACACAGGCGAGTTGCAAGCTGAAGACTGTAGTGCACGGAGGCAGCGGATAGGAATCAGCTAACAGTCACGATGATGAACACAGGCGAGTTGCAAGCTGGAGACTGTAGTGCACGGAGGCAGCGGATAGGAATCAGCTAACAGTCACGATGATGAACACAGACGAGTTGCAAGCTGGAGACTGTAGTGCACGGAGGCAGCGGATAGGAATCAGCTCACAGACTTGATGATAAACAGGTGAGTGGATGTGGAGAGAAGGCTGTAGTGCACGGAGGCAGCGGATAGGAATCAGCAAACAGTCACAATGGAATATGATAGCGTTGAAGTGGTATAGAAGACTGTAGTGCACGGAGGCAGCGGATAGGAATCAGCAAACAGTCACGATGATACAGTTGATGGTAGAAGTGGTATGGGAACCACAGTAGTAGAAGTGGTTTGGAAACCACAGAGGTAGAAGTGGTTTGGAAACCACAGGAATCAGCAGCGCTGAATACACGAGGAAACATAGGAACACCTTCAGAGACTCATGGGGAATGAGACTCCAAGATCAGGCAACGTGGTGTTGACCACAGGTGCTTAATATAGGGAGTGTTGCCTGATCTGCCAATTGAGTTAAAGGGACATACACTGAAGTATAGGAAAGGGGCTGCGCATGCGCAGACCCTCAGGATGGAGGACGGCCACGGTTCCTAAATGTCCGGGAAGAAGCGCTCACAGTCCGGTGAGTGACACCAATCATATACCTAGGGGCTTGAGGATGTTTAAGACTTTATCTATCATTTACAATCCAGTACTTTTAGAATGGAATAAGACACTTAATTACTGTTCAATTTCTCTTATGAAATTATTAATAGAATACAGGGAGGAGAATATTAGAAATGCCATTAATGAAATAGATGAAGTTAAAAAGGATCTGCAACCTTTCAAAGAGACTAGGAAGTTTAAAGGAGGAATCTCTGTGGTTAACAAAAGGGTTGACAAATTTGAACAGGACTTGGTTAACAAATAGATGCACAAATTTGAAAGAGACAAGAGAGACTATGATTTAGACATAGTAAAGACTTACAATAAAAAGTCTTGACGAACAGATATATAGAAGGAGAACCTATTGTAAAGCCTTATAGGGGCACCAATAGAGGGAATCGTTTCAGACCATTTTCTAAGACAAATAATATTTATAGTGAAGACTCTGACAATAGAGCCAACTACTTTAGGCTCTGGCGTTTACCTTATCACATACCATTTTGAAATAAAAAGAGGGATGAAGATTCAAAAGCAGAACAAGTTTATCCTCTTCATTTAGGAGCTAGACCCAAACATAGAGATTATGAAGAAAATAGGAGGAAAGATTTTTTAGAGAAAAGTCCTGGATGGAGGATAGGAACACATCAAAATCCATACAGTTCCCTACACCCAAAAACCCCAAAGAGACCGAGAGACCCAGAAGAGGGGACAGGGAAAACACTCTAAGGAAGATGAGAGTAGGATAGAACCTAGGGGGATTTTAAATTATTCTAGTAACAGATTAGACCCAAATCAGGTCAAATTATTATCGAGAGGATTCAATTTTGCCCCCACTAAAGAGCCTACTTTGTTTGATCTTTTTTTGGAATTGAATAAGTATATTCGAAATTTGTGAAGGAAAAGATACTTTGCGGCCAAAAATTTGAAGACACACCCCGATTGTGTTTCCCCCATTATTCTCGATAACGATGATCAGGTTGGTCTACAGATTCTTGAAACACTGTGGGAAGAGAATAAAGTTGAAGATGCCACTGCTACTTAGATCTTTGATCTGAATAGAACTGAAGAGCCCAACATGGTATTGAATAGTGATCCTTGCTCTGTATTGAAAAATGTTTTCCAACAATTACTATATTTTAGAATAGGACTTTAGAAGATTTCATGACACTGTGTGGTGGACAAAAAAAAAGATGAAATTGGTTGTCCTCTGTCTAGGTCTAAGAAAGTTTTTTCTCGGGGAAATTTCAATCTCAATTACAAGAAGAGACAAGCCTTAAAAAAACTACAGAGAGATATGTTTATAGGTATCAAATCAGCAGACAAACGAGGGGATCGGGGAGCATATATTGATGAAGCTTCTAAACAGTTGTGAGACGGTTTATTTTATAAACCACTGATGAAGGACCCCACTCAAGATTTTCAATCTAAACTTAGACAGTTACATTCCACTGCAGTGGTTGGGGGGGTGATATCCAGGGAAGAATTTGTTTTTCTGTTCCTTGAACACCCTGTCATCCCAGTCTTCTGCCATCTCCCGAAAATCCACAAATCCTTAGTTTCACCTCCTGGGCATCCTATAATTTCGGGGGTGGGGTCGGGTCTCTTACTTCCAACCTTTATTTTTTTGTCGATTATTATTTACAGAATTATGTTTCCTGTCTGGCATCCCACATCAAAGATACACTCCATTTTTTAAAAATTGTGGATCAGATAGAATGGAATAATGATTGTGGATTTCTAACTTTGGATGTACAAGCTTTATATACAAACATACCCCATCAAGGAGGTTTGAGAGCTATTAAAACAGTGGTTGATATCGATGTAGGGATTACAGATGGGAGGGAGACGTACATTTATTTTGGATTTTATCCTCTTTATTTTGACGCACGATTATTTTTTGTTTGAAAAACATTTTTTTGTGCAGATTCTTGGTACGGCGATGGGGACCACGTTCGTGCCGATTTTCGCCAATTTATATATGGGTCAATTTGAGAAGGAGTATATTTGAAATAGCCCTTTTGGAGAGAACCTGGTGCAATACGGTCGCTACATTGATGATTTGTTAATCATTTGGAGAGGAGGGCTGGATTCAGCACTTGTGTCTGTATCCTTTTTGAATGACAATACATATAATCTTAGGTTTACTCACACCTATGATGACCATACAGTTAATTTTCTGGATGTCACCCTCTCTGCCTCAGGGAATAAGGTTATAACTTCGAATTTCAATGACCCGGTGGATGTATTAATTTGTCTCCACTATGACAGTGGACATCATCGTCCATAGGTGGATAACATCCCCAAAAGCCAAATGGGGAGACTCAGATGCAATTGCTCTGAAGATTCTGATTTTTTAAAACAGACATCTAATATGCTTGAGAGATTTAACTATCCAGAAACTTTACTTACTGAGGCTACTACTTATGCCTCCACTCTGGATACGAATCTTCTATTGAATCCGTCACGTAGCAGTTCCAAAAAATTCTTCAAAAGAGATAATCCAGCTTTTGTTTCGGTATTCAACAGTTAATCCAGACAAATTAGAAATATTGTTAAAAAGAACTTTTGTATTTTAAAGGAGGATAGTATTTTGACAGTATTTTGAGGGAAGTTTTGTTAGATACACTGCGAGTGATCCTTAGGAAAAATTTAGACCTTAAAAGAATTTTGGCTCCTAGTATGCTAAAGACTGATTGCGAAAATATGAAAGAGACCTGGCTTCCTGAGAAACCTAGTGATTGCTTTAGATGCAACAAATCAAGATGTTTGCTATATCTAATGGGGCAGAATATCCAATAAAAGTTTTATTAATTGTGAAACTACTTATATAGTCTATGCATTAGAATGTAGTTGTAAACTTCAATATGTTCAATATGTTCAATATGCTCCTTCAAACGTGCACCTCTTCCTTAAAGCCTACCAACCATCCGCATAACCCCTTCATTTCCTCCACTCGCTCTCTCCCTTGCCTCATCTGGCTCCCCTTGTGCCTGTTCTGTTTTCCCTCCCTTAGGATGTAAGCTCACATGAGCAGGGCCCTCTTCCCTCCTGTCTCCTTACCTGTTCTTCTGCTCCGTGTTTATTGCATTAACCAGCCTGGAGTTTCTGGAGTACTGGTATTTTTTGTTTATTGTTTTGTATTGTTTCACCCTGTATAGTGTACTATTTGTATGGTGTACGGCGCTGCGGAAATCTTGTGGCGCCTAACAAATAAAGGATAATAATAATAATAATAATAATAATAATAATGTTGGCTGAACTACTAGGTCGCTGAGTCTAGTAGTGCATCAATGTCAAATGTAAATTAAAGACACCACTAATTAAAACCACAAAATGTTATTAAATTAAAATAAAACATTCTTACTTAAAAGGTCTGTTCTTTTTTGTTCTGTAGTATCCAGTCTTGTAAGCTTTTAATACAAATTCCAAGTGTCCTTGCAAAAAAAAAAAAGTCTGGCAGCTTGATCCCCAAAATAATTCAGCCGGAACATGCTTGGCAAAAAAAAAAATGTTCCAAGAGACGCAACAACTGCTTCTGAATACAGGCGTAACTACAGTGTTATCAAGATGGCCAGGGAGCATGATTACTTGTATTTCTGTACAAGCAAGAGATACAATTCAAAGATAAAGAGGTCTTATTTTTTATCCCAAACGAGATGACTTTTTTGTATACTGGGTATACTCATTCATTTATCGATTTGTTTGTTTAATGATTTTACAAATCCAGTTATATACATAATATACATACATAATTTATAACGGACACAATGGGGCATATTCAATTCTTTTTTTTCCGCGCCACGGAAAAACTATTACCGTTAATACGGTAATAGTTAGCTGGATTTCAGCTCGCGGCTCAGGGAGCAGCGAGCTGAAATCCAGCGAGAAAATTACCGTATTAACGGTTTTTCCGCGTATGATTACCGTAATAATGGTAATCTTGCGCGGACCGCAAGATTTTTGCCATTTCCGCCGAGAATTGAATATGCCCCTTTGTTTCATTATCTTCTGAAATCAGCATGAAATATATGTCATTTCTTATGTCAGAACCTGTTGAAAATACATGTTATCCACAATCTTCAGTGAATTACTTTGTCACACAAATTCCTTTCTGTTGTGCACAGTCACCGTTGTGACCTCTAGTCCTTGCTACTACAATTTATACATGATACACCATAAAAAGGAATATTTAGAGATTTAATTCACTGAAAAAAAAGCTGGTAAATTATATATATTTTTTAATAAATTTCCTCAATAACATGTAAAAGTTATTGAGTTTAACATTCCCATAATTTGGATAAATATGTAACCATCATCAGCAACCTGCCCTGAAGGATTAACCTGCCCTGTAGGAGGTGCAAAAGATAGGCAGAACGGTGGCTTAGTGGTTAGCACTTCTGCTTCACAGCACTGGGGTCATGAGTTTAATTCCTGTCCATGACCTTATCTGTGTGGAGTTTGTATGTTCTCCCCGTGTTTGCGTGGGTTTCCTCCGGGTGCTCCGGTTTCCTCTCATATTCCAAAACCATACTAGCAGGCTAATTGGCTGCTATCAAATTGACCCAAGTCTCTCTCTATCTGTCTCTGTGTGTTAGGAATTTAGACTGGGGGCAGGGACTGATGTGAGTGAGTTCTCTGTACAGCGCTGCAGAATTAGTGGCACTATATAAATAGCTGCTGCTGCTGCTGCTGATGATGATGATGATGATGAAAGATACACCTCCTAACATGTGAATATACTTGTTTCTACATTCAGGACCAGATTAATAATGGCCCTGATGGGACTGCAACCACAGGGCTCATTTAGAACCAGGCCTTTGAAGATCTGTCGTTCGGCAGCAAACGTCAGAGCACATGTGTGCCACTCTGGGTTCTCCTGTGAGTACACCCTGATCGAATGTGCTGTGCACTCCTAGGTCCTAATGCCCAGCATATATATCTCTATGATCACCATATTCCCACCATATACAGCACGGCGGCTAAGTGGTTAGCACGTCTGCCTTACAGCACTGGGGTCATGAGTTCAATTCCTTACCATGGCCTTATCTGTGTGGAGTTTGTATGTTTACGTGAGTTTCCTCCAGGTGCTCCGGTTTCCTCCCACACCCCAAAAACATACTGGTAGGTTAATTGGCTGCTAACAAATTGACTCTAGTCTGTGTCTCTGTCTGTGTGTGTGTGTGTTAGTGAGTTTAGAGTGTAAGCCCCAATGGGGCAGGGACTGATGTGAGTGAGTTCTCTGTACAGCACTGTGGAATTAGTGGCGCTATATAAATAAATGGTAATAATAATAATATACAGCTACTTAGATGGTCAGACTACTCATTGTGTATCGACTGGTGATGCAGCTCAGTCACCAAGTTCAGCCATAGAAACCTGTTGTCATTGTTTATTGTGCTACACTTGTTTCATAATGTGAACTCCTATTAGCTGGCATTCCATTTAGAAACTACCTAATGACACGTTTCATTTCTGCCAGTGATTCTGGCACCCTGAGAAAATACATTTTCTTTATCTCAATGAGCATGCTTTATCACTAGGTAAAGGTGTGTAACGGTGACACTGAGTGGGTTGACAATTTGGGTATTATGGTATTATATAAATGTGACATGGATGGTCATTGCCCTATATATGCATTGAAAAATTTGGTTTTGTGAAATAATGCCAAAGAGTAGGGTACATCTTTCTCTGACAATTGACTGAACATAAGAGTATAGCTGCTATAGTCAGGACGATGCAACATTGTTTACACAAGTTGTGTTGGGCGATTCTTCCTATATGAACCATTATATATCGGTCAGTAAGATGCTCTCTGTATTGTATGGCGGTCACAAGGATGCTCTATTCATTATAAATCAGTCACTGGTACTGGGCAAATTATGATGCATAAGATTATAATACCTGCTTTGTCTTCCTTATATCCCTGTTATTGCTCTTAGAGGATGCAGTGTGCAGTCTTCAAACTTTACTGACACAATTTACTCCTCACTAATTTGCTTGGTACTATTTTTATATAGATTCTTCTGTCTATGTTAGTTGATACCATTTTGACTAAAGGCAGCTTCTGCTTTGTCATTTTTCATGGTCTGTAAAAAACCTAACTTTAAATCCGACCTGTCCTGATTCCATCAGGATAGTCCAAATTTTGGGGGACTGCCCTATTCAGCCAGGAATGTAAGGAACAGTTGGGAGATATTTGCCAGTGTTCACTTACCTTATACATTGGTTAGTGGTATGTGCATCATGTAAGGAAAGAGGAGACTGAGATGATTGGAGGGTGGCATTACTCATGTCCTCCATGGTGCTCCCATACCCCTTCTGACAATATGCTGCTGCTCACAATGGGCCTATCATAAGTTTCAGCTCCAGATCCTTGTGGCCCTAAATCTGGCCTTGTTTACTGGTCTGCATAAGTCGCACTTGTGTAAACTAACCTTTACTGTTCTCAATCTGCTGTTGTACACCCCTTCCTGAAGTCTACATAGGCACATAAGAATGCAGCCACTTTATTGGCATGTGGACAGCAGTTTCACACAAGATATGTTACACAAACTGGCGTACGTCCCACTCACACACCAGGGCAACAATCTTGGCTGAGAATAATTACCAATTTATATTTCTCAGTCCTCAATATTATTTCAATATTTGCAAAGAATTTTTAAGTATATGACATAATCCACAAAGATACTGTTTTGTAACAATATTTTATAGACAATAAAATGCATATGGTTAATGTCCTTTCCTTCACACACCTTACCAACCTTCGTACATTATAAGTGTGACTTAAACTAAACCAAATAAAGACACGGACACGTATAAGCTTCTTTGGCAAAAGGTCGCAGTTTTATTAATAATAAACCAATTAAATGAAATTCGCCTGGTGGTGGCGAGAGCAAAATGCAGTCAACTAACAACCAATCATCTAACCAAATATTGCAATGCCAAGATGGCATTCAAACTAACCAAGTAATAATCCCTTAACATTGGCCGGTGTTAAAACAGGCATCAGCGTGACTGCTCCCTCCTGGACTCAACATTGACGGCCATGTAAAGCACGCCAAGGGATCCTCCACTCAGAAGGATCAAGAGTGATGTTACTTGAAAGGGGTTAGGGACATGCGGCCAAATATCATAACCACCGTTGTGACTAGTCGCTGACTACACTGCTCTCCCACCTACTGCACCTCCTCTGTAAATAAAAATTGTTAAAACAAACCAAAACAACTAGCTGGGCAGGCGGGAAGGCATCCGTGAAAGTGCGGGAAGAAAAGACCCAGCAATCCATGGGAGTTAATACTGAAGAGACTATTAGCTGGATATCAGCAAAACTTTAACCTTGAATGGGAAAGTGCCTGATACACATAAACCAATGCTTTTAAGTGCCCTCAGCTTAATGCCTTCGCTTAACATAATAATCGGTGCTATGTTGCAATCTGTGTTGCAACCAATGTCTCCAATAAAAATATGTATTATGGTATTTGAAGAAAAGTATGTCATGTAAATAGAACACCACTACTATGCCACAATGGCCCGCTTGTACAAGAGATTAATTTGTGGTTTTAGTAATAATGTATCTAACTCTAAGTGTATATTTTATTTGTATTAATGATCAGCTGGGAAAACCCAGTGGTAACCGCTTTAAATTAAACTGAAATGTACTGATTAAATTACTTTAAGAGAATTCAATGATTTTTTGTACACTACATTACATGTAGAAATGTTAACAATGGAGTATAATGAATAAATAACTATATTTTAAAGCACTATATTAAAGGAAGTAAATGTATTTATACACTACATTAAATGTATAAGTTCTTCCATCACAGTTATATTTTTGGGCATGGTCAACTTTCATTTTGATAATGCAGAGTTTTAACTGAGGATATTATGGAGATAATGAGTACATCATTTGAGGGCATTTGTTTTGTTGCAGACTGTGCAACAAAACATTTCCATTGTGACAGTAGCCTGAAAAATGGCTGTTAATCTCCTCTACCAAAAGTGTAGTGTACCTCAGTTCACACATTGCAGGTTCATAGGACCCAGAGAGTAGTATTATGGCGAATACATCATGTCCAATGCAAGCAGCGTTTCAGTTGTTTTTATTATACGTTGATTGTGACAATAAAATTCTTGACTGTAAGGTCTTTGAACTGCGCGCTCTGGGTGACCTGTAAGGGTTTCACCACGTCGGCGTCCTCAAGGGACGCCTCTTGGCATGTTTGCTGTAAACAAAGCGAGAATGAGTGAATAATGAAATAACACAGCAGTCCGTGATTGAAATCACCGTAAGATGCGCTGATATATGTGGCTGCAAATAACTGTCAGAATTTCCATATACCAGCAGGTCACATGTTCCAGGTCACTCAGCAGGGCTGCAAATAACTGTCACAGTTTCCAGACCACCCAGCAGGTCACATTTACTAGGTCACCCAGCAGGTGCATGGGGAGAGTTCACTAACTGTCACAGTTTACAGAGCAATCAGCAGGTGTATAGGTGTATTGCCTACTGTCTTATTTTCCAGAGGACAATCGTAACGCATGCTTGTAAATGGTGGAATAACTCTGAAACGATACAATCGATTACAGCACCAATATTTTCTGCAAATCTACAGACCAAGACCTTTAGTTTGGTGCATGATGTGTCCTGCTCAGATAACAGCGTCAAAATAATAATTAACTCATAAAAGTCGTATTTATCCTATTAATATATATTTCCTTTATACATATATTTAGGTGCTCTCATATTGGTAATTGTTAAGTACCACAAGTGAAGAGAAAGAACTAAAGTTGATTAGTGGCACCTGCTATACTCTTTTCATGAGAGACTTAGCTGATTCTGGCGACAAAATATGATGAAAAGGAATTGGCCAGATAAGGTACCACTGTTCATGGAATTGATGGCACAGGGTTTTACCTTGCACCAAGATTAATTTATGGTATAGCCTGCTAACCGCCTAATTAGAGTCACTCCTCCACCAGTGCTGTACCACTTCCTTAGTAACAGGGAAAATGTCTAGTACACCAGATGGTAATAATATATATATATATATATATATATATATATATATATATATATATATATATATATATATATATATATGTATATATATATATATATATATATATATATATATATATATATATATAATATATATAAGCCTAGCGGCGTGTGTTAGTCTGTGTGTGAAAAAAAAAAAAACAAGCTGCAGCACCACCTGCTGGGCGGAGTTATACACTGACCTACTAAATTCTTAGCATTATCTAATATATAAAAGTTAAATCCTAGAGGTGTGTGTTAGTGTGTGTGCGTGTGTGTGTGTGTGTGTGTGGAAAAAACTATTTTCTCAGAAAGGGCTCATCCAATTGACCTGAAATTTGGTCTACTGACATTATTTGACAAAAAAATTAGAATAGTGAAGTCAGTTAACTTCCATCATCCCCCCTTCCCCCCGTGGGAGGGGTAGTAAAGGCTAAATTTACGAGTTGAGGGGTCAAACTCATTTTCGTGAGGTAATTTTACCCCATGAACACACATTAAAAAGGGCGCTTGCGTCGGGAAGTAAAGCTCTTCCCCTGAGGAGGCCTGGGCTAGGCCTAAATGCATGACAAGAACCTTTTTAAGACCTTAACTAGCTTTATTTGACTAGAATGCATGAGTATCATGCACGGGTTAACTTGTATATAAATATATACATATATATATATATATATATATATATATATATATATATATTAATAAAAAGAGAGAGTGAGTGTGAGTGAGAGAGACATAGAGAGAGAGAGTGTACAGTAGTGATAAAAGTGCAGCAATCAGACAAATGTCTCACTGGAATCTTTCAGAATTTTAAATCAGGGTATGGTCTTTGGCAGTAATTTAGTAGAAGGTGGGTAAACTATAGAAACGGGTTAGTATCAATGAGAAAAGCATGAAACAAGGACATGTTAATGCATATATAAACTACATGTTTTCAGAAGGTGGAAAATATCACATGTCTAAGTGGACATGCACAGTTCAAGTTCTGTGATCCTAATTATCTACTGTTCAATCTGTTTGCTATGTCTTCTTTCCCCAATCTGAGGTGTCTTCTTCTCATCCTGGTCCAGAGACATCATGTGCTGGTCCAGTAATGGCAGGTGCAGGGAAAACCTTCCTCTGGGATGAGCTCAGTGTTGGGAACATGAACTCAAGCTTTCTTTTTTTAACCTTTACAACTATAGCAATCATCAGTAGAACTTGGCAGGGACCTTCCAAATGGGATTGGACAAATAAAATCTGGACCTACTTTTGTACTGGCCTTAAGCTTGTAGCTTTAACTTGTTGCTATAAAAGAACTAAAAAGTCCATGTCAGTTGTTGACAGTAACGTACTAGGTTGATTGTCACATGGGGGTAAATGTATCAAGGTTCGAATTTTTTCAGCATTTTAAAATTGTGGCAAATCCCGTGTTATAACCCGCAATTTTAGTCCTCAAGTTGCCAGATGTATGAAATTGCGATTTTTTTTTTTCTGATCTTAAAAATCACTGGTCATCTCTGGCAATTATGCTGCGATGTCAAACACTCCCATGTTTAGCTAACTCTAATGTGTTGTCCTCATCTAGTTACGTGTTTAGTAATCGAATCACTGTTACACTGTCCCTGTCTAAGCAACAGGGGTGGGTGGCACTATAGCAGGGGGACACACGGCAGTGGTCCCTCTGCCAAAATGACAATCAACACCAGGCTGTACAACGCTGGGCTGGATTCCCTAGGGAGTGGGATCTACTGAAAAAAATGAGCAAAACCCCCCTCTATGGACACCCAGGACAGTGATGAAAGCACTAATGCTCTTTCTACACCCCTGGGCGGTGGGTGTAGGCGAATAACGGCAAAAGTAATGTAAAGAAAACAAACAGATGCCATTTTGTTTTGTGGAACTACAAGTCCCAGCCAGCCTGGGCTGCCGTAAACAGTGTAGGCATGCTGATGCTTGTATACCTACAAGCGCCAGCATACCCTTGGCAGCCAGGGCATGCAGGCACTTGGCGAAGGACAAGTGTCAATATGCCCTGACACCCATGGCTGGCTGAGACCTGTAGTTCCACCCAAAAAAATGTTAAAAAACTACAACTCCCTGAAGCATCACTTGCTTCAAAGACCTGCTTGAAACCATCTTCGATATTGCTGTATTCATGTGACCTGCAGATTAGACCCTAAATCTAATCCGTTCTCCGCCTGTCTCTGAGGTTGGACCCAGCATTCGGGGGGATCCATCCACAGCAACCCTGATCCATAGTAAGAGGTCCGGAGTAGCAGCCCAGGTACACCAGTAACAGGGTACACTCGCAGCGTCAGCTACCCAGAAGAAACCCAGTTCTGGATGCCAGTAAGGAGTCCAGTGGTGGCAGCATTTGTAAGCCCCTCCTACTGTGGCAAGAGGGCGCATTTGGCATAACGAAAGGGGACAGTGGCAAAGTAAAGCCCAGCCGGTTCCCAGCAACAACAGACAGAGTGGCATAGGCGGTCCATCCTGTCAGTTATGTGGATTAATATCACGTGGGTAAACTCTCCCTAATTACTCACTCCGGTGGAGTTCCTGTAGGACATATTTGGTTATTTTTTTCCTAATTTGCTGCTATCTGAACATTGTTGATTATCTGTACCTGTCCTCATTATATTGTCTTCCTGTCTAAGGATTCAATATATAAATATTTCTTCTGTAATATACAAATGAACTACTGCTATTTACGCATCTTATTTCCGTAGACCCATACATTGTTGGTACAATATTCCCAGCACTGCATGTACCTTTTAGAGTTTTCTTATAAAAAGCAATTTGGCAATTGTTTCCAACAGCAGTAAATTAAACTGGTTTTTTATCAATATTACTAATCTAGAGCCAGAGCTTTCTTTTTATTACATTATTACAGCAATGGTTTATTTATTCATCTGTCCTCTAAAAACATACTAGTAGGTTAATTGGCTGCTAGTAAATTGACCTTAGCCTCTCAGTCTGTGTGCATGTATGTTAGGGATTTAGACTGTAAGCTCTAATAGGGCAGGGACTGATGTGAGTTCTTTGTACAGCACTGCTGAATTAATGGTGCTATATAAATAGCTGATGATGATGATGATGATACACAGTTATTTATAAAACACTTATAGATTATGAAGATCTGTACAGAGAATATTAATTGTTTATATCAGTGCCTGTTCCAGTGGAGCTTACATCTATATCTATTTTCCCTAGGACATGCACACACACATGTATTCATTTAGCTAGAAGCCATTTAACCTATCAGTATTGCTGGTGTGGGAGTAAACCAGAGCACCTTTAAACCAAGTAAACCAATGCAAACAAAGGGAGAACATACAAGCTAGACAGTGTTAGGGCCCTGATTGCACCCCAGTGCTGTGAGACAGTAATCATAAACTCATGATTATAGTAAATATGACTTGCCAACTCTCCCTGAATGTCAGGGAGACTCCCTGAAATTGGGGTGATCTCCCTCACTCCCTGAAGAGTCTGACATTCTCCCAGATGCTGAGCCAGTACAGGACGTGGTTGGCTTCGCCATCTGTGGCATGATGACACAGTTCAAATTGTGTCCTATGTCCATGTATTGATGCCTATGGAGGTGGTCATTTTCATGGAGACCAAGATTTAATTAAAGACTGAGAGGTAAGACAACATGACTTCAATAATGGAGACAGAAATGTAAAAGACACTTCAGTCTCTAGAGATTCATTAGCTGCTTTTCTTTAACGCATAGTTGCCTAATCTCCCGGAATGTCCGGCAGATTCCCGCATTTCTGGGAGACCTCCCGGGAGAACAGGGCAACCTCATGGTTCTCGCCCCCACAATAGATAAGTGGCGAGGGCTTAATGATGCAAATATTGTGTCATCTTAGCCCCGGTCCCTGCTGTAATTGGCTAAAATTGTGACAATCGTTTAGGGGTCGGGCCAAAATGATACGATTCGTCAATCCTCACCCACGCATGCCCACGTCCCCCAGGATCTCCCTGAAGCCAACGAGGAAAAGTTGGCAAGTATGCAGTATATCATGAATAGATTCCAGTTGTTAAACATACAATATGAGATATTATCATTAGAGAAAACAAAGTTGAACTATGGTACTATTATACAAAAAAAAAGATTTGTATTACTATTTAGATTATACAATATTATAAATGCAAACAATATGAAGGGAGGAGAGTGGGGAAGATGATGAAATGTAATATAGAACAGAGGTTATTACAGGAGTGTAAAGAGATTACGAGATATCTACATCATAAAGAATCAATGTGAGCACAATATAACTAAGCTCACTCTGCTTTATTTAAAATGAAAATCTAAGTGCAGAAAACGTTTGCATTGGTGTATTCAATAAATCATAACAAGTATTCAAAGGTTATACAAACAGTGAATAATAAAGTAATCTATTTGCATCTTTTTTGCTTTATTTGAACCTGTAATCTGGGCTTGAACAATGGGGTGAAAGAGGAGGGTGGATAAAACTGTGAAAAGGTTTGTTCACCCCTTGTGTTATAAGAAAAATAAAGACAAGTAAACATCTGAGTCAGGGAAGAGTATAAGCTGGCTGAATGAGTGAGCAAAATAGTTTGCAGCCTAAAGTGTAAGATGGCAAGGGCCCAGGAGCAAAGATGATCCATTGCCATAAATGTGGGCAACCTAGGGGTTTCATACCTGATCAAAACTATTCCTCTAACTTGAAGAAACCTCTCCATTGCCATTATTAACCAAGCTTCATTTGTCATTGCCTGGAGGGAGTGGGGTTCTGGGCATTGCTAATGTTTAGCAAGTACACATTTTTCTGCATTCAAAATTTAGAGCACTAACTTATCAAGTTGGGACAGCAATGGGAACAATGTCTGCACCCAGTTTTGCTAACTTTTCTATAGGTAGTTGGGAAAAGGATTTTTTATACTAATAATGTGCATTTTTAGAATATCATACTATATAAAAGGTATATAAAAAGGTATAGAGATGATATCTTAATTATGTTGAAGGGCATGGTGGATGCCTTTTCAGAATATAAGTAATTTGCAGAGAATAATGATTTTAACATTAGATTGCTACAGTATATTAATAAAAATAGGATCACATATTTAGATCAGGCATTAAAAAAACAGAATAATTAAGTAGTAGGAATTATAATAAATCAGAAGATACTAATAACTATCAACATTTTAAAAGTAGTTACAAGCAGAACTATGGCACAGTATTTAGCACTTCTGCCTCACAGTGTTGGGGTGTGTGGGTTTTGTTTATTGACAAAACTCTAGTGTGTTTGTGGGTTAGGGAATTCAGACTGTCAATGGGCTCAAATATTTTCTGTACAATGCTGTGTGATTTGTGGCACTATATAAACAAACAATAATAAACACCAAGAGAAGTGGAAAACTAATATTCCAAAGATTCAAGGAGAAGAGTTATCCTCAAAATGCCATATCAGGTACAATAAAAAAGACAAAAACACTTGATATGAAAACTTTGAGACAGTTAATTTAATTTATTACTGAATATAATAATAATTAAATAATACAAAATATTTTAATTAAGTATGATCATCAAGATTTTAAAGCTATAGTTGAGTGGTGATTTGCAAGAAATACCCCCACCCATTTATCTGCATTTTTTTTACTTTTAAAATAAAAAATAAAACATAACTTTTAAAAGGCAATACATTTAGAGGATAATGATTAAAGGATCCAATAATATACTTCAGCAGTTAGTCCAGAGGTACCATGTATGTCAAAGAAATAGGATATAAGAGAGAGAATCAGAATGGTATACTTGGCTTTTATTTTAATATTTAATGTTTTTAATTCTAATTTTGAAATGTGCTGCTACTATGTAAGTAGCTAGTAAGTTACTACTTCACCACTGATTAAGTTACTCAGGATTTTTATACAAAGATATTTCATATTTGTAATTATTATGCACATCTAATCCGTTAATAAATTGTGTGAAAATGCTGCTATTCTCACTTTAACTGTAAAATGCATAACCAGCCCCGCTACTAAATTGTGTGACCAAAAGCATAGATTACAACTAAGGCACACTTATATTAACATGATTTGCAATGTGTTTAGCCCCAAAACGTTTTTAGTATTTAAAACTTTATTTAAAAAAAACATAAACAAAATGCCCCTCTCTCATGATTTTATAAATTGGAACTAATAAATCAGGACTGGATCAGTGCAGATAGCATAATTGTCTACTACCCACTCCCTACGTTTGGCCAATGGCTATCGTCATTGGCCAAAACAACTTTCCCTAAATGAAATTCCTATCCATTTCCCCCCTCCCCCAATGGAAATATTGTTTCCTCTGGTGAGGGTGTTTACTTGAATTATTTGTAACCATTTGCAGGTTAAGCTTCCATTTTTTTGCTTTTTTACTCCACAGATTATATTCCTTAGTTAGGAAACTAGTTTCTAAGAGATATTTGATTATATATAATAAATACAATAAATTCACATATTTTACATATTTGCATTATTAATTGAAGTGAAAAAGCGGGTTTATAATTCATTCAATTTTCTAGTGTTGTTTAGTGCAAAGTATATTCTTCTAATTTGAATCACACTTCAAGCAACATTTAAAGTAATACAAAGTTGTACATTACACAGAAACTTTTGTATAATGTATATTCAACAATTTGAGCCACACCTACTGTGGTATTTGTTTGAATTAAAAAGAGGCATTTATAAGACGTCTCATTTTCTAATATGGTCGGTATAAACTATATTAAAATAATTTGAACCACACGTACTGCAGTTCTTATTTGAGTGAAAAATAGTTATTTATAACACAAATTACACAGGTTTGTGAAATTTAAGGTATTGGAAGCTTTTTTAATAACACTTGTATATTCTTAATTATACTCCTGTGTACATCAAGAAATAGTATATAAAACAAAAATTACAACATCACATTTACCGTACTTTACATTCCCATCAGCCTCCCCATATGCCATCAGATCTACCCAAATTTCCCATACATGTCATCAGACCTTCCCAGATGCCCCTTACATGCCCATCAACGTCCCTATATGCCATCAGACCTCTCCACATATTCTATACATGCCTCCCCACATGCCTACAGACCTACACACATTTCAACAGATCTCCCCAAATTTCATCACAACTCGTTACTTGCCTATCAACCTCTCCACATGCCATTAGATCTCACATGCCCCTTACTTGACCCTTTAGAGGAGCCACATTTCAAAGCTCAAAGAGCCACATGTGGCTCTAGAGCCACAAGTTGGCCACCGCCGGTCTAGTCTTTTGCAGGTCATAGAGGAAAAATCTTTGACAAGTTAACCCGTGCATGATACTCATGCATTTTTTTGTCAAATAATGTCAGTATACCAAATTTCAGGTCTTTCGGATGAGCCCTTTCTGAGAAAATAGTTTTTTCCACAGACACACACACACTAACACACGCCGCTACACATGCAGGGGCGGATCTAGAAAATGTTTGTTCCCCGGGGGGATGTTAGGGCGGGGCAATTTAGGCCCTGCCCCCTTTCCGACTTCTGAGGCTGCACAATCAGAGCAGTCAGGCAGCACACTGTCACTGCTAAACGGACCTGCACATACTGTGCAGCCGTCGGCAGCAAACCCCTGCTAGGGGGGGCGATTGCCCCGATCGCACCCCCCTGGATCCGCCACTATACACATGTGTGTTCATGAGGTAAAATTACCTCACGAAAATGAGTTTGACCCCTCATTTCGTCAATAATGTCAGTATACCAAATTTCAGCCCTTTTTGAGGTTTTTTTTCCACACACACTAAGAATTTAGTAGATCAGTTAACCCGTGCATGATACTCATGCATTATAGTCAAATCAAGCTACTTAAGGTGTTAAAAACTCCCCACTGTCACCCCAGGCAACCACCAACCACTCCCAACTGTCACTTCTCCTTCAAGAAATATATAGGTCAGTGTATAACTCTGCCCAGCAGGTGGCGCTGCAGCTTGGTTGTTTTTTTTTACACACACAGACAGACTAACACACGCCACTAGGCATTTATATTATAGATTATTTGTACCCAAGCTGTTTCCGAGAAGAATTAAGGTTTGTGAGAATACAGAATAGAAATTTCAAATCAAAGAGACATTGTCAGCGTCTCTCCGCCTGTTTGAAATAGTCGTAACAGGAGGGAACAGAATGGTGGAGATATGGAACCTTTACAGTATCGTCTCTGAGGGATCCAATGATTGACACATTCAAAGTATAAGTTACATTATTTTATCTAGATGTCTTGAACTTCACCCAAAACTTTAATATTTAGTTAACCTGTATGTCTGTCTTAAGTGTATCCTAAAAATTTTATTTATGTTGCCACATGAATTAGGTATTGTCAGACTTTAAATACAACGTGTGCCTAGAAATGCAAAAATGCAACTGGAGTGTACAATATGTTCCCCATTATAAGAATAGGGACAGTGCTGATGGTGGTAGAGATACAACATCGGAGGTGGTAGAAAATTCAAAATATTCTGGTGGGGGGAGAACTGCTGTGTGCCCCAAGCAAACCCCAATTGCCCCTGTAAATGGACCCTCTCCACCCTTTCATATTGTCTATATAATCTTGTCCTGCTAAAAAATAAACTTGATTTTCCACTCTAATGTAAAACTAGGTGCACTCATGCGTCTAATATGTACTGAGCGAGGAACGTACACAATTCTCTAAATTCTTCACATTGGCTGGCACAAGCTTTTACACTACCGCAGATAACGTCATCTTGGACTGCAAATCCATGAGCTTAGACATAAAAAGCATTTACCCTGGGACTTTGCAAGCTTAAAATTTCATAATTGTCTAGAAATGTTAAAAATTTGAATCAGTTTGAAATTGATCGTATTTGGACAGTTTGAGGGTCACAAAGATGATTGATCCTGAATTTAAGCCAATTCAATATTGTGTTTCAAATTTTGGGGCTTGCAGTTCACAGTTGAGGTTCTTCAAAATGTAAAAATAAACTAAAAAATGTTGTCTGTCCTAGGTTAGATGGCTACATTTTATGGTATTTTAACAATATTTTAATAATAAGAGTTACTTGGTTCAAGTTTGAAGTTTTCCGTGTGCATTGGAGCTTCGATGTTCGCTGTTTGTGCTAACATGGTCCAATTATTTAAATTGCTTGAATTTAACCTATGTAAAGTTCAAGAATTTCCAATAAATTCAACAAACCAATTGCTAAACACACTTTTAAGCAAATTTCGAGCATTTCTCTAAATGACCGCTTCTGTTTGTACAAACGGAAAAAGGATTGATTTAATTGCAAAATATTACAAAAGAAAAAGTGGATGGAAAGTAATGGGCGCCAGACTAAATCCCAAGGGCTTGTTTATGCACATATATGTTTGTGTGTATGTCAGAGTCTAGTCATGAGGATCACTATATACAGGACAGAGAAGATAAGTTAAAGAAGGGCTCATTGATCACTGACAATTCATTTTTCATGTTGAAGGTATATGGTCAGCTTGCGATGAAAGTAGCAACACTGTAATTTACAAATGAACCATGCTTCATTGGCACCCCTAAACCATGGAAGACATATGAGTTGCATTATATTAAACCCACCATCTTCATTGTGTTAAAATGCCATTATTAGTTGTGATTGAAGTAATGACCGTGAAGCTGCTCAATTGCACTGTTTTTCTAAATAAAATATGCTCCATTTGCATATTGTGACCTGGGTAGGGGAACAGGTGTTATCTCCTGGGGTAGATGGTAGTGTGTAGCCGAGAGATCACATAAGTCCAAGGCTTTGGGAACAACTGGTCTCAGCCAGTTTTAATTAGCAAAAAAAATAAAAAGAAACTTCAAAATAAACATAATAACAAACTTGCGTCTCCGGCACTAAATAAAAACAAGTCACTCCTGACTAACAAGCTAAAACAAATCATACGAAGTTCCAGAACAGTTTCTTCACTGTAAAGATAAGGAATTTTATGTAGCAAAAGTGGCCCGAGGAACCACAAGAGGTAAACTTTATAGGAAATCTAAGGACCTCCCCTATGGATTCTATTGGCTGATACCAAGCAGCTTACTAAAAACTGCCATATACACAAGCACACAGATTTTGAGTTTAAGTGTGTTCTACTTTAGAGCTTCTCTTGTCAAACTTGTGCTATAAGAAATTGCACAAATATTTGTATCAATGATGATACTGAATTCTGATACTGATACTGCCTTCCTTTAGGGCCTGAGTCATTAAGGAACGTGTCTCTGTTTTTGTGTGTATGGTACTCAATTCCCTTCTGCGCATGCCTAAAACTAGGACACTCGGCCGTCAGTGAAAGCCAGCCCGCTGCATATGCCAACGCAAATAACAGTTACGACGGCCTACGATTTCGGGGAGTGAAAGGGGGCGGAGAAAGGGCATGTGCCCGTACTCGATGCACAATGTGGGTGTGACAAACAGAAGTGAATGCAGCCACGTTGGAATGAATCTCTGCGTGTGTGAGAGTTTCTTGTTTTTCTGACGTATCTCTTGCACCAGCTAAGGGTCTAGTCTAAGTCCTGAGTCAGTATCTTATGCTAACATGTGTCTGCAAACAGAAGCAACAGTAATAATGTTTTTTATGTACAGTAGACATTAAGGACAGCCTAATAAATGTTTTGCAACAGAAAATAATAATATATATATATTTTTTATATAAAATTTTCATCTGTAATCATAAATGACTATATTATTGACATGTAACATTAAATAATATTTTTATTTTTTTTCTGTGCATTCATTTGAGATGTTATATTCCACATAGGTCTTGTACGTATCCTGCAGTGTCTGGTCTAGTACAGCAGAGTGACCCTACACCCGTAGTCATCACCACACGTATCTTGAGATCCATTCCTTGCTGACTCCGGGAGTAAGCAGAGATGATTTACGTGCCGTTGAAAACAACTGCACGTTGTGCTCAGTATGCGTGCCTTAAGGATTCAGGCCCTTAGTGTTAAGAGCAAATCCAGGTAAAGGGTGCAAATGTGCACCAACGTGCACCTTAGCTAAGCTAAATTATGAAAAGGGTGGAAAAGCATTTTTTTTTGCATGCATGGAAAATACTGACTACTTTTTCATGAAGCACATATCAGGTAGCTGTAATCTAGCACTGCAATGCAGATTGAAGTTAGAATGGGTTCTGGTCCCAATTCTAAATCAGTTTGCACATTTTAAATTTGCCCCCACTCTGCAGAACAACATGTTTTTCCCAAGGTGCAGACAAGAAAATCATATAACATATATACGTAAGTAACTATAACTGCTCTTTGCTAAATTATTTCAATTCATAGGTTACAGTTCTACATTCTGTCATGTGGAAAGCAAAAAGATAGTCTTCTATTGCCATCTAGTGGTAAAATAACATAATGGAAAGAGAAGCATCAGATTAGTTGCTAAGGATATTTGAATAGATTTAGGGTATTTTGTGTTTGCTGAATTCAAAAATGAAAGTTGTTTTTTTTTTTAATTGGATCTAGTTCTTGAGATAATGGATACTCTCAATTAATAGGGAACTTAGCCATAGCTCGTGCACATGGGAATCTACCAGGACATTTTAGAAGGTGAGACATGCGAATATTCTAGGTCTTCACGTCACAAAAACAAAGTAAACACATTACATCAAGCTTGTCTTACGTATATTGGCGTGGCGCTTAGAAACCAGGACAAGTCTTGGGCTCCAGATAAGGTTTGCAAGACCTGCGCAGAATGCTTGTGACAGTGGAAAAATTGAGAAAGGAAAAGTTTAAACTTTGGTGTGCCTATGTCGTGACGAGAGCCAAGAAACCACCATGATTGTTATTTATATGTAGTTATTGTGAAAATTTTCATTCAATACAAGAAACTCAAGTGGGAATATCCTGATCTGGAATCAGCAAGACGACTAGTGCCACACAGCAAAGACGTTCCCATGTCAGCGTTTACTGCACTGCCTGACCTTCCATTGTCAGATGTAGAAGAATTTCAGGTCTTAGGTGGTAGCAGTAGAAGTGAATAGGACGGAAGCATTTCAACACCTCGGTAATTCTCTCAAGAAGAACTCAATGATCTGATACGGGACCTCAGTCTGGCAAAGCACGCATCTGTACATTTAGCATCCACACGAAAACAAAAGAACTCTCTACAGCCAGAAACGAAAAGAACAGCGTGATTGTCCTGATAGCCCACATAAAAGATAATCATACAAACAGCGCTTTACTATGCATTAATTGAAATTATCTGAATCAACTTACTGGGCCAGGCTCATTAAGGAAAGTAAAGCAATAAAAAAATAAAGAAGTAAGTTTGCACCTTGGCAAAACCATGTTGCATTGGAGGGGAGGTAAATTCAAAATGTGATGGCAGATTAATAGCTGGGTTACGACATGTCCTAGAACAACTTCAAATGTCAGTATAAAAATAAAGTTTCAAGTATTTGTGTGCTAGATGACAAAAAGCCAGTATTTATCTTATGTGCAAATTAATAAACTCATTTACACCCCTGGGATTGTAACATGGTTTGTCCAGGTGAAAACTTCCCCCTTTTTTTGCCTTACTTTCCTTAATGAATCAGGCCCACTCTGTTTATCTGTTATTACACCAAATATAATGCCATTGTGTATTTCATGTGTTTACTTTTTTATGATTTGAGACAATTTCAATGCGATATGTAAGTAGGCGCCCCAATTATCTCAAAAATTAGAGCAAATCTAGAAAAAGAAATGTCCTGTTCTAAATCAGCGCCACAAAGTTACCCGATCAAATCATGTCGCAATGCAATGGATGTAAATTCAATTGTGTTTTGCATGTAGCACACAAATACTGGGCAACTTTATTTTTACACTGCTATTTAGAGTTGAACAGCCACCTTTCCAAGTTCAAGTATGTCTAATATGGCTAAACATTTTATATTTGTCCCCTACAGAAACACAACATGGTTGAGCCAAGCTGAAGAGTTAATCCTTCTCAGCTGGATTCACTTCTAAGTCTAAATGAGGTCTACAGAGAGTATCCATATCTCATTGTATTGGTTCACATACAAAATGTTCTACAAGTGTCTCTTGCTTAAACATAATTCATTTTTCCCTTTTCATGAAAATAGAAACTAAACATGTGATCATCTCTCGGATCCTTAATAAACCTCCTTTGACCCAGCCTCTCTCTCCGATTATTGTACATTCTCACTTTTCCCTTTTGCTTACAAACAACTCAAGCAATTTAAGAGATTCCACCTACCTCACTTCCTCTACTATTACTCCCTCCTAGACTCACTGCAATCAGACTACCACTCTTTATACTTCCTGAAACTGGCTTCACTAAGGTAACCAATGATCATCACACATCCACGTTGAAGGAACATTACTCCATACTCATACTCCTGAACCTTTCTGCCACGTTTGACATCAGTTATTACTAGAGATGGGCGGGTCCGGTTCTCCGAGAACCGAACCCACCCGAACTTTGGGTATCCGAGTACCGAGCTGAGCAGCTCGGTACTCTCCCGCCCATTCCGAATCCAAATCGAGGCCGAACGTCATTGTGACGTCGTCGGATCTCGGGACTCGGTTCTCGCGATACTTCAACTTTATAAATACACGCCTCCACAGCAATCCATCGCCATTTGACAGAGGGAGAGAGCAGGGTGTAGTCATAGGCTAATTAGAGCAGGGACAGAGAATACCATATTGTTCTTGCAATTGCTCTAACCAAAATCGCTAGTGCAGAGAGGAGGATAGAGGTTTATTATTTTTTCTTCATATTTGGCACTCCCCAGCGCTTTTGGGGTGTCCCCCATAATTGTGCATTAATATTTCTGGCTGTCAAAAGTCATATCTGTCAGCAGTATCTACTAAATAATTTGTAGCACACCTCAGTGTTTTTGGGGTGTCCTCCCTAATTGTGCATTAATATTTCTGGCTGTCAAAAGTCATATCTGTCAGCAGTATCTACTCAATAATTTTTAGCACTCCTCAGTGTTTTTGGGGTGTCCTCCCTAATTGTGCATTAATATTTCTGGCTGTCAAAAGTCATATCTGTCAGCAGTATCTACTCAATAATTTGTAGCACTCCTCAGTGTTTTTGGGGTGTCCTCCCTAATTGTGCATTAATATTTCTGGCTGTCAAAAGTCATATCTGTCAGCAGTATCTACTCAATAATTTTTAGCACTCCTCAGTGTTTTTGGGGTGTCCTCCCTAATTGTGCATTAATATTTCTGGCTGTCAAAAGTCATATCTGTCAGCAGTATCTACTCAATAATTTTTAGCACTCCTCAGTGTTTTTGGGGTGTCCTCCCTAATTGTGCATTAATATTTCTGGCTGTCAAAAGTCATATCTGTCAGCAGTATCTACTCAATAATTTGTAGCACTCCTCAGTGTTTTTGGGGTGTCCTCCCTAATTGTGCATTAATATTTCTGGCTGTCAAAAGTCATATCTGTCAGCAGTATCTACTCAATAATTTTTAGCACTCCTCAGTGTTTTTGGGGTGTCCTCCCTAATTGTGCATTAATATTTCTGGCTGTCAAAAGTCATATCTGTCAGCAGTATCTACTCAATAATTTGTAGCACTCCTCAGTGTTTTTGGGGTGTCCTCCCTAATTGTGCATTAATATTTCTGGCTGTCAAAAGTCATATCTGTCAGCAGTATCTACTCAATAATTTTTAGCACTCCTCAGTGTTTTTGGGGTGTCCTCCCTAATTGTGCATTAATATTTCTGGCTGTCAAAAGTCATATCTGTCAGCAGTATCTACTCAATAATTTTTAGCACTCCTCAGTGTTTTTGGGGTGTCCTCCCTAATTGTGCATTAATATTTCTGGCTGTCAAAAGTCATATCTGTCAGCAGTATCTACTCAATAATTTGTAGCACTCCTCAGTGTTTTTGGGGTGTCCTCCCTAATTGTGCATTAATATTTCTGGCTGTCAAAAGTCATATCTGTCAGCAGTATCTACTCAATAATTTTTAGCACTCCTCAGTGTTTTTGGGGTGTCCTCCCTAATTGTGCATTAATATTTCTGGCTGTCAAAAGTCATATCTGTCAGCAGTATCTACTCAATAATTTTTAGCACTCCTCAGTGTTTTTGGGGTGTCCTCCCTAATTGTGCATTAATATTTCTGGCTGTCAAAAGTCATATCTGTCAGCAGTATCTACTCAATAATTTGTAGCACTCCTCAGTGTTTTTGGGGTGTCCTCCCTAATTGTGCATTAATATTTCTGGCTGTCAAAAGTCATATCTGTCAGCAGTATCTACTCAATAATTTTTAGCACTCCTCAGTGGTTTGCGCTCAGAATGGATTCAAAGCAGTCCACATATGATCTAAATGAGCAACCAGGTTCTGTCACCAGTCCTGATGTTAGTGTTCCCAGTACGTCATCTGGCCAAGGCGATGTCAAACAACAGAGTGTTTTCAAATTAGTGCAAAAAACAAAAACCAAAAAAAAATTTACTGTATTGAAGCGAAAAAGAAGTGTAACTGAGCAAAAGTTAAGTGACGATAAAAAAAAAATTGCAAGCATGCCATTCTACACACGCAGTGGCAAAGAGAGAATGAGGCCTTCACCTTTGGCTATTAGTGGCAGATCCCAAAAAGTTACCCAGGCTACAATTGGTGCACAACTACTGTTACGCGTCAAAGCTGAGCTGCAAGATACCAGTGAGGCATTACAGGAGAATATTTGCTCTGATTCACAAATGACAACAATCCCTGTGGAGAGTCCATCCAACAGTGGGATGTCTAATCGTGAGCATTCTGCTGATGTGTGCCTTAATAGCCCGAGTGTAGCCGGTGATACCCAAATTGAGGATGCCACTTTGGAATTAGAAGAGGATGAGGGGGAGATTTGTGTAGGCGACGAGGGCGCTAATGAGGATGTTGATGAGGATGAGGTTGTTTGTGTAAGTCCTGCACCAGTGGCAGCAGTTCTGGCACGTGACAAGAAAAAGGCCATTGTCATGCCTGGGCATAAAACAAAAAAATCCACTTCTTATGTGTGGAATTATTTCTACCCAAATCCAGACAACAATTGTATAGCCATTTGTAGTGTATGTGAAGCCACAGTCAGTCGAGGGAGGGACCTTAACCATCTTGGAACCTCGTCTATGTTACGCCATTTAACGAGAGTTCATGGCAAAGTGTTGGGAAAAGCTGAAAGTTCTTCCCAAAAGAATACAAGCACTCCCTCATCAGCTAAGACCCTCCGCTCACCGACATACCGACGGCTACAAAATACACCCACCACACCATCCTCATCAATATCCTCAGTAGCGCTCGGAGTTAGCCCGGCATCCCACTTAAGGCTGGATGACTCCGGCACTATTATTGATTCCTCTGAAGAAAGCGTTAGTCCTGCTGCTGCTGTTGCTGCTGCTGGGGGTGAATCGTCATCCCAGAGGCAGGTGAATAAAATGAGCAGTCCTACATTTCAGCAATTAACTGTGAAACAATCATTTGCGAGGGGAAGCAAATATGACAGCAGTCACCCAGTCGCCAAGCGAATCACAGACGCCATGGCTGCAATGTTAGTGTTAGATCTGCGTCCAATCTCCACAATAAACGCAGCTGGTTTTTCACAGTTAATTGAGGTTTTGTGTCCGCGTTACAGAATTCCATCGCGACACCATTTCTCCCGTAAAGCTATTCCACAACTATACCAAAAAGTGTGTAAAAATGTAGAGATTGCGCTGAAAAATGCCATTCTGCCCACTGTTCACTTAACCACAGATATGTGGACAAGTGGAAGTGGCCAAACCAAAGACTATATGACTGTGACAGCCCACTGGGTTGGTCATTCACCTTCACCAGCAGGAACAGCAGCAGCATGTACACCACTACGTAACATTTGTCACAGGCAGGCCACTCTTTGTATCACCGGCTTCACTAACAGGCATACGGCTGACAATTTGTTACGCAAACTGAGAGATGTGATTGATGCATGGCTTATACCACTCGGACTCTCCCCAGGGTATGTCATTTCAGATAACGCCAACAATATAGTGCGAGCATTACAGCTGGGTGATTTCCAACATATTCCCTGTTTTGCTCACACCATCAACTTGGTGGTGCAGAGCTTCCTACGAAATAACCGTGAGGTGCAGGAGATGCTTTCGGTGGCCCGTAAAATTTCAGGCCATTTCAGGCATTCAGCCACAGCATGTAGGAGATTACAGCAGCTCCAAGAGCAGTTTAACTTGCCCTGCCACCAACTTAAGCAAGAGGTGGTAACTCGGTGGAATTCCACCCTGTACATGCTTCAGAGGATGGAGGAACAGCGCAAAGCCATCCAAGCATATTGCACAAGTCATGACATTGGGAAAGGAGGGGGGATGTATTTCACTCTTGCACAGTGGGGAATCCTTTCAGTGCTGTGCAAGGTGCTGAAACCATTTGAAGTTGTGACATGTGAGGTCAGTGCAGACTCTGCTAGTTTGAGCCAAGTCATTCCTTTAATTAGACTATTGGAAAAGCAGCTTGAGAAAATGAAGGAGGAGCTGAAAGCAAGCAATTCAGCAAAGTATGTTGGCCTTGTCGATCAAGTACTTAATTCGCTTCACAATGATCCTCGAGTTATTAAGATCTTGAACTCGGATCAGTACGTTTTGGCCACTGTGCTTGATCCAAGGTTTAAAACCTACATTGAGTCTTTACTTGTAAATGAGCGAGATGTGAACTTTTGCAAGGAGCTATTGCTCAGCAAGTTGGCCGCTGAACTGGGCCTCGGCTTGACGACGTGTCCTCCTTCACTTTCTCAAGCTGTTGCTCGTAAAAAATTAAATTTCCAAAAAAGAAGCAGGGAAGACACAGGGGGCAGACGAGAACAATTTAACATCTGGGCTGGTTTGAAGGATTTTTCAAAAAAAAGTGTCACTTTGCCCATAAGTCCATCCAATATGAGTATAAACATGCAAAGGATGGTGGAGGATTACTTTCAAGAGGTAGTTGATATGGAAATGTCAGACAGTCCCTTTCCTTACTGGGAAGAAAAGCAAGCCATTTGGAAACCCATGTACAAACTTGCTTTGCAATACCTAAGCTGCCCACCCTCCAGTGTGTACTCTGAACGAGTGTTCAGCACAGCAGGGAACTTAGTCAGTGATCGCCGTAGAAGGTTACTTCCCAAAAATGTGGAGAAAATGATGTTTATAAAAATGAACTACATCTTCCACGAGGAAGGCCTTCACCATCCAAGACATCCAAGCACTGACTGTTCTCTAATGGCGGATTCAAGCGGCGATGAATTGATAGTCTGTGATGATGACGTACACACTGATGAGGGTGAGGATGAAGCTGAAGATGATGCCGATAACATCTTTTTAAAACTTTCTATGTAAGTGTAGGGTGCAATCTACCCCCAAAGAGGAAAGGGACTTGTGGCATTTCCATATCACATACCATCTTGAAAGGCTGCTGTTAGGGCAATTTATCCTTAAGGGTAGGGTGTCATAGACAGAGTGACCCTAAACTGGCTTTGTCCATTTTTCATAATATTGTACAGTCTATAATGGCTGAATTTTTTAGTATTTTATACAAGTGGAGGGGGGCCTAGAGAGACAGAAACCAAACTGGCTTTCTCCATGTCAATTAATATTGTACAGTCTATAATGGCTGAATTTTTTGGTATTTTATACAAGTGGAGGGGGGCCTAGAGAGACAGAGTGACCCCAAACTGTCTTTCTCCATGTCAATTAATATTGTACAGTCTATAATGGCTGAATTTTTTAGTATTTTATACAAGTGGAGGGGGGCCTAGAGAGACAGAAACCAAACTGGCTTTCTCCATGTCAATTAATATTGTACAGTCTATAATGGCTGAATTTTTTGGTATTTTATACAAGTGGAGGGGGGCCTAGAGAGACAGAGTGACCCCAAACTGTCTTTCTCCATGTCAATTAATATTGTACAGTCTATAATGGCTGAATTTTTTAGTATTTTATACAAGTGGAGGGGGGCCTAGAGAGACAGAAACCAAACTGGCTTTCTCCATGTCAATTAATATTGTACAGTCTATAATGGCTGAATTTTTTGGTATTTTATACAAGTGGAGGGGGGCCTAGAGAGACAGAGTGACCCCAAACTGTCTTTCTCCATGTCAATTAATATTGTACAGTCTATAATGGCTGAATTTTTTAGTATTTTATACAAGTGGAGGGGGGCCTAGAGAGACAGAGTGACCCCAAACTGTCTTTCTCCATGTCAATTAATATTGTACAGTCTATAATGGCTGAATTTTTTAGTATTTTATACAAGTGGAGGGGGGCCTAGAGAGACAGAGTGACCCCAAACTGTCTTTCTCCATGTCAATTAATATTGTACAGTCTATAATGGCTGAATTTTTTAGTATTTTATACAAGTGGAGGGGGGCCTAGAGAGACAGAAAGCAAACTGGCTTTTTCCATTTCTTTACATATTTAACTATAAGTGTAGGGTGTAATATACATTCAAAGACGATGGCTGCATTGCCAATATGCATAGATGGAGAGGAAGACAATCTGTTTTGTGTGTAGAATAGGCCTACCAACGAAGAATTAAACTGTTTTTTTGGATGATTTATTACCTCAACAATTAGATTACTTGTCTCTAAAACAGTTGGAGCACTAAATTGGGTTAATTTAGGCCCAAAAACATGGATTTTCCCAAAAAATAGCAAAACAAAACCAAACAAAACCAAAACCAAAACCAAAACACGCAATGGCGGTTTTGCAAAACCAAAACCAAAACCAAAACACGACGGTAATCCAGATCCAAAACCGAATCCAAAACCAAAACACGGGGGTCAGTGACCATCTCTAGTTATTACCCTCTCCTTTATTGCACTACCTGCAGTCTCTGGACACCTTCTTTTCTCTACTATTATTCATGTCCGTCTATCTCTATACCATTTCCAAATGGAAGCCCGAGTGCTGCCTAAAAGTCAATATTTGCAACATAAAATTCATCATCTTCCACCCCTTCTAGAGTCACCAAGCCCCAATATCCCTCACTGTCAATGACACCACAGTCTCCACTGCCCCCCACATCTTTATAACATCCTGTCACAACTCAAACTGAGGGATTAGGATTTATGTTCATCAGTCAGGAATGGCACAGGCACAGTCAAGGCCTAATGAACCTGCCAGTCTTCACCAGGAACTGCCGCAAGGGGCTATGAACTTTCTTGCCAGGAGCCCGCATGTCATAGCCTTCTATCTGACAATTGATGTGACTAGCTGGAGAATGATACATAAGTGGAAGCTGCTGAAATCAATTTATAGGCCATAACAGGTGCTTGAAAGGGTGGGGTTATCCTGCAAGGAACATACACACAACATTTTTTCCCCCAGCACACTGCTATAGCCAGCAACAGATCTGCCATTTCTACTGTAGATAAAAATGCAAAAGTCTTTGTTGCACACATTTGCAAATGTATGTTTAAGCCATCCGCCACGCCAAGGCGCTTTTGCTAATAGGATGGTCTTACTCTAAACAATGAGAGTCCCATATATTTGGGCCATACATATGTGTTTTTAAATTGAGAGCCAACTTACCAAAGAGGTACCCCAGAAGCCTCCAAACAGCAATTCAGTGCCAGTACCCCCTCTCAGCTACTGACACCAACATGCCTCTCAGACAAATACAAAAGTGGAAGCTGCTCAAATCAATTTATAGGCCATAACAGGTGCTTGAAAGGGTGGGGTTATCCTGCAAGGAACATACACACAACATTTTTGTCTGAGAGGCATTTTGGTGTCAGTAGCTGAGAGGGGGTACTGGCACTGAATTGCTGTTTGGAGGCTTCTGGGGTACCTCTTTGGTAAGTTGGCTCTCAATTTAAAAACACATATGTATGGCCCAAATATATGGGACTCTCATTGTTTAGAGTAGGACCATCCTATTAGCAAAAGCGCCTTGGCGTGGCGGATGGCTTAAACATACATTTGCAAATGTGTGCAACAAAGACTTTTGCATTTTTATCTACAGTAGAAATGGCAGATCTGTTGCTGGCTATAGCAGTGTGCTGGGGGAAAAAATGTTGTGTGTATGTTCCTTGCAGGATAACCCCACCCTTTCAAGCACCTGTTATGGCCTATAAATTGATTTGAGCAGCTTCCACTTTTGTATTTGTCTGAGAGGCATGTTGGTGTCAGTAGCTGAGAGGGGGTACTGGCACTGAATTGCTGTTTGGAGGCTTCTGGGGTACCTCTTTGGTAAGTTGGCTCTCAATTTAAAAACACATATGTATGGCCCAAATATATGGGACTCTCATTGTTTAGAGTAAGACCATCCTATTAGCAAAAGCGCCTTGGCGTGGCGGATGGCTTAAACATACATTTGCAAATGTGTGCAACAAAGACTTTTGCATTTTTATCTACAGTAGAAATGGCAGATCTGTTGCTGGCTATAGCAGTGTGCTGGGGGAAAAAATGTTGTGTGTATGTTCCTTGCTGGAGAATGATGTCAGGAGGTAGGCACTAAATTAGTAGGCTAAGGTGGAGTCAAAAACAAGTCGAAAGTCAGGTCATATGAACAGGTTCCAAACGAGAGATAACCCAAAGTTGAAGTCACAGACACAGGTTCAAAGATAAGAGGCAAAACAAAGGCAGTGCACAGTAATGATTAACTGTCAGAGAAAGCTAGAACAGGTAAGACCTAACACGGCAGTGATTACAGCACAGAGTTGGGTTTAAATAGCTGAGATGTATAAGGGATCACATAACGGAAACCAGGAAGTGATGTCAGAGGTCACATAAGTACACGGTATAAAACAACCAGGAAGTGATGTCAGAGGTCACATAAGTACACGGTATAAAATAAAAAGGAAGTGATGCCAGAGGTCACATAAGTATACGATATAAAACAAAAAGGAAGTGATGCCAGAGGTCACATAAGTACACGGTATAAAACAAGCAGGAAGTGATGCCAGAGGTCACATAAGTACATAAATCAATTTGCTCTTT
This sequence comes from Mixophyes fleayi, assembly GCF_038048845.1. Taxonomy (NCBI): domain Eukaryota; kingdom Metazoa; phylum Chordata; class Amphibia; order Anura; family Limnodynastidae; genus Mixophyes; species Mixophyes fleayi. The sequence continues at coordinate 25,671,137 of NC_134404.1, read as the reverse complement.
ATGGCTTTGGATAAAGTCTTAGATACAACTTTCCACAAACAGGCTGATCCTGCTGCTCCCCTTGGAAGCCAAGTGATAGGATCAATGTCTAATTTGGATGACAAATGTGAGTAATCTGAAGCAGCTATGTCCTACACGGGCTGATATCAATCATGTTCCAGGACATTTTCCAAATATGATCTACATTACTTAGTAGACATCATGTTCACCAATTGCCCAATATTGCCAGTAATTTTGCAGCATGAATAGCCAGCTTACGGATTTTGTCTCAGTAAAATATAGTGTAGTGCACCAAACATTAAAATATGTTTTATGATGCCTCCCCATGGGCTGTTTCCTGGGGTAGGTGGTTTGCAGTTTGCTACTTGAACTAACTATAGTGAATTAGTTCATGCATTCAAAGAGAGAGAGAGAGAGAGAAAGAGAGAGAGAGAGAGAGAGAGAGAGAGAGAGAGAGAGAGAGAGAGAGAGAGAGAGAGAGAGAGAGAGAGAGAGAGAGAGAAAAGAAAGATGAGTATATCAATTTGAAGAAATAAGGTCATGAAATCAGAGCAGGGGAGAAATTGGAAATAATATACATAGGAAGCAAGGAGAAAATTTAGGAGATAAGGGTCAATAGAAATATATAGAAAATTAAAGGAATATAGAAAAGGAAATTGACAGAACACTAAAGTAAGAACGGGAAAGTAGGTAAAGAAGTTAAAGCAGATGGCAGAATTTGAAGAAAAAGTGGGAAAATCCGACATTATGGGCGAGTGACTTGTGTCATTCCTGAGTCTAGAGTGTGTCATTCTTGCAGTGATAACAAAGCCTAACCCAATCCAACAGCAGTGGCAATCAACTGTAGAATCTGCAGAATTCATATACGTGGTACAACTGTGTAATAGCAAATATACTAAAATACTGGTAACATCAAATTATAACAGGAAACAGAGGGCATATAATCCAAGGGCTTTTCTTACTCTAAACAATGACTACTTAATTTTCCAATCAGAGGTAAATATTACCTGAAGCCAGTCATGGGACATACTATAAAAGGACTGAAATTCCCAAGGACTCATGTTAATGTTATTACATTTGTTACCTTAATATATTTATTTTAAAGCTTTCTGATGAATCATTATTTACTGAAAAGTCAAAAGCCTTGAGCTTTTTTTTTATCTTTGATGATTTGCTAAACGTTGGAGAAATCTTTTTAAATGTTCTTTAAGGAAATCTTATTTGCAGAACAGCGGCAATAGGTATATGCTAGCATAGCCCCTTAGATTGTAAGCTCCTTTGAGCAGGGCCATCTCTCCTCCTGTTACCACCACTTCTAACTCTGCTCTCCAGCTACCTAGCCCTCCTCCTCAAGGACCCTCTTCCCCCCGTCCCCTCTTGCTCCCTCCTCTCCCCTCTCGCTCCCTCCCCTCCCCTCTTGGGGTTTCCCTGTCATCCGTGCCCTCCCTTTTGGGCTCCGTCGTATGCAGACCTTCCCCTCTCCCCTCCCCCGCCCTCTCCAGCTGTGCTTTGAGCTTACTGAGTTACTGTGCTTATTGTTTACTGTACTGTGCTGTCTCACCTCGTATTGTAATTTGTTTGTCCCTGTGCGGCGCTATGGACACCTAGTGACGCCCTATAAATAAAAATTAATAGTAATAATAATTAATAGCTAAGCATTAAATCAGTTATTGAGTAATTCTAACTATTGCTTTTAAGATTTATTTGTATAATTGTTTAAATTTACTGTATGAACTTCTTAAAGAACAATATAATAATATAGCAACCATTTATTCACTCCTTCCCTAATGAACTTTACTTATTATTTGTAAGTATCCTATTTTTTGAGTTCTGTCTGGGGTCTCACTTCTCTCTGCATTTGGAAAGTGTATTTCCTGGCTTGAATACCCAGATCTTATGGGTCAGTGTCTTGATTTTTGGTTTATCTTCTGACGGCAAGATTTTTTTTTTTGTCTTTTGTCAGTCTTTCTTTACATTTACTACTTTTTATTGAAGTCAATCATGTTGCACATGAATAAGTACATGTGAATTGATTGTCATGACTATGTATTTGTGGTGCATACAAAATGCTTATTAGCTTTATTTTATATATATAATATTATTATGGATCATTGAATTATATCTGTCGAAGTAATTATCATTATTTTAATTTGGCATGAGCACTTTTGCTCACTCTTGGATATAATCATTAGGGCCGCCAAGAGGATTTTCGGGGCCCTGATACAGCTGCTTCTTGTGGCATCATCCATACCTACCAAAGGGGACATGGCTGCACCAAGTTTGTTGGCTCCTCCCACTACACAGGCACTTCAGGTCCCTTAGGCAGGATCGGGCTCCGGTACTTTGTACCTGCTCCCCCCCCCTCTCCCGGTGCCCCTAATAATCCTTTAGAGAGCAGCATTTTTGCATTGTTCTGTATTATTATACAACTTATGTACAGAAAAGTAGACACTATACTGTTTATATACTATTTTTTATTAGTTACCACATACTTTTTCCATCCCATGAAGCTCTTTAGGGATTCAATATAATATTTAGGGTAATCCTTAAAATGACATGATAGGGAATGATTTTCAAAACCTTCTTTATATTACGTATGTGTTCAGTCCATCGGGTTTTCAGTGAGTGGGACATTCAATCTATGTATAGTTTGTTATATTGACACTGTACTAAGTATATAATATTGTTACTGTTACAAGTTATAAACTGTTTGACAGTATATGTTTGATCTTTATAGGTAAATGAAAAAATTGTTCATTTTCTTTTCTTTATTTTTAAACATGCTACACAGGACCAGCATCTGTTAAAAAAAGCAGTAGATTTCATATGATTCTGCTTTCTGTATTGTAAAATGCACTTTTTACTCGTGTGTCTCTCTTGTTATTACCTTTCCAAACAGAAATCATGGACTATTGTGGAGGATCTTAGAAAGAAATATACTTGCCCAAAATGTTTTAATGTTTTCTGATCATTTTCTCATCTTTATACTATGTCTTATATTGTGCAATAAATGCTGAATCCAATGTTTGTTCTTTACTTTTCTTTTGTTTGTTTGAGGAGTATATATTTCTCTACAGATTTTATATTTTGTAAAGCTTCTTCTATCCAGTGACTAACCTTTTTCCAAAATTAGTCTTTTTTCATCTTTTTTGTTTGAATGTTAATCACTTTTTCCTTAGTTCTTTTCTCTTTTAAATAGACTGCTGATGATGCCTTTAAGCTTCTATTAGCATCTACATATAAGAATTGCAGGCTGTTTGTTTTGTGTTTTTATCCTCCCTTTTCAGTACAAATCGTAAGGTTTGGAAAATTGTCAGCAGATTTATTTAAAGAAAAAGTCAAAACAATATTATGTTTACCAGTGTTAAGTAAGTATTGTTATTTAGTCATTTGCAACATTTTTACAAATCAGTTTTAGTGCCCTTCCACACAAAAAAACCTTCTGTCTATATAACAAAGCTAAGACACCAAGTACGCACTATTTTCATAGTTACTTCAGTCTGTTAAATGCTCCCAGTGCCCAATGAACACATTAGCATAAATATGGGCAAACTTGGTTCCCATGCCTGTGTAATTTTTCTGTAAATAATATGTATCATTGAAATTAGACAATGATGCACCTTTCTCTCAATAGGACCCACTCTCCTGGTCCTATTGGGAGAAAGGTACTATATACATAAATAATTATTATTATTTGTACGAATGAACATCATCTCATCTTTAGTAAATGTTTTAAAATGTTCAGCAAATATTCATTGGTTTAAAATTGGCCTAAAAAGAACATAACCTCTAATAAAGTATGTTCTAGATCAATGATGGCTCTCTATTCAAACATGTTTTATGAACCACTAGGGTGACTGAAAATGTCTCTTTGGGCTATAGGGTTTATATTCTCTGGTTCCCTAGTCTCCTCATTTTATATCCCCAGACTACCTATCTGCGAGATTATATATGCCCTAGACACCCTCAGTTTACCTGCTTACTTATGTTGAAAACTCTAGACCACTCCAGTGTTTATTTCTTGACTTCTGGAAACATCCTTCTTCTGCTTTATTTTTTCTGGCCATCATCTATCTGTACACTCTTCTCCAAACTCATGGCACACCTGACACCCACCAAAGCAGCTGCTACTTGTGTGGTGCATGCTGCAAATCCCATACCTCCTTGTGAATGATCTCTTTTCAGGGCATTCACTATTCAATGTTGCAAAGCAATAGTAGTTGGGAAACCATCTCTTTTATAATGGGAAATCCTTGTTTGTGTGAATTTTCCCATTTGTGTAGAAAATACATTTTTGTTTTATTCTTTTCTGAGTGATAAATTTATCTCTTTTTGCACTCAAAACTTTGAAAGTTCTGATATTTATGCTTCATCCTGTATGGTTCTAATCTTTTTCATTTTACTCTTGGAAGGATAATTGAGACCGAGAGTTCATATCTCCCCAATGTTCTTTATACAGTTCTGGTCAACATTATTAGCACCCTTACATTTTTTGAATAACCCTTACAATATCTAGAAATAAATGGAAATTTACCAACTTCGCATCATCAGCATATTTTAATAGGATGTCCCAAGTTTTGAACAAGAAGTTTTCCTTTTCAAATTACATGTAGTAATATCAAACATGAAATATAAAGTATGATCTGGACAGTATTAAGTGCACCCTTCCTTGATATTAGGTTGCACACCTTTTGTCAATAATGCCTCCAAATGTTTCTTCTGGCCATCTGTAAGCTTCGAGCACCTGTCTGCTGGTAGTTTCTACCATTCTTCCATTGCAATTTGTTAAAGGTCGTGAATATTTACAGGGCACAGTGGCTTAGTGGTTAGCACTTCTGCCTTACAGCACTGGGGTCATGATTTCAATTCCCGACCATGGCCTTATCTGTGTGGAGCTTGTATGTTCTCCCCGTGTTTGTGTGGGTTTCCTCCGGGTGTTCCGGTTTTCTCCCACACTCCAAAAACATACTGGTAGGTTAATTGGCTATTATAAAATTGACCTTAGTCTCTCTCGGTCTGTGTGTGTGTGTGTTTTGTAATTTAGACTGTAAGCTCCAATGGGGCAGGGACTGATGTGAGTGAATTTTCTGTATAGCGCTGAGGAATTAGTGGTACTATATAAAAAGATGATAATGATGATGATGATTCCTTTTTCCAATTGCAGATTTCCACTATCACCAAAGATTTTCAATTGGATTGAGATCAGGACTCATTGCCGGTCAGTTTAAACAGTCCATTTTTTTCCTATTCACCCACTGTTTTGTACTTTTGGATGTGTGTTTTGTGCCTTTATCATGCTGGAGGACCCATGTTTTTCGATCCAAAACTAGTCTTCTTACACTGGCTAGCAAATTTTGCTTCAAATTTTTGGGGAAATCCTCTTATTCCATGATTCCGTCAATACGGTCAAGGCCTCCAGTACCAGAGGCAAGAAAGCAGCCCCACAACACTATCAACCCTCCACCATGTTTAACCGTAGGTAGAGTGTTCTTCTCTTTAAAAGCTTCATTTTGACACCTATAAACAAATCGCTGGTCTGCATTGCTTAAGAGCTCTCTTTTGGTTTTATTTGTCCACAGAACATTTGTCCAGAAGGATTGTGATTTGCCTGATTATGTTATAGCACTTATAATGCTATGAGACAGCTTTATTTTCTTTACAATTGTGACAAAGTAACAGGGAATAAAGAGTGGCCTTTATAAACATTAAAGCTACAATTCATTGGTCATGTGAGCACTAACAATTTATCACAGGTGACTCTAATTTCTAATTTATGACACTTGGGCTTGATCTAGGGGTTTTTTCTTCATGTCGATTGAATTGCTCACAAGGGTGGCAATAATCGCGTCATGGCAGTCTTTCAAATTTTATAGGTTATCCTACTATTGACTTTTAAAATTGTTATTGTTTTATCCTTAGCTGTTGTGTGCCAGACATGACTGTCTGTAGACTAAAGCTGTTTTACTACATTCCTTTTTTTCAAGAGATATTGTACATGATGTATTTAAAATGCAGGGGTGCCAATAATGTTCACCACAACTATATGCATCTGCTATGTCATAATGATCCATTGACAGGTATTGATATTAGAAGGTATGGCTCATGTGTCCCTTTGCCTGATGCTATGAACAGTATATCATAATATTTTACTGATATTGTGGCCAATTTGTCTCTGTTGTACTTCTTATGCTTCCTATTCAAAGTCATTAGAATTGGCCATAAAATTACTTTGCAGTTGGCCTTGAATTTATGGTGTCCATTTTTTTTCATGACACTAAACTATACATATGTATCACACATCGGAGTCCAGCTGTTACTTTTCGAACCTGCTGTCCGGCGTGCTCCCTCCATACTTCCCTTCACTCCAAGGCACAGAATCCTGTGCTTCAATCCTACTCTGCACATAGCTCTTTAAGAATTCTGAACCTGTAGTAATGTGTGCTGACCTGTGACCAGGGCCGGATTAACCATAGGGCTAACTGGGCTACAGCCCAGGGGCCTATGGTATTCAGGTGGCCTTTGAAAGTGCTCAGCAGCAGTATTGATCGGTGAGGGGCGGCGGCGCCCCCGGCCCAATCAGTGATGCTGAGCACTTTCACTGCAGTCCTTCCCCGGCACGCTGTAGTCTCCTTACTGAGGATATCTCGTGAGTCTCACTCTCACGAGATCTCCTCAGTGAAGAGCGTACAGCGCGCCGGAGAAGGAGGTAAGTGCCGGGGGAGCGGGCAGCTCGGATCACGGAGGGGGGCCCTCACGGGGGAAGGGGGCCTCCATTCCCTTAATCCGGCACTGCCTGTGACCCATTCTATTTCAACAGCATAGCTATTTAAACATGCTCAGTGCACAGGTCTGTGTCAGAGTATTAGGCTCTAAACCTTTACACCAGTGTTTCTGTACATATTTTGGCTAATTCTGTGAATTCTGATCATGACCTCTATTTTGCCTGTTATTTGGTACTGTTTATGCGTCTGATAGTTGCTGACCCGACATGTTCAGACGCTTCTTGCTGCTGATACCATCTTTTCACAAATGGAGGCAGCGCAGATGGCCATGACCTCTAGCAACAAAGCCCAAACCTCCTTGCGGTGGTCCCTGGTGAAAACCAAGGGTTGTTTGACTCCTTGACTCTTACTTCCAGCACTAATTCAGGTTGGCAAAAGTGAATCCACTGTATCCGCTAAAATTGTGACAACAAGTACATGGCACACTCTTAGATCCAACCCCGTGGCACCCGACAAGGGAGCCTCGGCTGATCTTTTAGCTCTTTAACTCTTCCTTAACTTTATTCACTCATCACCAGGCATTCATGAAGTGTTAGTGGGGTATACATATAATACCAGAAAGTAGCAGCCTTTGCCAACAACATTCTGTTTTTTGTCTTAGTGGCTTTGGAAACATGACTACTTGTCTAATATGAATATCAAATATACAAACCTTAACAACTTCCTCCTAGATTATCTTTCCTTTTAGAGCAAACTTAACTTCCCCTTCTATTGGTACCCCAACCATTTAAAATAACTTGGAATTCAAATATCAACCTCATTGTCATCAATGTGCAAGTTAAATGTTACCCTGCACCAAAATAAAAAATTCCAGACCTCTGTGGATGATACAAATCCTAATTTTCCTGGTTTAGTCCAGGTAATATTAGCAAAACTCATTCTTTCTTGAGTTCTGTACTTTATGGAAACAGTCAATGTCAATATTCTTAATTTCTTACTGAACCATCATCATCATTTATTTACATAGTTCCAGCAAATTCTGTAGCGCTTTACAATTGGGAACAAAAAGAGTAATAAAATAATACTGGGTAATACAGACAGACAGAGAGGTAAAAAGGTCCTGCATGCAAGCTTGAAATCTATGGCCAAAGAGTTGGAATTCACCCAGTTAATCTGGGTCAATAAACCTTTACATTTTAAGGCGTCAGCTAATAGAGGCATAGGAGTTCAAGTAATTCTTGAGCAAACCACAAGGCTGGTATGCTCATTAGAATCTCAGACTGTTCCTGTCGAAAGAAAGACAAGCCTAGGTGTCCATCACATTCACACCTATTTAGTCATCTCTTACCTTCTATTTGTAAAATTTGTGGCATTTTCTAAAGTGATCCATATGGCCATTATTCAAATGTTCCCTTCTCCATTATCTCCAATGCAGGTTAAACCCCAAATTCCCACAATCTTAGAGCTGATTCCTCTTAAGAGGACATAGTTTTGCCCACCATTTTTGGATCATTCTTGACCCTTTACACAGTTAAATTTTGAGACACCACTTTGACCCATGAAGCTATGTACAAGATGTTTTTTTATATAACACCACCACAAAAAATATTGCCTAGCACACCCTTTTAATAAATGTGTCTTCATTTTGGTCCAAACCACCATGAGATCTCAGATTGGTATAGAGAACCGTGTGTGCAGCGGAACGTTTGTATTTAAACTAGCTAAACACTTTTTCCCATTTGAGTGTATTAACAACATTTTTTTTAGTTCACCTATTAAATGCAGCAAAAGCCTTGATTCCAGCCACCTGGAATGTAACGGAGTCTCCCATTATGAGATACTAGTTCAAAGCGACTAAATGTAATCATAGAGCTACTGTATATAGAACCTACTAAAACACATTGTTCCTTTGGCTACATAGCTACCTGCTTCCCTTGGCTTCAATTTCAAATTAATTTAGAATGTAAAATATTAATGATGAGTTGAACAGTTTAATCTAATGCTCCCGCATTCCACACACCAGCTGTCCCCTCTCCCCATTTTATCTTATTACTCCTTCTTCATTATTGTTAAGAATACTAATTTGCAATAAAAATAAATATAAGTCTTTATAATTGTTTCTTCATAATAAATATATTGTTATTTTTTATTTTATAATCCTTTATTTATATGTCCATTTTTGTTGGAAGCCAATTAACTTACCATTAAGTTTTTTGATTCTGTGGGAGGAAACCGGGGTTACAGGAGGAAACCCATGCAAACACTAGCTTGCGATGATGCCATGGGTGACCGAACCCATGAGCCCAGAACCGTGAGACTGCAATGCTAACTACTGTGGAAACATGCTGTGCATTTTTTTTATATAGTGCCAGCATCCTCTGCAACACTTTACGATTAGGAACAAACAAAATAATAAAACATGACTTTTTAAAAAAAAAAACTATTTTATTAAAACACTATGGGCTTGATATAGAGTTGGATGCAAGTCCAAATGAACAGTGCACAAAGCACTTTTAGCCAAGAATCTGTCTCAGTTTGCAGTCAGACTGAGACGGATCTCCCTCTTGCACTGTTCTGCTTAGAGAGGCAGGACAGAGAAGGTAGTGGTTGAGCCCAGCAATGTACAGGGATGTTCAGGCTCTATGTGTTATGGCTCTGCCTGTTCTATGTATCTAGCAGCAGTACCTCATAACACCAGAGGTGCTGCTGTTCTGTTCCTGAACTCTCTAGCATGCCTGAAGGAGTTAATCTCCTTGTCTGATGCTTAATTAGAACTTCACCTGTAGCACTGATTCAAATACCTGCCTCAAGCTGTGCTCTGTGCAGTTCATCCTGTTTGTTCCTGGCTGCTGCTAACATGCTCCTGTGCTGGTTGGTGTATACCTTCTTGATTGAACTTCTGTGTATGACCCCTGCCTGTATTGTGGACCTTGCCTGTGACCCTGATTCGTTTGCCAGTACCTTGGACCCCGCTGTTTTGCCTGTTGCCCTGACCTTTTGGCCTGACTTTTGGACTTTGTTCATTTGCTTGTGACCTTGATCTCTGCCTGGCTATTTGGGTTTGTTTGTATGATCTCATCTAGATCCCTGGACTCTGTCTGCTTTCCTGGACAGCCTTGTGCCTTCTGAACTGGGGTAAAACCTTATAATACTTGTTCCTGCCATTTTTACTATACAGTCTCCTTAGGAACTTGTTCTTATCCGTGGATCTGTGTTATCTTTGTTTGTGTATTTACCTGAATAAAGACACTTTGCATTACACTTCCATTGCTCTTTGTGAATGCACTAGGAATCATAACTCTATGCATGCTATAATGAGTTGAAAGCAGCCGTAGATAGGTTTCTAAGAGAGGGATCTTTTGCAGGTGCTTTCTCCTGCTGCAACAGACCTTGCAGTATTAAAAGAAGAAGTAAAAAATGATTACATATATAAAAAAAGGTGTGGACCCCCTACAAAAAAAGCTTAACCAACCCATGTGCTGTTTTGCTTAATAGAGAAATTCCCAGGTGCTAATGTAATAATAGGCTATGGTGATAGAAATCGGCTGTAAGCCAGAATTTATTAATAACAAAGGTATGGTAACCAATAAAGATATATGGTAAACTGGCACGCATAAAATCAATTGCAATTGGTGCAAATGGACAAAGTACAAATGTAAGAGTGCAATATGAATGGCACAATGGTATAAATAAGGAATTAAAGCATGTCTGTAGCAGTATCAACACGTAAACAGAATATAAATGTCAATATAATTGCTAATGATGGCTCAATATTCAAAGTGAGCAATAAATCATAAGCCGCTGTAATGCCACCGTGTGCACCGGAGTCCAAGTAAATCAAAGACTGTATGCTCTATAAGTCCAAAAATCCGAATGGATGCTGAAGAGTAAACTAAACCCACGGGGTATGATAGTGTAAACTTCCCCTGGAGGTTGTATGCTGAAAAAATTCAGTAGGTTGTACAGCTATGTGTGACCAGAGAAGGTTGAGTTCATACACATGGTACAGTATCGGTGGTTGCCGATAAACAGTTCACTGGGAACAACAGGAATTACTGACCTAGATCCGGAGCAATTGCCCAGAGTGATCCTGGTCCAGTAGTCAGGGCTCCACGTGTTGGAGAACAGCTGTCCCGGGTCCTGTGACACAATGGAGAGGAGTTCCCGGCCGACCGCCCCTCCTCTCTTTGCAGATGTGTATCCGCGTCTCTGGATGTTGCCAAGGACAATGCGCATGCGCAGAGGGGCAATAATCGTCGATGTAAAAAAAGTTGATTAGTAGTATGCTCATGAGCTGGTAATTGTTGTGTGAGTAAAACCTACGCATTTCCCTCACGTGGGGCTTCGTCAGGGATTGAAGTGTGTAATAGAAGAGTCTCTTCAAAAAGCTTTATATATGGGAGGCGGCCATAGAATACAAGTTTCTAATTGGGTTCTTCACTGGATTTACATCTGTATGGGGGCGGTTCCTTAGGTACACGCTCAATATGATAGTAGCAGTTCCAATAAAGATATTTAGCAGCAATATGAACGAGGTAAACCCTCAATTAAGGTAACATAACCTCTTTAAGGTATGGATGAAAGACGCCAATAAATTAATAAAGGTTACAGTAGAAATGTTCAGCAATACAACCACAGTAATAACTCCTCTCTTAAACAGAGTGGTGCTAGAGTGTAGAAACATATGTCTCTATAGTCTGATGACATGGAAGATATCCATAATAAAGTGTGTATTGCGGAAAGCATCTTTAGCAAGAAGATTTGAAATGAATATCTGGTGTTACCAGGGCTGCCATCAGAAACTGTGGGGCCCAGTACTTATTAATCAGGCGGGGGCCCCCTCCCCCCCTTGGTCCAGTACTAATTAATCTGGCCTCCCCATACATATGCACCCCTCCATCTTCGCCATACATGCGCCCCCTATCCCTCATCACAGTACATTCCCCCCACTCCCTCATCACAGTAAATGTCCCCCTCTCCCCTTCCTGCAATCACAGTAAATGTTCCCCTCCCCCTCTCTCCCCCCCACAGTTAATGTCCCCCTCTCTCCCCCCCACAGTTAATGTCCCCCCTCCCCCCCCAGAGTTAATGTCCCCCTCCACCCCCCCAATCACAGTTAATGTCCCCATCTCTCCCCCCACAGTTAATGTCCCCCTCCACTCCCCCAATCACAGTTTAGGTCCCCCTCCACCCCCCCAATCACAGTTAAGGTCCCCTTCTCCCTTTCTCCCCAATCACAGTTAAGGTCCCTTTCTCCCTCTCCCCCCTCCACAATTGACGTTGACGCGCCCCGCGCTCCCAGCCTATCAGAGTCTGGGAGGCAGAGCTGCAGCATCGCGGAGGAGGTAAGTAAAAAAAAAATGGAAGGCACGGTCGGTGACTGCGGTGCCCGGACAGTCCAGGGAGTCTGGACAGATGGAGAGGTCTGTCCGGGCCCCCTAGTCTGTCCGGGCCCCTTACAGCAGTACTGGCTGTACCCCCCTGATGGTGGCCCTGGGTGTTACACTGTGGGTCAGTAATTGGTTTTTAATATTTGTGATATGTTCTCCTATTCGGGTTGAAAGTTTTCTGATCGTCCTACCAACGTATTGGTGACCACAAGGGCATTGGAGGAGATAGATTACTCTAATGGAGTCGCAAGTGAATTTGTCTTTTATGTTGAAACTTTCACCAGTAGTTCTTGATTCAAATGTAATGGTTGGTTTAGTGCTTGAGGTGTTTATTATTTTACAGGCCTGGCAGCGATTACAGTGGTAGAAACCTGCTGCCTTTTCGTTACCAACCAATCAAAGGTGACCCTACTACCACTTACCTTCAAGAACTAGATCAGCTTGTTAAACCAACATTAATGCAGGGAATATTAGACAAGAATGAACGTGACTTCCAAAACACACTTCAAACAGGTCGACACCAATTCCTTTATACCTACTTCTAGAAGGCACCACAAGAACTGGTTGGCAAACATACCCAAGGGCCAATTTACTTGCCTTAGGCGTAACTGCTCCGACATAACCTACTATGATGAGCAGGCAGAAACCTTAAAAGAAAGATTTCAGGAAAAAAACTATGAAACTAAAATCTTTGAGGAAGCCTGCCTCCAACTTCGAGAAACAGATAGGGAACTTCTGCTTACTCAGAACAGGCGTTGTAAAAATAATGCCGATCAAGATATGCCAGCACTTTCCTTTGTCACCCAATACAATAGGGATCACAAGAGTTTTGAAAAAATCATTAACAAACATTGGCACATCTTGATGGGAGACAAAGACCTAATGAAGATACTTCCCACAAAACCCAAATTTATTTATAAACGGGCAGCAAATCTTAAAAGCTGTTTGGTACAGAGTACTATCGCGCCAAGTCAAGGGGACAAAAACAAAAAAAAACTCCACATGGCTTAATGAAAAGGCAGCAGGTTTCTACCACTGTAATCGCTGCCAGGCCTGTAAAATAATAAACATCTCAAGCACTAAACCAACCATTACATTTGAATCAAGAACTACTGGTGAAAGTTTCAACATAAAAGACAAACTCACTTGCGACTCCATTGGAGTAATCTGTCTCCTCCAATGCCCTTGTGGTCACCAATACGTTGGTAGGACGATCAGAAAACTTTCAACCAGAATAGGAGAACATATCAGATATATTAAGAACCAATTACTGACCCACAGTGTCTCCGAGCATTTTTCCACACACCACCAGCATGACCCGTCACTCCTAAGATTTCTAGGAATCTGTAAGGTTAACAATTTATGGCATGGTGGTGATTACATTAAGCATATTTCACAAATTGAGACCAAGTGGATTTACAATTTAAAGACCTTGGCACCTAATGGTCTCAACATTGACATTGACATTAATAGCTTTTTGTAACACCAGATTTTCATTTCAAATCTTCTTGCTAAGGATGCTTTTCGCAATACACACTTTATTATGGAAATCTTCCATGTCATCAGCCTATAGAGACATATGTTTCTACACTCTAGCACCACTCTGTTTAAGAGAGGAGTTAATACTGTGGCTGTATTGCTGAACATTTCTACTGTAACCTTTATTAATTTATTAGCGTCTTTCATCCATACCTTAAAGATGTTATGTTACCTTAATTGAGGGTTTACCTCGTTCATATTGCTGCTAAATATCTTTATTGGAACTGCTACTATCATATTGAGCGTGTACCTAAGGAACCGTCACCATACAGATGTCAATCCAGTGAAGGACCCAATTAGAAACTTGTATCCTATGGCTGCCTCCCATATATAAAGCTTTTTGAAGAGACTCTTCTATTACACACCTACAATCCCTGACGAACCCCCACATGAGCGAAGCGCGTAGGTTTTACTCCCACATCAATTACCAGCTCATGAGCATACTACTAATCAACTTTTTTTACATCGACGATTATTGCCCCTCTGCACATGCGCATTGTCCTTGGCAACATCCAGAGACGCGGATACACATCTGCAAAGAGAGGAGGGGCGGTCGGCCGGGAACTCCTCTCCATTGTGTCACTGGACCCGGGACATTTGTTCTCCAACACGTGGAGCCCTGACTACCGGACCAGGATCACTCTGGGCAATTAATCTTGATCTAGGTCAGTAATTCCTGTTGTTCCCAGTGAACTGTTTATCGGCAACCACCGATACTGTACCATGTGTATGAACTCAACCTTCTCTGGTCACACATAGCGGTACAACCTACTGAATTTTTTCAGCATACAACCTCCAGGGGAAGTTTACACTATCATACCCCGTGGGTTTAGTTTACTCTTCAGCATCCATTCGGATTTTTGGACTTATAGAGCATACAGTCTTTGATTTACTTGGACTCCGGTGCACACAGTGGCATTACACCAGCTTATGATTCATTGCTCACTTCGAATATTGAGCAATCATTGCCAATTATATTGACATTTATATTCTGTTTACGTGTTGATACTGCTACAGACATGCTTTAATTCCTTATTTATACCATTGTGCCATTCATATTGCACTCTTACATTTGTACTTTGTCCAATTGCACCAATTGCAATTGATTTTATGCGTGCCAGTTTACCATATATCTTTATTGGTTACCATACCTTTGTTATTAATAAATTCTGGCCTACAGCCGGTTTCTATCACCACAGTTTATTATTACATTAGCGCCTCTGAATTTCTCTATTAACCGATTGTCATTCTGGGGAATAGGACGAGCCCCTTCCATATCCCTTCTTTACCTATGTGTAGGCTGCATCTACACATAGGTAAAGAAGCGCGGACCCCACTATCTTGTACCTTGTGCTGTTTTGATGGGGGGAGCACAATTGGGTTTCTTTTACCATTTATTTATTTCAGTCATCTGCTTTACTGCGCCACTGTGACTGATACACTTAAGTGTACATGCACACCAGCCTATAAGGCAGATAAAGAGGTGTGTTTGCGCAATTTGCACAGTGTTCTGAATAGCACGAATCTAAAGCTCCGTTTGACTTGAAATCCTTTGTAAATTACAGATGCAATTTACACTTACGAGTTAAGTGTAAATTGCATCCTATTCTATATCAGGCGCTATATATTTCTACTTTATGAGATCTAATATTAACCCCCTGAAAACCACAAGTCCAGATGACTGGATTCTTCCTTGGGCCCTCAGCCCTTCGTTAACATAATTATCACTATCATCATCGATGAGCAAATTTTCAATGTTCTGCCCAAACTTGTTTGTTTAAATGTTCTTTTAAACATTAAATTGAAAAACATCAGAAAAGCACAAATTTAACAACCGCATGTAACAAATGACTGTTTGATATCTTTAAATCACATTTTGAAACAACTCTTTTTATTTGAACTAGTCATAAAAGATTTGTGAATCAATTTGTCAGAAATCTAACTATTGCCCCAATATTAGGAATTGACCTGAGAACTAAACCAAACCGCAAACGTTTTGCTCATATCTAATAATAATAAATTGAAAAAAAGCCTGCTATAGCATACAAATCATTTTATTTGCACGTATTATTGCCTTTTTTTTTTAAGCTATGCACATTTGGGGTCAATAAGGACTCCAAACATTGAGATACATGTTTTGCTCTGTTTTACATTGTTTAATTCGTCTGAAAGAATCAAATTTCTGTATCACAGCTACAAGTCTCCTTACACATATTCTTAATCTTATACTCCTCCTCCATGCTTTCCTCTTCTGAGTCGCACATATCCTTATAATCAGAGCATCCGTCAACGTCATCATTGTAGGGACAAGGGTTAGCTAAAATCAGCAAAAGCAGTTATTATATCATTGTAAAACATTTTACAGGTAGATATCAGTATAATAAAATTATATACTTTGGCTGTTTAAAGTCCCTGGTATAACTGCATACACACATATCTATCCTAATAATACAAAAATCTATCAAGTGTAGAATTCATGTTCTGTGCTGCATGAAAAAGGTTAATAACCAATCACAAAACTGCTTGGGGCTGTCATATAATACTGTGAGCCTGCAAATATACACAGTGTTGACGTATGAAAACTATATTGGCAGTATGCAAATGTCATAATGGGCTAGGAGAGGGTCACTGCACCTGCAACTATGAAATAGGAAGTTCAATTAGAGTAGTGTGCAAGGACTGTTTTTATTTGTAGAATTCACATTTTGGATCTGGGCATGAAAAATGTGAATTTCTACATCCATATAACACTATATGCCTAGCCTGATTTGTACCTCTTTACATCTAGAGAGGTGGAAAGGGGAGGGATGGAGCATTATCATAGGCCAAGTACATGCATGTTTACTTGTGTCTTGCTTAGCGGTAGAGACAGCCGCACATATACCTGTCAGCAGGTATATCTGTTGAGGGTCATCATCAATACGAACCTCTGAAGGTCAGGAAAAGGTGTTTTAAATTTTATTTTTTTAAATTGCATAATCCCCCCTCCCACAAAGAGATCCCAGCACAAGTGTTCAAAACCTACGCAGGTAGCAGCAATTGTGGGGGGAAGAATAGTGCAGGGTCTCGCTGAACAAGTCGCTACCAACTCTAGGCTATAACAAGCTGGACTGGGGTACTACACCTGGGAAACCCACTTACATCAAGAAAGGGCAGGCTCCAAAGAAACATACAAATACATTTTTGCAGGAGGTTTGTGCAATAAGTAAAACGCGTGCAACCTTAATGGTTTGTGAGTGCAGTCAAGACAAACTGGGGTTTGGGCTATAAGATAGCAAGTTTATGGGCATGGTCTGGGATGGCCGTGAGCATATCAAATGTTATGAAATTTTTATCCTGGAAAATTGGACGGTATGTGATATAATAGGTAGTGCTAAAGGTTGGTGTTGTGTAACTCCCACCACAGATGTGGAAAATCCCTTTAGTTAAACAAAATACAAACTTACTACATAGGCCATCTTTACATGCATGGCTGCAGTTGGAACATTTATCTCCTGTTACGTAAGGAGCATTAATTATCTTTTTCACATTTCCCCTGCAACAAAACAAGAACATTGTGTAAGAAAAATGAGACTTGCTAACAGCTCATACCTTGCATATGGTGAGCAAATTTAATGGAAGAAAGATAATTTGCGATATGGCAAAATGAGCAAATGTTAGTTTGTGACATAATCCCTAACTTTGTGACCAGGAGCATCTTGTATTTGTTAATACAAGTTTGTGCATGGTGGGGAAGTCAAATGATTGGATGAAGTCAACTAAATGGATTAATAGTGGTTTACCATGCAATTGCGATTAGTACGCCACGTGTACTGACACAATCACACGGATTAATAACACACACACTTACACTTACAAATAGTACACACTTTCTAAAAGTTCCATTTCACACTTGCTTATTTAATAAATGAATTAAAGGTTATTTATACACAGATAATATTAGAATAAAGGTATTTATGGTTCAGGTCCTCTAAAATCATCATCATCATCAGCTATTTATATAGCGCTACTAATTCCGCAGCGTTGTACAGAGAACTCATTCACATCAGGCCCTGCCCCTTTGGAGCTTACAGTCTAAATTTCCTAACACACACAAAATAGGGTCAATTTAATACCAGCCAATTAACCTACTAGTATGTTTTTGGAATGTGGGAGGAAACCAGAGAACCCGGAGGAAACATGCAAACTCCACACAGATAAGGCCATGGTTGGGATTTGAATTCATGACCCCAGTGCTGAGAGGCAGAAGTTCTGACCACTAAGCCATCGTGCTGCCCATAAAATGTAAACAGTTTGGTATCATATTAAAGCGTATTTCACCAGTTGTAACCCGGTATTGACAGAGTAGCAATCACATCTAGCGGTCGCTAGTTATGAGCAATATGAGATTAATACTCAAAAGCACTCTTATTATGGGTCAGTTTAAACTGGTTGTTTAGCGGCAAGACACATAGGCAACAGTTGGAGTGAATTGCCCCCTCCTTTGGTTCTCCCAAATGATCAAATGAACTGACCTATGACCAGCAGTCTACTGGAACATCGTTAACTCTGGACCAATGAAGAACTCTCAAGTGCTATCTGTGTATATTTTGTGACATTATCAGTGTTTTTTCTAAACTCTACAACATAAAAGCAGCGTCTGATTCAGGAACAGACTCACTCTTTGCCAACAGACATCAGGATTGACTGTTCCTGGATCCAGGACTGTGCAGCATATCTATTGGTTGTACCTTGTATTATTATTGAGATCTGCTAAATTTCACTATTAAATCTCTTTTTGTGCTTTGGAACCACATTAACCGCATCGGACAATATTTATTGGTAACGACAATACAAACATAACAATGGCTTAGCAGGTGACAGTGGCACCAAATCTCTTTCTCTGCCCAAATGGAAAAAGATATAAAAATGAGGTTTCCACTTTGGTAAAATATTAATATTGTCCATTTATGGAATACATGGAATGCTAAAAAGTACATTAAAATAATCTGTAAGGCCTCTGGTTCTAACCACTTAGAAGGAGGCAAACAGGTAGCTGAACATAGAGGTAAACTGTTACTGTAGGGCCGTAGGTTAAGATTGAAGACCCTTATGTATGATAAAGGGAGGATTTCAATACCAGGTAGCTTATGGTCTAGAAAGAAGAAAGGTCAGTAAACATAGCCAGGGATTGAGAGCCTGAAGAATTGTCAGAAGGCACCAGTGAATGAGATCTGGGGGTAAATGTATCAAGGACCGATTTTGCAAATCCAGCAATTTTCTCGGTAGAGTTGAAACTCGCAGATGTATGAAGCTGAGATTTCCTGTAAAATCGCCAGAGTTGTGCTTTTTTCAAAATTGCTAATTCCAAAATTGATAGAGATCAAACTCCCAACTGTTTGCCACTCTGGCTATACAAGTCTCAAATGTATGAAGCTGCGATTAAGCAAACTTGTATCTGGCGTGTTTGCTTTCAAACACGCCAAATACAACACGCTGCTTGCTAGCAGCGTGTTGTGTAAAGACATCACTGTTACACTGGTCTGCAATAAAGCCAGAGCTCCGGCAGCTGTAAAAACTGTTAAAAACCGATTAAAATAAAAAAAAAGCAAAAGCATGAGGTCCGCCCTCTATTCACTATTAACCCTAGTGCTGCCAGACTACTGATGGCTCCGTGAAAATCAGGGGGGACCCCACGCAAATTTTTTCCCCGATTTTCACGAAACCAGCAGTAGGCTGGCAGCACTAGGGTTAATAGTGAATAGAGGGGGGACCCCACTTTTTTTTTTATTTTTATACTTTCATCTATTTTTGAACATTTTGACAGCTGCCGGAGCTCCGGCTGTGTAGCAGAACAGTGTAATAGTGATGTGTTTACAAAACACGCTGCTACAACACAGGAGAGTTAGCTAACACAGGAGTGTTTTACATCGCAGCAAATCACCAGAGATGACCAGCGATTTTGAAGATCAGGGTACAAATCACAGCTTGATACATCTGAGAAAATTTGAACAATCAGTGACTAAAATTTATTATAGAGTAACAGAGGACTTTTATTGTTTTTATAGAGGTCTCTGTAGGGACTTTCCTCAATTGTTTTGTTTAGACTGTTCTTTTTAGCAATATGCAATCTTTATACAATGGTCTTTATGCTACCTTTGTGCTTATGATTGGTAGGAGAGGGGGTGTGGCCAGATCATGTTTTCATCCCCTTAAGATTTTACTCTGTTGATGTATTCTCCCAATTGATTCTACCTCAGGTCAAGGCTGATCCCACCCTTGACTCCCCTGAACAAATTCTCTCACAGGACATGATTGCTAATTAATACCCTAGAGCACACACACACACAAGCATGCTCTGTTATTATCTGACACCGGTGATGGATATGGGGTGGCTCCCAAACAGCAGCAGTGAAACTTAGTCTTATGAGATGACATTTTGACCATGCCCCACATGTAAAACAAAACAATCTTGAGCACAGTAACAGTGTGGCAGCAAATCAGAGCAATCAAAATCAGATTTACTGCTCCATTGTCTGACCTCACTGACGATTGGTCAGGTCTCAATGCAAATGTATGGGTGAGGTCTAAGAAAAAAAAAATACTGTAGTATTTTTGTCTCAGCTTCCCAAGTCCTCCCACTGTATCTGTTCTGACCCTGTCTAGCCATATATTATTGTCTGCAAAAGCCCTGTTGGGGGGCGACGTCACGTGCCCTCCTTACCCATCAATGCCGGCACCAATGATTATATGTTTTCTATTCTATCAGAATTCTAATATAATTATTTTGACATATTACAAATACAATGATTTTATTTATTCTCTACTTCAACAAGCTATACATGCACATATAATTAGAATTATACAATACATATACACATCCCGGATTGCAACACTCAGTTTCCGGACCCCATAGTAAAATTTAGTGGTGAGCAGTGATCCACCCTGGAGGTTTCCATTCTGCTCTTTACAACTGATGGACTAGCATCACTTGTTCCCCCCATAACCACATGGGCTGCTCCGGCAGTCATTCCACCACTGCATGCACCAATTGGTTATGAATAAGAGCTTAAGAAGAAATTGTTTTACTTACGCTGGGCAGTAATGACAAACAAATATGTAGCACAGGTCGTTTTGGGGACAATAATTCACTGCACAGCCTACTTTCCACGATTTATACCAGACGAACTGCAAAAATATAATAAAAATAAAAACATGATTAAAATTTGTGTCTGTAGCTGTCAAATTAATATTAATTCAAATTGTTATTTCTTCCGATAAATAATTTGTCTATTGTCAATAACATTGCATGCTAGCATTTATATAAGCAGATTAAACATGCTTAGAAGTTCCAGCTACAACCACAAATATAATTGGTTTCTCAAGCATTTTAATGGTACACTTGCACCCACCACCCATAATTATTGTATGACAACTGGCAATACCAGTAGGCTCAACCAAATGTAGGAAAAAGTGAGTGGACTTTTGGAAGTGAGGGGAAGTATGCATTGTAGACACAGAAGTCATCAGGTCACAGAAACAAAAAAAAAACTTCCCGACATCTTCATATTCCCGACTGTTCAAAAAGCTGAGTTACAACTATTTCCACCGATCCACAGTCCAGTACACAGAATGACATCAGTTGCAAAGGCCACACTATTATTGTTGGTGTTAAGGGTGCAATGCAAGAACGCGCCAGCTGGACAATGTAGAAGGATTATTAAAAAGCATTGTCCAGCCGCCACGTCATCAATGACGCGGCCGCGTCACGTGTCATGTGATGCGGCCAGCTGTGCGCCCCCCGGGCTGACATCAGCCAGCCCGCACCTGATAATAAACAACATGAGTAAAGAATAAAAGGCAGACCTGGTTATAGGAATGGAGCTGGTCTGAAGCTGTGACCAGATCTATAGCCAGGTTGTCTGTGACACTATATCATTGTAGTAGAATTTCTAATATACCGTATTTGCCGGCGTATAAGATGACTTTTTTGCCCTAAAAAACATGCCTCCTAGTTGGGGGGTCGTCTTATACGCTGGGTGCACTTGGGACAGCAGTTGGCAGTTGGGATAGACATCCGATACTTGCCCGGTGCCCATAGTGGCCTCCCGATGCCCGCCCACCTCATTCTACATACCGGTATCCAGTGCGGCCGCGGCGGGTCATCAGCGTGGTACTATCCATACTTCCATATCAACGGAGACTGAAGCGCTGACCAGCCTATATGCGCATGCGCGAAACCGCGTCAACACGCCAGCGGGTTCCGCTTACCATCTCGTAAAGTGATCTCTGCACGGACGTGCAGCTCGCAGCACTTTTACATCCCAACGTCCTTCCCGGCTACTAGCCTTGTCTCCAGGCAGGACTGCAGGAGGTTTTCAAGGCGAAAGTGCGGATTTCTTGAGACCGGTACATCAGGTCACAGAGGAACAGGACCTGGGTATTCGAGAGTCAGACTGAGGCATCCAGACCATCCAACCTGGGGAGGAAGGTAAGTGCACTACCCACTACCCACCCTTCCCAGATTTGTGAACGGACTCTGTTTGGATTATCTGTTCCCCCTGGTCTGTTCCAGCGACTATCATTCCAGTGTTTTTTTAGGTACAATAGACCATTTACACTTTGTTCAGTGTTGTTTACCCAGCTACATCTGGGACAGACTCTCCGGATTTGTGGTTCTTACCACGCTGTTTTTGGCACTATCAGGTTACCTCATGTACTACCATTATATACAGGGTCACGTTACGTGTAGGGGCAATTCTGTATGCATTATTTTCTGCTTTGTTTATTCAAATCTATCCTACCTGTCTCTCATTCTTCTCAATGTTCTTTTACGTTTTATTTGGTGTGTGGAAGGTGTGCGGAAGAGGGGGTAGTCTTATACGGCGAGTATAAATCAAACTCTATATTTTCAATGGAAATGTTGGGGGTCGTCTTATACGCCCAGTCGTCTTATACGCTGGCAAATACGGTAGATAAAACACATATATACATATAGCTGGAATCAGTATTGCAGACTACGGTCAGGTGCACAGGTTAAGTATGCATCAAGACGCTTGGTATACAGTTAACGGATAAGCAGTGTTTAAAGTTCAAAGTCAGGGTCTTGTACGTAAGCAGTAGACAAATATCAGTCAAAGGTATAGTCAAGATTTGTTACACAAAAATTGCGCTAAAGGTGGTCAGAGGTGCACACTGTCTTACCAGTTTTGTATATTCCTACTTGTCACACACAGGGAATTCAGTCCCAAACCATCAACAGGTAACCATACCTCTCAACTGTCCTGACTTAAGTGGGACAGTATCGATATGAGGGGACTGTGGTGCCATCCTGCCGGCATTCAGACGTGATGCATGGCACGTGCACATTGTCCCGATTCTCCAAGTACAAGAATAAGGCGTTATGGGTACCTGTCTCACTAGTCAAAGAAAGATGGCCTGTATTTTAAGTGGTAGGGTTCAATGCAAAATTAGGATTTTGAGGTGGAGAATGAGGGATGTAGCCAGGACCGATATGGGTAGAGCCTCTTTTTTCCAATATTTTCCTTATCTTTTTATACTGGACCTTTGGGAGATGTACAGTACAAACTAAGCTTGGTTCCCAATACTTCTAGGCCAGTCATGTTTGCTAATTAATTAAAATATATACCTGGGTGTAATGGCCGATAACTTTGCCTTCTTCTTTTGCTCCTTTTCCATGCTCAAAATCTTGATTTTCATCCCACCATCCTTGCATGGCTTTGATCCAACTGTGCGGCCTGTTAGCCATGTATAAGTTTTCTCCACATGTAAACCCTGCAAGTTATAATATATACATTATTAAATGTTTAGCATTAGCGCATACAATATTTTCAGAGGTGTTTTAAACACTTTGAGCTTAATTTATTGTCTTTGCTATCAAGCTGTTTGAAAGCTCCATAATACATCAATTATATTATATGTCACCCAGAGCAAAACCTGGATGCAAAGATTGCCAAAGCCATCATGTGAGAACCACCTAATTACACATCTGTGCTCTGTCCCATGTTAATATGAACCTTTCGTGGAAAACACTGCTTTTTTATAGCATTATGTGCTAATTTCACAATTCCTGGGCTTCCTCAAGCCACCTACTTGCTTCAACCAGCGGAGAGTGTACCTTCAAAATTAACAGTTTCTGAAGCCAACCCTTGGGTATCCTGCTTGGGCATAATCCGGGTGAAACTAGGCTTTTCTCACTCTTGCAGCCAGAGTGGCAGTGATCCTGCCCAAGTGTCACACTGCTTTCAATGGGTACGCACCATTGAAACACCTCCCTAAATTGGGTAGGAAGATAGAGAATGTCCTTTCTTTTTGCAGTCTTTCTTCACAGCCTCTGTTTCTTGCCAGTCCAGCAGGAAGTATAATCCGAAACCGGTTGTGTCCTTAAGTCTTTAAGCTCTCCAATGCTTCAGGTTGGTTACTTGACTGTCCCTCTGGTTTCAGGGCTTGGTTCTTTAACCTTGCTCTGGATCTTGCAGTTATAGCTTCTGGGCCAAGTGAGGGGGCTTCCTCTTATGGCTACCTCATTGGAGACCCTTGGGGACTGGATATGGATCAAGGTTCTGCCCCTCTGAAAACATGCATATGAAATAGATCTCAACAAAGGGGTGTAATCACAGGTGATAATGTTAGCATAGGTAGTTTATCTGAATTAATCCATTACTGTCTCTTCATAAGATCCAGAGCTCTGGTGTAACTGGTACTTCCAGTAGGTTTGTTAGCCTGCTGTCTGAATGCATAGGCCCAGTACTTGTAGCAGGCAGAGACAGTGCTTAGCGCACTTTTTGGTCAGGAAGTGTTGAGACAGTCTTTGTGGGTTCAGCTTCCCAAAGGTCTATATGGGTCTCTGTGGGACAGCTTTCATAAAACCTACAGAGATTACTGTAAAGCATAACAATACAATATGGGGGAAAACAAAACTCTGATGACTGTTAGGAGAGAGGGTCCCAGACGGGCTTGACCTTTATTTTTGTCCTTAAAGGATAACTGGTGAACAAGCGTATAAATGTATTCCTGTTACTGTCCGTTCACTGTGGAAAACGATGTATATCCAGGGTGGGGCAAGTTTAACCCCTCATTTTGCATCACTTACCTTTGCATTATTATATCTCTATTAATAGTCACATGCATGGATTAGCATGTCAAGATAGTGATGATCATGCAGGAGCAAAGTTTTGGCTTCTCTTGCACAATTCGAGGCACATCAGTAACTTTACCCTTTGACCAAATACAAAACTGAGCTTCACCTGGCACTCAGAGAGGTGAATTTATGAAATGTTGAGCTTATCTTTAACACCTCTTTGGTAGATAGTTTTCATGCTGCAACGGCTTTTCCAGAATAGTTTTAACCTTTATATCTGCTGAGATTCATGATAATTCTTAATGTGCTCTCTCCACTCCCATAATTATTTTCAGCTTACGCCAGTGAATTGTAAGTATTTTTGGGGGTGGACATATACTAACAAAGCTCCAATGTGGACACCTACACTAAAACCATATAAACAAATCAGGGACTTTCTTTTATTGTCTAACTTCTAATGCTAGTAAATAATAGTAAATAAACCTGATAGGATTTTCTGGTAGTATATTATAGCATAAATTAAAATATATGAACATACACTTTTTCTTCATTCGTCCAGTACCAATGTTTGTGCAGCTAGCACATCTGTAGGCTTTCATTTTACAGTCTAACTCTTCTCAGTATAGGGATTTCAAATTGTTGAAATATAATGTAGAATTTGAAGTTAGAAAATAACTACCAACTCACTCACATGCTTAGCCAGCATTCTGCTTTGGAGCTAATCCTGTCTTTTCCCAAAGCCTTTATCGGGATGCAGACACAACCCTACTATATCTTGTATGCTAAGTCAGTCACTCCCTAAATCTTTACCTTTCACATTTTGGTGAAAACAGCAAAGAGTAACACACCTCATGTGAAAAGTCAGCCATCAGTACATATGTCTCCGTATAATAAAGGAGTGCAGTAGATACTAGATAGGTTAATTACTGCTTTATTTTTTCTCACGTCTTTACCACCACGGAAGCAACAGCCAATCCTTGCAGTGCAGTTATTTACAGCTTTAAAACGCAAGAGCACTGTGCAAAGACGTCAGCACATAGAACTCCCATGAGAATTGAGAACTATGGGCTTGATTCATTAAGGATCTTAACTTGAGAAACTTCTTATTTCAGTCTCCTTGACAAAACCATGTTACAATGCAAGGGGTGCAAATTAGTATTCTGTTTTGCACATAAGTTTAAATACTGACTGTTTTTTATGTAGCACACAAATATCAACTTTAAATTTCAGTGTAGAAATAAGCTATCAAGTATTTGTGTGCTACATGAAAAAGCAGTCAGTATTTAACTTATGTGTAAAACAGAATACTAATTTGCACCCCTTGCATTGTAACATGGTTTTGTCCAGGAGACTGAAATAAGAAGTTTCTCAAGTTAAGATCCTTATTGAATTAGGCCCTAGAATCTCCTTTGTCTATTTAACAGGCTGTACTGTTGCTTTCCCAGTCACAGAGGAAAGTTGTGTAAGTTAAATCTAAGCCGTACGTGGAGAACACACATAGAAGCCTAGTGGGCATAGAAAAGGAAGTGAGCCCAAAAGAGGCAAGATTGAAGAGGTTGGTAAATGACAAACTGGTCGGGCAAGGAGCAATAGCAAAAGGGAACAGGAAACAGGAAAAAGATAAGGGGCCTGAGTCATTAAGCCATGCATCTCGAGCGCAGCTAGCTTTCAAGCTAAAGCGCACAAACCTGTTAGCTGCATAGGCAAATCGAGGGGGGGGGGTGGTTCATAGTGCCTGGAAACCCCCCTCCAAGCCATAGGCACGTTATAATTCAGGTAGCTGGACTCTGCCCCCGCTTCACACGGCTCTGCTCGAAAACAGAGCGCTGCATGCACCTAACAGTAGTGCACGCAGCATTGCCCATGTATATTATGGGGATAGGGAGAGTTGGAGAGCAGCCAAGCACTCTCTAAAATTATAGCTACGCCCCCATGCATGCTGGTAATGCCCACTGGCGGCGTGGTGTGGAAACCCCCCTCTGCAAATCCTGCGTGTGCCCCTGAGCTGCTATCGATCAAAGTCAGCAGGACACGGATCATCATATATACACAGTTTATTGACTGCTGGTGTAACTGTTGCTACCATGCATGCAGGCGGCCCTACGGTGCACACGCACGAGTATAAATACAGCAGGGGCGGGCTGGGCCGGGGGGCAGGGGGGCATCGGCCCTCCGGGCCACTCACAATCACGGCTGTTAGGGCCGGCCGCCCCCCCCTTACATGACACGTGATGCGGCCGACTGTGCGGCGTGTGCCCCCCGGGCTGACGTCCGTCAGCCCGCGCCTGAAATACAGTACTGGTCCTCATGGTACTTTTCTGCTCTACTTTCGTCAGCGAATGCTATGCATTTGAATGTCATAGGACCAAGCGTTCATTCGTGTATTGCTGACTACCCTTGTTTGTTATTCACCAAACAGTACAGTGTTGGTTGTATAATGGTGTTTGTGAATCGCAAACTGTCAACTTGCCCATTGCCCTGGCACCGATTTGCTTGCTGTTACTATAATTGGCAAGCTTTACTTAAAGATATAATAATTCACATTTTTAAAACAAATGAAACACACACATACAAGCTTTTCTAAGTAAATAAACAATTGTAATAGCAAAACAATAATAATAACAATTTTAATAACAATAAAAATGAATAAAACTTATTCTCTATTTTTTTTAGATAATTTATATTTTTGCATTATTTTATATTTTTAGTATTTTATTCTTGTTTTTTTTTATTCATGTAGTAGCCTTTGACTAGGCTGTCTTGTCACACCCATCAATTCCTCGTCAGCTGCAAAAAAATAAATAAAATATTTTAGAAAATACACTCTTATACATTGATATGTTTGAATGCTAGATCTATAGGTGTACTTATATGCATTTTGCAAGCTCGGTAGAGTGAACAAATGGTATGTTACAAAAAAAAATGGGCCACAGTTTGGTATTATACTGAACACATTAGCAATAAGAAGTATATAGTATAACTATGTGTGTCTGGCAGCATTATTTTCTTTCATTGCAAATGTTGCCAATATTCTGCTATGCAGATGCATGGTCCCCATTGGGGGTACTTAAGATGCTCTCTGGTTCGACCAGGGGAAGGGAAAACTGTTTCTCACGTCAACGTCTTTCTGCTAGAAAAAAAAAATTGCCAAAGCTCCACTACATTACAATAGCCCGGTACTTTCCTCTATCAGCACCTGTGGTTGCTCAGATGGTTCAGGTGGGCTCATGACCAGGACTTGGGAGGTAGAAAAACTGCTCCTGTCTTCCAGGGCGACTACTGCCTCTTCCTCCTGGGGTAGATCCTCCTTCTGGGCCACCTCCTTCCCCATAATCTGCCGCCGCCTCTTGCTGGACCACCTCCATCGCCTCCTCTTGGAACACCTCCTCCTCATTTGACACTTCCTCAGGGCTGTGGTGGGGGAGGAGGATGTGTTGGCATCCTGTTGAAAAATAGGACCCGCTATCTATTTTTTGGATTTATTTTTTGCTCTGAAACATACACAGATATGAAGATAATGTTAGCTTGTGAAATGTCCAACACCACACATTTACCATGATTGGCCCAAAAAACACACCACACATATGGCCTAGACTTGACAGGTAACAGTTTATCACACACACGTCTAAAACCTAGCAAGGGTGGTTTTTGCAGCAATTTATTAATTAATAATATCTTATTTTTGATTGGAGAATAGATGATATGTGATATCATGTTATATATCTACATGTTATAGTATAATTTTGATTACTAGTTAAAAGACCGTAAAAATGATGGAACAAAATAAGAGTAAGATCATGTTGGACCCTTTTGCTCCCAATTTGACTTTACCCTTGTGTCAGTCTTAATTGAATAGTGTGTCAGATGGCTGCTCTGCCGCAAAATGGTTAGAATGGCAAAATGCACAAATACTGTTTATGGACAGAGCATTAATATTTGTTTCATCAAAGTTAGCAAAATAAAGAATGGTGTGGCCAGGGTCGGTACTAGGGTTCTCAGCGCCCTAGGCAAATTTTCAAAATACTCTGTCCTCTCCCATCCCCCCTGCAGCACCATGTCCTCTGTCCCCCCCTGCAGCACCATGTCCTATGTCCCCCCCCCCTGCAGCACCATGTCCTCTGTCCCCCCCTGCAGCACCATGTCCTCTGTCCCCCCCCTGCTGCAGCACCATGTCCTCTGTCCCCCCCCCCCATGCAGCACCATGTCCTCTGTCCTCTCCCCCCCTGCAGCACAATGTCCTCTGTTCCCCCCTGCAGCAAAATGTCCTCTGTCCCCCCCCTGCAGCACCATATCCTCTGTCCCCCCACCCCCTGCAGCACTATGTCCTCTGCTCTCTCCCCCTGCATCACCATGTTCTCTGTCCCCCACCCCTGCTTGAACATGCCCCCCGCAGCTCAGCGCAACACACCACACCACACCACACCACACTTTCTCTCTCTCTCTCTCTCTGTACTTACCATGTAGTTTTCTCCATGCTCTGCTCCTCTCTGGTGGGCGCCTCAGTGACTGTCGGGGCGTGATGATGACGTCACTCCCGGCAGTCACTGAGGGAAGAGGAGATAGCGCGTCCCAGCGTTAGGGGAGGGGGGGCGGTAATCGATTACCCCACCCCCGCCATGGATGAAATCGTGCACATCTATAAAGCTGTGCGGCGTCCGGTGAGTTTAACATGACTGTCGGACAGCTTTATAGATGTGCACGATTTCAGAGGCGCCCCCCAATGCCCGGGGCCCTAGGCAGCTGCCTAACCTTGCCTAATGGGAGCGCCGGGCCTGGGTGTGGCCTTTTGGTTTTTTTGCTGTCCAGTTACTCACACACCAGACATTTGCATTTTAGGTGGCCTCGCAGTTACATATTGTTGCTTACATTAATTAGTATATTCCTATGAATCTAACACGACATGCAAATTGAAGGAATGGATAGACAATCAAGTCATTTTGGAATAGCAAAGGTCATTATAAATGTTAACTGCCGCTTAATAAACGGAGATAAACCAAGCAAAATAAGGAGAAGAAATGAGGAAAATGTAGTCAGTAGGAATGGTCAAGTACACAAAAGAGTCATTTGCAAACATTTGTCCAAATTTGTGTGTGTTTTGTATGTGTTAATATATTAATATAGGGCACTTGTGTATAATAGTCGACTTTATTGCTATCTTACGAGCAGCTATCTCTGGCCTCAATTCAGCGAGGAGATCGGCTGCCTCCTCCTCAATTCACTCCATCAGCGCTGCGACTGCACAATAGAGCGATTAGTGCCCAATTGCAGCAACAAATGCCTGCGGAAGGCCCTGTAAGTGTTCAATTTTATCTTATTACTTACATACTGAGCTGTGGTTTGAAAGCAATGGCCAAGTGTTGCTGTCAGCACCCGTAGCTCGGTGCGCATGTGCAGTGCTGCTCGCATGTTTGCAAGTCACTGAGATATTTCAACATCCTGCACAGCTAATGGTTCTCATTGCATGTAGGTGCATCTGTACGTCACTCGCAGAACAGTTCAATGCCATTACCAAGATGGCTGACTCATCTGTCAATTAAATTAAGTATCCAGGCAATTGGGGGTTGGCCTGGCCTACTGGTGCTTGCGCAGGAGAACGCCCCGGTACCCACTATAAAACTTTCACTGTATTCATAATTCAGCCCTGACAATTATTTGTGCATGGCCCTAAGGTTTGTGCTGTTGGGAACAGGATATTTACTGGTGATTTTGTGTTAAGTAATATGGCCCTATCTGTAACCCTTTACATAGCATGTAAGTAGAAGGAATAATTGAGCTTTATTATATTTTCTATAGCTTTCTATTGACAATTGCTGCCTTGACCATAGATTGCCATCCATTTTGTATGTAAGTAATATAGCCTTATGTGAAACCTTTTATGTAAGGAGAAGGACTAACGTTTTATAACCCAAATATTTTTTAATTTTCAGGTATGTCTGAACAAAAGCTTAGTCAGTCTTCTGGATCCTCAACCTCCGCCGAAAAAAAGCACCGCCAGCCAAGTTTCAGCAATCTGGAAATCCAAATATTGGTTTAGTTGGCTGCTGATAGGCTCCATACCACTACTCAGCAGCTTACGGCACCATCAAAAGCTAATATATGGGTTGAAATAACTACTCAGGTCAATGCTGTGGCTTCAACACTACGCATAGTGACTAACCTCAATACACAATACCCTCACACGTCTCACTGACCTTACTTCACTATACATCACTAACAAGCAGCACCAATTTCCCAGGTATCTTCTCCTTTATTTTTCTCTCCAGCTGTCGGTCCTATTCCTCAACCATACTGCACCACACCTGATTATCTGTCCAGAAGTCGACACCATTACCCTCACCCATGTCCACATCCTGCACCATTTCCTTCTCAAGGTCCTAATGTTTACAGGGCTAAACCACGATTTCCACACGACTTCCACACCATCCTTTTCCTCAACCACACTATTTTGAAAATTAACACATGTATCCATATCATGATTATAGTCCTTATTTCAACACTCAATCTGCTACCCTTCCCCTCCTGCCATCTCTGCACCTCCTGACCCTCCTGCCACCTCTGCCCTTCCTGCCATCTCTGCCCCTCTTCCCTCTCCTGCCATCTTTTCCAACTCTGCCCCTCCTGCTACCTCTGCCCCCCGTGCCCCCAGTGTCCCCCGTGCCACACATTCGACATCTGCTGCACCGGGACTCTCTGCTGCACCCCTACTCTCTGCTGGTCCACTGGCCTCTGCATCCTTCCCGCTGTTGTCTGCCACATCACAGGTTACCCAAAGCCAGACCCATCCAAGACAAACTCAAAATATTTCAACAATGGTGGCGAAGAGACAAAGGAAATGTAATTTAATTATGTCCAGGTGGTATATCTAGTTAAACATTACACTTAAATTAAACAGGGAAAGATATTAGAATGCTCCATGATAATCTGCCAGTATACTTAGTTATAAAACTAAGAACATGAATATGAACATTTTAAAGTGGCAATCTTTGCCACGTCCCTGATTGACGGAAGGCAAAGGAGTCATGTGTACTCCCTGGCCACACAGCTACCAGGTCACAAATCTGGAGAGATGCGTCACATCGATTTATCGAGTGGAAATCCTTGCGAATCAAATAAATCGCAGCATTCCCACCTGACAGGACCAGGACTACATGAGTCCCATCTACTACCCCTATGACGTGCAGAAAGCCGGCTATGGTCACAAACTGCTGCTTTATGGGCACAAGGGACTCCTCATCGAGTGACAGATAGATGAATTGCCCAAGCCGCATCTGGTACGCCCGCAGAACAACCTTCAACACACAGGTGAAGGACTTCTGGGACATCCCTGCCGGGACTCCCGCAGTGGTCTGGAATGACCCTGTGGCACAAAAGTGCAATACCGCCAACTGTTTGGTCACTGGCGGTATTGTTGTCGGGATGTGGCGCATTAGCTCAAGCTCACTCTGCACAATGCGCAGAGTGTACAGGATGACATGAGCTGGGAGACGGTAATGACGGACCACCTCAGCCTCAGACAACACAAAGAGGCTGACACATGGCCTGAAGGCACGATACCTGGGCCGGTGACAAGTTGCTGGTTTTGGAGGGGTTGACTGCTGTTGCATTCCTGCGCTGCCACCTGTGCCTCAACCATTTCTAAGAAAAGCTATATCTGAGAGAGAAGGATGTAGGTGTTAAAAAAATACAATACCTCATAACTTTGAAACTTTTATTCCTGTTTGCTAATGAAAGATTTACCATATACTTACAACTACAACTGGGTTTACAATACTCATAATGGGACTATAAGATAATATATATATATATATATATATATATATATATATATATATATATATATATATATATATTACTAACAAATAAAACAGGAAACACAATTAAGCACATCAATAGGCCACAACATGGAACAAAGTAAGAAAAACAAAAAAACGAAGTGACACATTACTATATATGTATGTATGAGCAAACCAGAACACAAAAACAGTAAAAAATAAAACACAAATAATGGAACCATTAAACAGCCACATTTAAAAATGTAAAAACTAAACATACGATATGGCAGCATATAGCACATGCTGTAGTTGGGCTTATTATAGCAGAGTTTAATTGGCAGAGAGTATGCAGGTGATTGGGGAGCATACGTCATGATGACATGCCGAGCTGGTGTACTGTAGTGTATGTTGGTGGTTGTCCGCGGTGAGATGAACTAGATCCCGGGCAGGTGCATACTATAAATCGAGAACCACCATGTTACCTAGGTTCCCCCGACCCTGACTTGGATGTCACTGCACTGGATTGCCCTTATTCTGAATTGACTACAACACCGCACCCCTTTACCTCCATGTTCACAACCCAAAATTGTATCCCCTATCAAATGCAACGTATCTGTTGTCTTTGCAAACGTAGAGGATCTGTGCTGACTGGCGGTCGAGAATCCCTCTTGGGAGCATGTGCAGAAGGGGTTTGCGTTTGATACGCACAAAAAACAGAGATCCTCCCTTAATGACTCAGACCCAAGGTGGATAGGCTTTGGGACAATCAGAAGACATGGAATAAGAAAGTATAATAAGTGACAAAGGGATAGATTTTGGAGAGCCCCAAAATGGCAGGTACCTTAGGAAAAACTTATGAATGAGGTAGGTGTGATGTTTATGTATGGAATCAGTGCCATTAATGGATGGGGAAGGTATTTGGAGAGCATGGATAATATATAACTTGTTCTATATTATCCATCAACAATCTGTTTTTATTCTAATATCAAATTCATGTATCTACATAACAAATCCTGCATCCCTACTGTGAAACATAAGGATAATAGTCATTGTGGATTTATGTGACCATATAAATGTAAAAACTCTGTACATGAATGCATTCTGATAGGGTGTTCTGCATAACTTTTACTGGTTTTACACTTTGGTCACACCACTTGGTTGGCAGAGCTGGCAAACTGGTGTCCTTGCCCATGCAGGTTTGATAACAGTAGAACAGGTGTAATGTAGATGCAGCAGTTGTAGTGGTACACAGACACAACTGGTGAAAATTATGGGTGCCAGATCATCTTAGGATTGCCTTTCTCTAACCTAACTTCACTCAGAGGACATACCTGGTTGATCCTCCTGATTAAACTCAGCCTTGCCTGCTGACACATAATCTCAAATTAGTGTGCTCTAATACCCATTAGGTCTAGAAACTGCAATTGTTAAACAGGTAATTTTAGACTTTAGGTCTGTCAAGTACTTCTCTTAGTTACCCCACACTTTCAGCCTCCGAACAAAATCAGATCAGTTTAGCAGTACTTTGCCTTGTTCTCATCTAGTACTCTAGTACCCAGAGAGCACTTGCTCACATCTTTAGTTAATCTCTTCCTTAGTTCATCTAAGTAGTAGTAGTTATAGCAGTAGTAGTAGGAGGAGGAAGATTAGGAGAAGGAGTAGTCAGGACACCGAGAAGTACTATGGCCCAACTTTTTAATAAAAATAATAAAACCCCAGTAAATGCACTAAACACCATTCATACCACAAAAATGTATTAAAAATAATAAAACCCCAATATACTCACCAATTTTATGTCTTCATCTGTTGTCAGCAGCTTTTAATCCAAATATGTTTAAAAACCATGTCCCAAATGATTTGTAATTCCAAAAGTTCATGTTTCTAAATATCTTCTGTTCTTCTGGCCAGAAGGGCCCCTTTGTTGCTTGCAGTCTTTTTTTTCTTCAGGCCAGAAGGGCCCCTATTATTGTATTCCATATCCGGACATGCTTGGTTAAAAAAATAAACCCTGATTTCAGCAAATCAAACTTAGCTTATATCTAATACGAGCTCCGATACGCATTGAGTTTAGCACAGGTGCAAGGTCTATTTATAGTCTAAGGGGTTTTCCCACGCTCTCATGGGGAAACCCCTTAGACTATAGCCAAACCCTGTAGACATCTCTGGCGATTTTACATAAAATCTCACTTTAATGCATCTGCAAGATGAAACACCCACGAGAAAATCGCTGGATTTTCAAAATCGGATCTTGATACATTTACCCCCTAGAATCTGATTGGTTGCTATAGGCAACATCTCCACTTTTTCAAACACGCAGTTTAGTAAATATACCCCCTTGTGTGTTATTATGAATAACACTCTCTCTCAACTGTAAATTATTAAGGAAATTAGAAGATTCCTCAGATTTCCATGACCTGTATAAAAGCACACATGTCTTTATGTGGTCACAGAGGGCTTGATTCATTAAGAATTGCAATCTGAATGTAAATTGCGTTTAAAAACAAATGCACGCAATTTGAACGAACACATACTCCCGTATTCAGCTACAAGCGAATAAGAAGAAATGTCTCCTGTTGAATCCGGGTATAAGTACCTTTTACCTATAAGGCACTTTCCGTATGCAGACAGACACAACACAATACAGGATACGAATAAATGCTTATTTTCAATACAAAGTCCCAGCTGAGCGCACAGGAAAGAAAAAAAAACAATTATTGTCACCTGTTAATAATATATTCAATAACCAAAATATATTAGACTAAAAACAGGAGGGGGGTTTTGTCTTTTTTTTTTACATGAAATACATTTATTGTGACGTTCTTAATGCACACTGTACATAAAATACATGTTTACAGTTACTATTAAGTGCAAACATATGTTCTGGCATGTACACACGTCCATCATCAGTATCACATCTACCTTGTAGCTGGTGCAATTGAAACGCTAAAAAACTCGTACCTGAGAGATTCCCAAAGCATAAATCAGCCGGCGGTGTGTGTGGTCGGCACTACCTTGTTGTACATTGCCTACATATTCCCGTCCCGATTCCGCCTTTCAAATCATAGGCAGTTTGAAGTGTCATTTGCGTTCAAACAAGAATCACATGCCGGTGTGTTCTCCGGCATAAGTCTTGTTTTTCGCTCATGCACACAGTGATTTGATGCAACAATACACTAAATGGACCTACGCTCCTTAATTAATCAGGCCCAGAATTCCTCTGTGGCTTTTTAGATCCTTATAAATTACTGCAGCAGATACATTATACCATATATTTTTTACAGTTGTTGACGCAAGTATTCAAATCACTCATCTATTATATTATGTTAAACCCTTAATGCTGGTATTTGTAAATTTATTGATGCTTTATGTGGACCAAATAAAGATTTTACCAATTAAATTTTGACTTTGATCCATATTCTGTGACAATGACCTCATCATTGCTCAACATTTATAGATTGTACTTCACCATCTCTGACATCATTAATTCTCTGTGGTGGTCCATGATAGGGTTTATCTCACATTTTCTGTTTTGATTACCTCT
Source organism: Mixophyes fleayi (assembly GCF_038048845.1). NCBI lineage: Eukaryota > Metazoa > Chordata > Amphibia > Anura > Limnodynastidae > Mixophyes > Mixophyes fleayi. Next base: position 25,635,093 of record NC_134404.1, on the reverse strand, counting down.
TGCACATGTAATCTAATTATCTGTGATTGTTATTAATTTTACTTCTGATGTCATGTTGTCTTCCAAATGATTTTTGTAATCTATAGTAGAAGGAAAGAGTAAGAAATACATACCAGGAATTGTCCTGTTTTGTACTTTGCTGTGGCCATTTACACAATTTTTTGCCCACTTAGCTGCATTCTCTGCTGCTTCGTCACACCATTCCTTAGAGAGACAAACACAAACATGGCTAAATATTTTTTGAGGACAATAGCTAAAGGGTAACTAAAAGGCACACAGAGCATTTAAAAATAATGTGCACCAATTTTCACATTGATGTACTTTATAAAATGCAGTAATACTATTGTAGGATACAGACTTGCCAACCTTGTATACCTACCCTCCGGGAGCCGCAATTGGGAGAACTATAAAGTCAGGGTGGGCAGAATATGATGACGCAAAGTACGTCATCTTGCCCTTGTACCTACCCACTTCTCCTGCCTTGTTGGAGAATTGCCAACTTTTTTGCAGGTGCAGGAAGACTCCCAGAAATCTGTATGTATGCTATAAAATAAAATACTAAAATAAAAATGACTTAATTGTGACTGGATTTACTTATTGGCCTCCAAAGGCTAAATCAACCCTCAAATGAAAAATAAAAAGAACAGAATACAGATCAGTAAGGGACAATAAAAAACAAAAGAATTGATAAAAATTAATACAAGAGACAATAGTGAAAGCAATTGGAACTAGAAAAATTTAAACATTACAAAGTGAATGAGGGGGTAGGAGGTAGAGAGGACCAAACTTGTTAGAGTTAACATTCAAGAGGATTATGGAAATAAGCAGAGATGATAGGGGTAGAGGGAAGCGATAGGGAATGGTAGATGAAGATAAAAGGTATGTAGGGAAAGGACGGGATGTAGTAGCAAATGGAGATAATAGAGGTGTAGGGAAAGGATGGTAAGGTGTAATTGGATTGTGAGGAGGGAATTGTTTTAGGATGGAGCAGGGTAGGCAGGGGCTAAAATTGGAGTTTTATGGGAGCAATTTAAAGATTTGAGGATGAGGTGAGTCTGATTGGGCAGGGCAGGGAGTTTCAAATGTGGGGAGCTGCACAGGCAAAATCCTGAAGGCAGGTGTGTGAGGTGGTGACAGGTGATGCGGAGAGCCGAAGGTCATTGATAGAACGTAGTTGGCGAGTAGAGAAATATTTATTGACAAGGTCGAAGATGTAGTAGGGGAGGCTTTAAAGAGGACTTTACAATTGAGGCTAAGCAACTTCAATTACAATATTCGTCATAATGAGGATAAGCAGAATTTATTTGTATGAAGGTACTTTCTTTCTTTCATTTATTCCTATAGCCCAGGGGTGGGCAAACCTGTCCTCAAGGGCCATATCCAGTTCATGTTTTTAGGATTTCTTTAATCATGTACAGCTGAGTTAATCTATTCGGCTGGGTCAGTAATTATCCCACCTGTTTCTACAGACAGAAATCCTAAAAACATGAACTGGATATGGCCCTTGAGGACAGGTTTGCCCACCCCTGCTATAGCCCATAATTGGCTGTGTGAATAACGTTTTTCTACATTAGTATATCGTATACCCCTATTTCACATCTATTCCAAGACTATATAGTAGTCGTGGGTGACCAAGTATTAATGTTAGTGGGAATCGCTAAATCGCTAAGCGGTGGCTTTCATATTCGTTTTTCAAAGCAGAAAGTTAGCAGTGGTTTAATTCTACTGTCATCCCGGTCTCTGTCTTCCAGGGTTTGTGATATCAGTCCAACGTCGCCTTGACTTGACCATGGGTAAAACAAATCAAGTCACGGCAAAATATACAATGGGTTATGACGTCGGACTTGTGGGTTGGAATGCCTCAAATTGACATATTCTAATTTTTTAGTTTAAAATTAACCCTGAGTTAATGTAAAGAGAGCACCCCCTCTAGAACACACAAATGATCAGAAATATGACTTGAAATGACAATAAATATGATTAAAAATATAGATCTTTGGTAAATTGAGGACTCACAGAGATTACATCAAAGGGTAGACAGATTCCAGCCTTAGTATTGTCCAGAGATACTATGGATTATAAGTGAGGTGGCCACCCAGGAATATCAGAAACTCTTTCTTACCAAATAGGGATCAGAGCCAAACTGACCATTTATAATTCAAGCACGGCAAGGCTTATGTATTCTGGACTGTGAGACACTGTGGGACGGGCTGGTCACTAATTAACTTGAGTCTGGTGAAGCAAGGATTGCTTTTGAACTCTGTGATAGCAAAATTTTGGAACTGGGTACACAATGGGATAATATAATATAATCTAATTTTATGTTAACAACATTGCATTGGATGAAAGTATGAGTATTATTTCTATCCTTTTAATTGTGCTATATTAGTGAGTCTACTATTGTGCAGTTTGTTGGTGGTATATGTCATTTTTAACAAATGCTATATTATTTTATTAGACCTATTCCTTTTTTTTAAAAAAAAAAAGGTTTTATGAGTGTGCATGACAATTGGTGATGGTCACAAATTATATCTTAACTACATTGTGGTGAGAAAGTAGAATATTTAAATATATAGCAAGCAAGACCTTACAGTGGACTCACTTCATATCAAGATTAAACTTGAAGCACTGGATTAAATTAAGAGGATCACAGCCCCGGGACCCAGGCTACCACCCCAAAACACTCAATCACGTAGCGGGGCCTGTTTGTTGAATACAAATCGACAGGCATATCATGCATTTATACTAGCAGTTTCTTGATTTTAATGAAAGTAAATAGAAGCAAATGTATTTTATACTAAATTATGGATATAAACTTTACCATAAGCAACATGTTGCTGGGAGGAGGAACAACTTGGGACCTCAGTTCATTGTGTCGGTCCACAATCAGTTTTTTTATATCATCATTGTCACATGATAACTTCGCAATTGGATCATCCTGCAAAATAAATAAATCAAATTAAATATTGGTCTTCAAAGTATTGAGTAATATTGAATTATCCATTTTCATTTAAAATTATAAGCTTATGAACCCTTTTCAAATATTTGCATTACGGCGTTAATTTTGCTGAAATTGATATAATCTATCTTTCAGTCTTTTGAGGTCTACTATCAAAGTAACATTAAGGACATTAAAGAAATGACACCCAAAAAAATCTCTTACATAGGTATTAATTTATTTTTCACCAACAGACTTTTGTGAACTGAAACAGATGTCATGGCGCGTGCCATATATTCTGTACAAATGCACATGTTTGCTTGGTATATGCATCCGCAGGTGCGCATATCTCCAGATCAGCCAAACTTTTTAAATAAATCTGTCATAGGAATAAACATGTCTGCAAAATTAGAAAATTACAGTTAGTCTGCCCCCGTGATTAATTACTGCTAGTTGAGACTCTTTTGAGTCATAAGTCTTAAGAGTAATGGGACATCAGGATTGTATTTGTTTATTTATGCCTCGTTTGTACATCTTAATGATTTGATTACAATTTTTGAGGGAAGGAATAGAAATGTAATTTCCCTATAAAAAGTATTGATCTAAGGCCGCTTGGTGGCCTTACTAACAAGTGCCTTTTTCTCAGTTTTAGAGTATGGCCAGTTCCTCTCTTTACGATGGACTTCAAAGGATGATTAGACATTTTTTTAAATCTTCCAATATCCTTCTATTTGGCGTTTTTCTTTGCTTTGTATGTACTTTGATGGTCATGTTTATATTCATGATGAAGCTTTAGTTGGAAATGCACTAACCAACTGTGGGGCCTTTCACCAATAGGTGTATTTATTTTTAAATCAATTGAAACTCTTTTATTGTACACAGGTAGATTCCAATCAAATAATTTTGTAAGCTCTGAAGGCAACCGATTGAACCCGATTGAATCACGGCTTATTTAGATATATCTTATTGTGATGAAACAAGATCACCCAGACAAACTGTACCTAATTTCTCACACTAATAAGCCTTTCCTGACTTATATAGTTACATGCACCAATCAGAGAGGTGCAATTTGAGCAACCAAAATTAGCCTCAACACGTTGCTAATTAATTAAATCAATACATGCATGCGCCCACCTGTCCAGCTGTCCAGAGTGCAACGGTGAATGCAGAGCATCCCGGCAATTGCCAGGGTGACGGCCAGGACAAGAAGAAGGAAGTGACGCCCCGGCTGTTGCCATAATAGCCAGGACGTGAAGAGAAGAAGCGAGCCAGTAACAAAATATAGTTGATGCATTCGGTTATGATTGGTTATGTTCCAAACGTGCCTGCATTATATACGGTGATGTCTTTATGCAATTCATGTGCAAAGCATGTTTATATTATCAGTGTTTCACAATGTGTGGAAATACACTGTTTGTGCCCTTGAATATACCCAACGTTATAATATTAAGTGGAATTAGAACTGATGCATTCATATATAGCTAAAATAATACTGTCAGAGAGAGCTGGTGGCACTCCAACATGCCGGTAAATAGATTACCCACACAATAATCGTTGACAGACCCACACCTCATTTGACTAATTAACTCAGAGGACAAAGACCCCAGAGGCGGGGTTGAAACGCGTCGGTGAAACACAGATCCGCCCACTTGACAGCAGTGTTACACGAGCCGGAGGAGAGAGGACTGTCTAGCGCAGATTGCCCAGGAGTTATTCAATCTACACGCTGACTCTTCACTTAAGTCCGGTACGGGTCCACTTGTTTTTTATGTTGGGATACCGTACATGATAAGAAAATTTTATTTGTGGTGCTTTTAAATTATGTGAAATAAACCCTGATGATATTATGCCAGATTCTTTCTGTATACTTCTCTCGTTATATATATTGCGATTGAGCATCGTGTGGTAATTGAATCAGGCATGATTGTGGATATCAGTCAGCGGATCAATTTCACTGTGTAAGTGATCCATCTTATTCTCTCACTCACTTCACCTGTGTGGGGTGTTAAGTAACCGTTAGTTTACACATGGTGAAGTGGATATATGTCACTTTTTGATATGGAACTAAGGAAGATGGGTTTCTGTTAATGGAAATACTAATTTGATATCCATTTATCCTCTTTCTCTTTCTCCCAAATTTCCACGGACCGTAACATTTGGAGAGTTTTTATAAAAGACAAAATTAAGCTCTTCCATGTGACATTTGCTTCTTGATATCACCTGTAAAGAAGATTGCATAAATTGGACCTATAAGAAGCGTTCTGATTTGTGTGAACATTTATGGATTTTTTTATTCTGCGGTGAACTTTTTTTATTCTGCAGTGAACTTGTTATATGCGCCTATATACCTTTGTTGTATTATCTGTAATTAACTCAGAGGACCTGAGTCGTTAAGGAGCATATTCTGTGAATGCGTGTGTACCATCAGCACAAAATACACTGCACATAACCAGAATCAGATGGTACGCAATAGACCGCAGCCAAATCCAAGTCAACTCCGAGCACAAAGACACTGATTACAGCCTACAATATAGGGGAGTGAACTGGGTGGGGAATGGGAGGATTCACATAAGCAATGCACAGTAAGCGCCTTCCCATGCAGCCTTGTCTAATTCAAACTTAAGCGCACACAGATGTGCGCTGGTTTATTTCTTGCTCCAACTGGGGGGCTAGTCTAAGTTCCGAATACTAGTGCCGACGGCTGAGTATGTATTCATTCAGGAGCAACTGTAAACAATTATTTTATGTACAGTAGACATTAAGGACAGCCTAATAAATGCTTTTGAAAGAGAAAAAAAATATATAATTTTTTTAAACTTTCCATGTATAATCATAAATGACTTTATTATTGACGGGTAATATTAATTGAGTAATATTTTTTTTTTTCTGTGCGTTCTTTTGAGATGTATTCCAGATAAGTATTATGCCTAATCTGTAGTGTCTGGTTTAGTAGAGCAACCATAGTCACACCACATGCAGAGCCTATTTACATGCAGTTTAAAACAAATGCACAATGCACTCAATGTACGTACATTAATGACTCCGGCCCAGAGTGTTTATCTACAATGGAAGTGGGTGCCATAGATAATGTGGGTCTATCGTTTAATCAATTTAAAGAACTTTAAAGATAATGGGCCTGAGTCATTAAGGAAAGTAAGGGGAAAAAATTATTAAATGCTCTCCAGGACAAACCATGTTACAATGCAAGGGTTGCAAATGAGTTTATTATTTTTCACATAATTTAAATACTGGCTGTTTTTTCATGTAGCACTATTTGATAGCTTTATTTTTACACTGAAATTTAAAGTTAATCTAGGGCTATAAGTATGTCCCCACATTTTAAATGTACCTCCCCCTCCAAAGCAACATGATTTTGCCCAGGTGCAAAGTTACTCTTTTTCATGCTTTGCTCTCCTTAATGACTCAGGCCGAATGTGTTTTGGGAGGCAATTTGATTAAATTCTCGGTGAGCCCTATTGTGTGTGACAGAGCGGATAGATATAGGATCAAGGCAGCCCAGATAACCTGGCACCCTCTATCTAGTCAATAGCGTGACTAGCGTATAAATTATGAGGGAGGATGGCTGAGAAAGTGTGGGATCTCTTGATCGTATACACTGAGCAGTATCTGCGGATCTATCGGTGAGGAAAGTCCTTGGCACAGGGCACTGTGTGAGCCAGTATCCTAGGCCGGGAGACACATGATTACATACCTTAGCAATTTAATATCAGTGTAGAGTCTGAAGCTGGAGTATAAGCAGCACATCGGGTAAGTACCAACCTGGGCTTCGTTAGTGCTAGCATATGTGTCAGACATACATGTAACCATAAAAACAAAGGACAAGTAATTGGCCCAAAGGTATATAAGCGTCGGGGTTGTGGTAAAATAAAATGAATGATACTGGATGCCCAGCAAGGGTTAATAATGCATGGTCTTGTTGTTTTACAACACTTAGCCAATCCGAAGGGATCTGGAGGGCAAAACCTGAGCTGTAGAGATTTGTAAGCTTAGGCATGGATTGGTTACTTTATCTTTCACTGTGGTGAATCCCTGCTGCAAAGCAATTTGAATGTGTTTGCTATTGCCTGTTATTGAATTTGTCTGTCCACTGTTATGCTTTCTTTCTCTGTCTCTTTCTTTATTTGCTTCCTCACTTTTTTCCCTTTTTCTCCCATGTACTTCATCTTTTCTCTCTATTTTCCCTCCACTCCTTTCCATCCCTGCTCCAATTTTCTCACCATCCCCACTCACTCTCTCTCTTCTTTTAAATATGTTCAGTGCAAAATGGGCACATGTTCCCCCCATTGACTCCTGGAGGCTGCTGTGGCTCTTTTGGGTAAGCAGCTGTGTGACGACGCTCTTGGGCTAAGGTGGTGGTTGCTGCTGCCAATTTCATCACCCTGTTAGTGAGTGGAGGCACTTCGGCCCCAGTGCTCACTTCATCGCAGCTCCATACCTCTCCTCCTCAGTGTCTGGGGCAGTCTGGTTCCATTCCCTCCCTTACCGTCTGCCCCCCCAACTCTTTCTAACCTCCCCTTCCTTGTGGGCTCACCCCTCCCAGCCGAGCAGCCGGTCCTCGTCCTGGCGGTTCCTTTACCCTCTTTGCCTAGCCTGGGGACCCCCAGGTATGCCGCTTGGGACGGATGTTGCACTTAGTCGGGTGGCGATGACTCAAATTTTTGGCACAGCCTTCTTTCCCGATTGTGGTCTCCAGGCTGGAGCCAGTGGCCTGCCTTCGTTTCCTTTGAATCAGATGGTCTCTCGGGCAGTTAACAGTGTATCTAGGCCTGACAGGCCCCAAATTGGTCATTCTGCTGTGGCTCACCCATATGGTCCTTGTTCCTCAAGTTTTAACGGCTCCTACATTGCAATAATCTGTGGCTAATTGGACTGAAACTCCAAAGGGTTGATAAAGTTGTTCTGCGTCTTTTTTTACAGGATACAGCGGTTAGGTGGTATTGCGGAGGTCTGGTTGGGGGAGCAGACAGCCTGGCTCAGCTGCTTTATCCAGCTCAAGGGTGTTGATGCAGGAGGCACACCTGGGCGTGGAGGGGCCGCATGCATCTGGCGAACATATCTTTCAGTTGGGTGTGGATCAGGAAGGACTGGGAAGTTCCTTGTTCTCTGTGAGTGAGGTTTCTGTGGGTTGCAGAGGTGGCAAAGGGAAGTTGATAGGACTCCTTAAGAGGAAGCTCGGGGGCCAACTTGGCGCTGCGCGTGGATGCTGTCACAGATGTGGTGCACTGTGCTAATACAATGGTCCATCAAGACATTCTGAAGTGTGTGAGGGACAGCATCCACTCTGGGCGATTTGTTGACATGTTCACTGTGAAGATACGTGGTTCCTAAATCACTCAGACATGATATTAGAGGAAAAATAGAAGGACTATTTATTCTGCAGAACAGGATTGAATACAGCACAGCCCCCTTAACAATAGCAGCTGGAAACAAGTGTGGAAATCAGTTCAAATAAATCCAGTGAGATATGTTCCACAGCACATCTCTGGCAGAGCATCACCTCTTGCCCAAAGCCATTGACACACATGTCCAGCTCCCGGGGTAGCCTCTTTTATCACCTCATAATCCCACCTTGGGAACTGCCTGTCCAGGGGAGTTGCAAAATGTCTTGATTAGTGGGCTTCTCACATTATCCAGCCCCCTCCCCTACATCCCCAGGTGTCCTCTCTCGGGTGACCCCTGCTGGGTCCGGCTCCTGGCTGTCTGTAGAGAGACAATAGGGAGCAAACAGAAATAACAATGGTAACATAATTCACTCAAATCCTGAGTGTTCCCTGTGGAGATGGAATTTAACCCCTGAAGTACTTTTCCAAGGAGATTTTAGTTTCATCACTTATACTTCCTGATAATAACATGGCTAATAAGTGCAGTCCGGGTATGGATTAGAATAAAGGGTTGTAACACTGGTTCCATACAACATGTCCATTTCTTTATATTCACTATAATTGGAAATGCGGCTAATGAGAGAGGGGGCATAGCCGAGTAGGCCTATAAGTCCTTTGTGAATGGGATGGAAGGCATGCTATTTTTGCTTCCTGCTATCTAGAGTCTGGGTCATGATAGAAGGGATGTATGTGCGCACCAAAGGAGTTATGTGGCGGAAGTATGATGAACCTTTCTGTAAGAAACAGCATGCGATGGCCTTCGGTTGCAAAGACATTGAGGTGTGGCTGGAGGTAACAAAGCCTAGAAGTGGAGTGCCTGATGGTGGTGCTTTCAGGAACAGGTCTGGGCAAGCCATTTAGTTCCAGAGGGAAGTGTTTTGCTTATAACAGTGGGCATTGCCACAGAGGCACGGCCTGTTGCTTTCAGCATTCTTGAGCTGGGTGTGAAGGTGGTCACCCCAGATAGGATTATACCAGATGCACAGCGCAGGCGCCAGCTAAATGTACAGGGTCCAGTGGCACCCCTCGTTAAACCCTTTTCTCCTGTGGTGTTGAATGAAATGTCTAAGTAGTTGGGCTGGTATCCTCATGCTGCATGTTCTTGGATGAAGTTTTTTCAGTGGATTTCCGTCTGTCTATTCTCAGGGATGTTTGGGATGGATCTCACCGTAATCTAAAGTTAGCCTGGGAGATGACAGGAGTGGTTAAGGCCAAGGTGCTGTACATAGTGCAGTAGGAACAGATGTGTGGTCCATTTCAGTATCCCCCGATCCCTGGTTTAGTTTTGTTCCCAGTGAGGGTGGTGCCCAAAAAGGAACTTGGCATGTTTGATCCAGCATCTGTTTCATGACCTAGGCAGTGTGTGAATGATGCGATTGATGGGGCTGTCTGCAAGGGGGTATATCAGTCATTTGAGGATGTCCTGGAGCTACTTAAGATTTTAGGCAAAAGTGTGGCTGATGGCCAAGCTGCATGTGGCCTTTTGTTTTCTTCCCCTGCATCCTGCTTCCTTTCATTTTATGGGTTTTCGGCTGGTTGATGGGTTTTATGTGGATAAGTGCATGTCTATTGTTTGTGCTGTGTTGTGTGCATTATCTGAAGGATTTCTTGTTGGTAGGTCCTGGGGGTTCGGAATCCTGTAGTTCGGATTTGTTTTTTATGAAAGCCTTGTTCACGATTCTGGGTGTGCCCATAGTGGTTGTTAAAACTGAGGGGACAATTGATAATTTTGTCATATCTGGGGATTGAAATTGACAGATAGGCATGTTGCGGAAGATTGATCCACTGAGCGCTCAAGTACAACAGGGGGAGTATGTAAAGGTGTATTATTGCTGCCGTATATGAACTGGTGAGTGCTTAAAGTGATGGGTGTCTGATGAGTGACCTTACGGTGTGTGGAGGGGTAGTGATGGAGCTATGGTTCTGCTTGGTTGCAAATGAACAATAGTTTTATGGTTGCGCAGGTTGACAGCTGCGATGTCTGTGCTGGTGGCTGACCGCTGGTGGGTCCCAGGAGGTTCTATGATTGAATTCCGCTTTTTTTTTTACCATCACTCCATCCCTCAGCCACCTTACGACTATAGCACTCCATGGTAAAAACACTGAAATAATCTATGGTTAAATATACAAATAATTATTTATTAATAGAAAGCAAATGATGTGCAAAATAGAGGAGAGAGACTCTTGCACACTTCATGACCTAGTTCCGGAGCTTTGTAGACTTTCCATTAAGCCAGACAGACTGATTGAGGCAGATTCTTAGCAATGGTTTTGTTACATTTTCCATCCACATGAGTATCACCATCTTTCTGAGTTCTATATCTAAAATTTCTCTTTATTGAGCCTTGATTCCCTTCCTCAAACTTGCACTGTACAGCACAAGCTTTGATGGTGACAATCAAAGGTTTAAGGAAGGTTATGTTTTGTCGCCTCAACTGAAGTTTTTGTTAACTTACTGATTGAAATATCTGATTCAAGCTATCCCATAATAGAAGTGATTATTGTAAAATTCACAGCATTTATTTTCCAACAAATATAGTGAATGTTGAATCAAGAAATTCAAAAAAGAACCCCCCCAACACACACTCGCGCACACACACACACACACACACACACACACACACACAGTTGTAGGTGAAAGGTCTAACTAAGAGTGGGTTTTCCAAATAAATTGACAACCCCCAGGTATGCAGATAATTCTGAGCGGTGTACATTATTTTACTACATTATGTATGACGTGGCGTGTGGTGAGAAAGCAAGACCCACATTATTGTGTGTGTGTTGCACTATATTTTTTTCGTGCGACACAATTTATCCACACAGGTTGATGTCTCCCTTGAGTTTGAATCATGTACACTAAGGCTCATTTTTAACCTCAAAAAAGCAGATTCACACTGGTTTTTTTTGTACGGTGCAAAATTATAGAACAAAACCAAATAATTAACACCACCTTTGAGGTGGTGGAAATATCAAGTCCTTTTGTAGGCAATATAAGGCTGTTATCCCTTCCAGAAAGCAGGAAACATCCCCTAAATATATTTTCTCTACTCCATGATGTATTGTCAATAATAATGTTCTTCCACATGAAATCTTATTGCACGTGTGTGAAAAAGTAGACAACTCATCTGCACTAAACAAGGAACGACTCTGGTCTTCCTAACTACCCCTATAAAACTTTTGTCAACATAATCTTGGGTATATTGGCCTGAAATACATTATCTTAGCCGTAAAAACAAGTGCATTTGCACAATTGTAGACGTGTGTAACGCCACAAAACCGAATTAACCTTGTGTTTGTGAATTTTCAAAATGAAGATTTCTGGCACCTGTCTTAATGGCACAAATACTCTATGACTGGAACCACTTGGTACAGTTGACCTAATTTTTAAAAGCAGCAGTTTCTCTAAAACAGGACTGGCCAACCTGTGGCTCGCTAGGTGTTGTGAAACTACAAGCCCCCGCATGCTTTGCCAGTAGATAGCCAGATGACAGCAGGCAAGGCATGCTGTGACTTGTAGTTTTGCAACATCTGGAGAATCACAGGTTGGCCAGCCCTGGTCTAAAACATCCAGCTCCATCTGAACAGCATATAAATGGTGACAATTACTAAAACTTATTTGCTAATTAAATATACATTTTAAATATTTTAGCACTTTACTGTAACTAAATGATAGAAATAGAGGCGTATGTGAAAAATACGTTCTTTCAATGAGACAAGAATTTACTTAAGTCTTATATCTATAATCTCTCTATAGAGTGTAATATTTTGTAATATTACCTGACAAATAGTATGCTGAAGTAATATCGTCAAACAAAGCAACAGGAAAGGCAACAAATTCATCTCTAGAATAGAAAAAAAACAATAAAAAGTTAAATAAAAATATAGATAATTTGGTAAAGCTATTATTATAAATATGCAATACAGCACTAATTACAATGGAATGTGTAAGCGTTTTGGCACTTGTATATTTATTGCAGAAAACCTCTATTCTTTAGGTAAGCGTTTGACATTTGCTGCATATAATTTTTCTTACATACATTTATTTTTTAAAAAAGAAAAGTTTTTAATAGGTAATATAAGCCCATTAGAAAAGCTCACATTATCATCAAAAATAAATATTTAATTTGTTATTAAATTTAAGCCAAGAGAAGACAAGACGTGTGTGACATTTGGCTTGGATTAGTTATGGCATGCACAAGTAATCCCCTGGCGTATTATACTGATTAACTGCAGAAATCCTTAAATACATCTATTGTTCTCCCGGAAGAGTTGACTGCAAAATGCATACTGTACTCTGATGAGCTAATGATGGCAATGACATTTAGGGAAAGAATAATTATGCCGTGTACAGAATTGTGACTGTGTCAATTTTCTATGTATATTTGGATATGGGAACGTTTAGTCTATCACATGACACTCAATATCGGTCATTTTCAAGAAGCAAAAATAGAAAACTACAGCGCAAATGTTTTTTTGTTGTTCACTCACACACCTACTTTTTGCGCAAATGCAACTAATTTTCAGGGTAAATGATGGATTTGTGGGCCAACTTGCTGTGGTGCAAACTTTTGTATTAGCCAACTAAAGGAAGTGAGCAGATTTTTGAGGAGTACAGATTATGTACTCACTTGAAAAACAAGATTTTGTTATTGGAGACTGCTGTTTTAATGACATAAAGAGATGGAAATGGCACATTCACAAAGGGGTGACCTGCTTAGCGGAAGGGTGCACAACCTTTTTGTACCGGCAAAAGGACTTAAAGCTTCCAGAGGTCGGGTCTCACCCCTATACTGTACGTTTAAGTCCCAGGTACTTCCTTAAATGGTATTTCTAGGTGCTCTTGATGTAATAAACAACTTTAAGCACCATGGGTTAAATGTATTTAGCTGAGAGTTTCTGTCGGGTTTGAAAAGTGAAGATGCTGCTTTTAGCAACCAATCAGATTCTAACTATCATTCTGTTTCATGTATTAAATAAATGATAACTACGGGCCTGATTCATTAAGGATCTTAACTTGAGAAACTTCTTATTTCAGTCTCCTGGACAAAACCATGTTACAATGCAAGGGGTGCAAATTAGTATTCTGTTTTGCACATAAGTTAAATACTGACTGTTTATTCATGTAGCACACAAACATCAACTTTAAATGTCAGTGTACAAATAAGCTATCAAGTATTTGTGTGCTACATGAAAAAACAGTCAGTATTTAACTTATGTGCAAAACAGAATACTAATTTGCACCCCTTGCATTGTAACATGTTTTTTTTCCAGGAGACTGAAATAAGAAGTTTCTTAAGTTAAGATCCTTAATGAATCAGGCCCTAGAATCTGATTGGTTGCTATAGGAAACATCTCCACTTTTAAAAACCGATGGAAACTCTCAGCTTGATTCATTTACCCCCATATTTAATAAAGGCAGTCCCGATGACACCTTACTCTCCTTATTATTTTAAGACATAAATTAAATTAAACCGAGCAGTTTTTAGAAAAGAAAAAGTCACACTGTAAATTAATGAAGGGATTGGTCCTAAAGTAGAAAAGGTTGGACCTATATTTAACTATTATCTGTTCCCATCTAACTTTTTTTCAAGTAGGCTCAGCACCTGCAACATTAGGCATAGGTGGCATTTCCTGGGACAGTTGCAAAGAAGTGGGGGTGTACTTTGAAATACGCTAGGTGAACATGTGGTCGTCCTTACGCCCATTAAAAAAAGTTGAATGTCTCCAAAAAACATACTGGTAGGTTAATTGGCTGCAATTAAATTGCCTCTAGTCTCTCTTGGTCTGTGTGTATGTTAGGGGATTTAGATTGTAATCTCCAATGGGGCAGGGACTGATATGAGTGAGTTCTCTGTACAGTGCTGTGGAATTAGTGGCGCAATATATATAGATGATGATGATGATGAATGTCTGCAGTTTTTGCAGTTTAGAAAAGACTAATACTGAATTCAGTTTTCTGAAATACCACAAGAGGGCAGAATATTTTTTTCACATATTACGTTTTCATACAGCTACATTATTATTATTATTATTATTATTATTATTATTATTATCTTTGACTTATAAGGCGCCACAAAGGGTCTGCAGCGCCGTACATTACATATACAGAAAACAGAGAACCAAGACACAACATGATATAAAAACATATACAAACACAGGAGACAGGGTAAAGCAAATCAGATTATTTCCGGGACAGATAGTGAAAGGGATGGTAGAAATCAGCGAGAAGAAGGCCGAACCTTAAGAAAACAGGGAAAACAGGGATAGTGAAGCAGGCCAATAGGTACAGAGGGTGATGGAATAGTAGAAGGAGCACACAAGGAAAGAGGGCCCTGCTCATGAGAGCTTACATCCTAAAGGAAAGGGGGAGACACAAATAGGGTTGTACTAACTTGGGGAGAGAGCCAGGACAAGGAAGTTAGGAGGAGGACTGATAGACTTGAATAAAGAAATGAGTCTTAAGGGCACACTTGAAGCCTTTGAGAGTAGATGCTAACCTGATGGAACGTGGAAGATCGTTCCACAGCAGGGGAGCAGCACGGGCAAAGTCCTGAAGACGAGAGTGAGAGGGGGTGATCAGTGAAGTAGTGAGGCGGCGGTCACAGGCAGAGTGAAGGGGGTGGGTAGGAGTGTAGGTAAAGATGAGATTGGAGATGTAAGGAGGGGAAGATTGACTAAGAGCTTTAAAGGTGAGGAGTTTAAATTTAATTCTGTAGGGTATGGGGAGCCAATGTAGTGACTGCTGGAGGGAGACTGCATTGTATCAGTTTTCAAAGAATATTTATTTTCATCAAGTTTTGTAATACAAGACCACACAACAATGTTTATCACATGTTAAATTTTCTATAGAACAAATATTTTGCTAAAATTAAAAAAGATTTTTGAACGTTACTGAAATTCTATTGTATGATATGCTCTAATGGAGCATTGGACAACGTTGTTTGTATACTGTGCAAAAATAAACTAATATTTATCACAAAAGCTCAACCAACAGAAATATACAATAAAAATATTTTTGCTACCAAACCACTGTTGCGATGTAAATGCTCTATGCTAATAATAATTAACATTATTATTGATGGTCTTTCATATTAATATTGGTGATAAGCAATATTTATATATGAAGGTAAAATTATTGATCAAGTAGAAACTAAAGGTATCTTATATTTTGGGTACACTAGGGTATCGGCAACTACAAAAGAGGAGAATAATTTTTGGAAAATTTTGAGAATCCTCGAATATCGGTGTTTTTTGAGGCCACCAAATTAGTTTGAAAAGGTAAAGCTGAAAAAGGTTCCATATAAACTGTCTTTTAAATCTTAATTTTTGAGTACAAGATAAAACGAATGCAACAATTTTATATTGTAATTAGACTTCCATACTCTTTATACTATTGTGAATTATCCCGCGGACTTTCCCACATCTTTCATGTAACAAGTGGCCAGTTTTAAAGCAACAGATGCCTTAAATCAGCATTATTATTTTGTTATCATTTATATTAGCAACATATAGATATATTGGTCCTTGATTCGTGTGAGGATTAGGGCATGCATGTTATCCAGTGATACTGATATGTGTGTGACATTAAGGCTATGTGCACACACTTGCATTTGCAATGCGTTTTCACTGTATCTTAAAACGCAATAAAAATGCGTAAACCGCACTGCATTTGTGCAGTTGATTATGTTTGATGTCCGTCTATCAGTGGTTTCAATCTGTATTTTTAAAACATGCTTCTGTGAGAAAACACGAATTTGATATTATCTTGTGGACCAATGCATGTGGAAACACATATATAAACATTTCTTATCCACTTCTCATTGATATCAAAGTACATTGCCATTGATATGGAGTTCAACTGCATTTTTCAACTGCATTGACACAATGAACTACGTTGCATTAATATTAATGCAACGCAAAGCAACACAAGTTAAATGGACTAAAAAAGCAAATATGAACGCTCATCTGGTTCTGCACTTTTTAATTTCACATCAGTTTACAAGCAGTTAGCCTGCGTTAAAATTGCATGCTAAACATGTATTTGAACTCAAGCGAACGCGTAGCTTAAGGACAGAATCCCTGCTAGTGTGACTACTGCTGTGCTTTGTTGTGTAAAAGAATATAACATACTATATATTGTAACAGCACAGAACAGTTTTTTCAGTTATTTTCGGATATATAATAATATTCCGCAAAATTGATACAATTAAACTTTAGTAACTTCATTCACCATAGTATTAATATGAACTATCGGTAACTTATATAGTATCTATATATTTTTTTGCCATTTTTATAATCTCAGCATTTAAAGCTGCTAAAAAACCAACGATTGAATGATGCAAGCAGTACATTTTTGATATTTTTAAAACAATTTACTGTTCAACAGAACAACATACTTCATTCACATATAGCATATAAAAGGCTTAGTGATATAAAGTATCAAATGCTATTCCACAATCTAAATTTCAAGCCGAAAAACCAAAGTACCCTCATTGCATTCAAAACAGGAAAACCACATAGTGACAATTATCACTATAATAAACATTTACAAATGTCTAAAGCACTAAATGTAAATGAGAACAATATACAGAAATCAGATTTGCAAGGTGTATAAAGTTTATAAATAGAAACTGAAAAGGAAAAACAAAATGAAAAAAAATGAAAACATCTAAAGGTTTATCGGACGGAGGTCTTGGTTTAGATCCATAGACAGGTCCACAAACAAACACATGAAATAAAACATCCAGGCTCATAGTATGGAGCTCAAAGTTGGGTTTCGCCCTGGCTAAAATATTTAGCCCATATTGCAAGCTCTATAAGTGTTTGATTACTATGTATTTTAAAGAAGAAGAAAAAAAGATTTCTAACGTAATAAATTTACTCTGTTTGATATTTTCATGATCACCGCAAAAGTAAAATAACAAAGATTAAATTTTAAAATCACACTATGCATAATGTCATTTTTAACATAGCACATACATTAAATTAATGGTGCGTTATTTATATAAGGCTCTGTGAAGATAAACTATCAACCATAAAATCATTTTTAACTGTACCTCTGGTGGAAAACACCGTATCTGCCGTTGAACGTCAGAGAAGACTATCGTGCAAATAAATGGTTTATATACCTCAACCAAGCTCCATGGATTGTAACCTTAACTCCAGTGAACCCATTCATTATTGTAGCCAGAAAAAAGTTCCTATGGATGTTTACTGACATGAGTGTTAACATATAAGATTAATTTTAAATCGTTGCTAAAACACAAAGATTATTATTTAATCTGATTGTAGCTAAAACGTTTTGGAAGGAGAAGACTAATAGGCTGAGCTAGGATTTAAGACATTAAAAAAAACCTCGGCAGACGTAAGTGTTTTCATGATGACATTAGACCCCTATTACTTAATTGTTTGATGTTAATATATAGACTTATCAAATAATTAAAAAATAAACAGTCAAATCACTGTTTTACATTCCCTGATTTTATCACTTTTCCAGGATTTATACTTTTTTCCCCATCTTCACATGGATGGGGTACGGTTTTTCGGTAGCAAAAAACCCGATACCCACTTGCCCTACAAAAAAAGACGAGAATGTTAAAAAACTATGTGACTATTGATAGACTTTCCTTTACAGCGACTCCGCAGATAAGCGATGCACCCCAATGCTGACCGCAAGTCATTTGTAATGAAGAGGTATCTTATTTCAGTCTCCTGGACAAAACCATGTTACAATGCAAGGGGTGCAACATAGTATTCTGTTTTGAACAAAAGTTAAATTCTGACTGTTTTTTTCATGTAACACACAAATATCAACTTTAAATTTTAGTGTACAAATAAGCTATAAAGTATTTGTGTGCTACATGAAAAAACAGTCAGTATTTAACTTATGTGCAAAACAGAAAACTAGTTTGCACCCCTTGCATTGTAACATGGTTTTGTCCAGGAGACTGAAATAAGATACCTCTTCATTTAAGATCCTTAATGAATCAGGTCCATAGTTTTTTAACACTTTCATCTTTTTCAAGTGCAAGTGGGTGTCGCGGGCGGTGGTAATCGTTATGATTACCACCGCTTCACATTCCCCTATTCAATTAAATGTCCCTTTTCCCTGGATTTACAGTTAATTTTCCTGCATTGCATACCGCAAAATGTTTCCAGATACGTGGTAGCGTTATTAATAATTCTGAAAAGGAAAAGTGGAGGTGATACCTATAGCAATCAATCAGATTCTACCAATTCTATATCATTTATCTAGGACAGTCAAGAAAATGAAAGCTAGAATCTCCACTTTTCCTTTTTCGAAAGTTTGATAAATCTATACCACAGTTTTTAATATTGTAAAAGTACTGTACAGAGGTACATAAGTCCATGTTTTTATAACACAAAAAAAACTAGACACAATAAGCCTGAATCATCTTCAGAGTCAGTCTGCGCGCAACTTGCGTTTAAAAATCTAGAAGGGAACTTTATGCAGCTCTGACCATATTATACTATGTACAAGCGGATCTCAGTATACGTTTCCATTTGACGTTGGGTGTAATTACGCCCTAGCTTAACGTTTCTTGCCGTATGTAGACAGACTGAGCAGAGTACAGAATAAGCGCATGCATATGTGCAACGTCAGAACGCATGCACTAAAAAATAAATAAATGAACAATTCTTAATACTATAATTGTTTGTAAAAATAATTGTTAAAAATGCTTTTTCAGGATGTTCTTAATGCGTTTTGTGCATACAGTGCGTTATTAGGGGGAAATTCAATTGACCGCAAGATTTTTTTTAACACTGCGTTAAGTCATTTTACCGCTCTTTTTTATCATTTTCGAGTGGGTTAACTTTACCCGCGATTCAATTCCATTTTTAACGCTCAGTTTTTTTTCTCGAAACGGTCCTCTCTCACTCCGGTAGACGGTCTATTGAAAGAATAGGGTGGTTGAGAGGCCGCCGCGTTAAAAGCTATTCAATTGTTTTTTAACGCGGCGGGTTAAACAGCCCAAAATGCTGCTTTATCTCGCACCTCTTTGGGGTGTGATAAAAATAAAAAAATGTATTAAAACTATTTGGAATCATGTAATAATGAAAAAAAAAAAAAGAAAAACTATGTTTATCAGTAATGCATAACAATAAAAAGTTGATTTTCTTGTGAAAAAATTATGGAAAATAAATAAATAAAAATAAAAATCACTAATTAAATATATTTATGTATGTTTTTGGTACAAATATGTATGTACTAATGTGTTTTGACATGGTATAGATGATTCTATTGTAAAAAATATTGAAATAAAAAAATATGCTAAAGATAGTACTGTAACGTAGATATTATCAAATAAATCTAATGCATGAAAATGTATGCCAATTTTTTTTTGTGCTATACATGACCGCGTTAAAACTCCCCTAAAAACTCGCAAACACCAATGATGGATGCACGGGGCCAGCATTCCCTCTTTTTCAATTGAATTGCATGAGTTTCAACTCTGCGTTAACTAAAAACGGTCGCTATAGCAGTTATAAACCCGCGTGTGATTTTGTTTTTTTAACGCTGCAGGGAAAAGAGAAAATTGAATACCCCCCTTACAGTCTATCCTCCTTCCATACACATGTTCTCTGCTAGCTAGTGGCACACACGTGTAGTTTTTGAAACAAACAAAATGCCGTGTCAGTCATCACTATCAATTGCCAATTATACCTGCACTAGCTAGTGCAAGTGATACAGCTGAAAAAAACTTGAATCAGCCTCATCTGCGTTAGCCCGCCCTCGACATGCCCTACTGTATATTGCCTACACTCATCCACCCTGCTGATTACATTCTGAAAGCAGAAATCGCCAAATCAGAAAGGGAGACTTGCTTTTGCGTTGCCTAGAAACTCTTACATAAAGTCTTCCACTGCAAATATGGTTCATTAGCGTGTTCACCACAACCTAATGGTAATACGTGTACTAATGAAACTCACTAACCTGTCGGGAAGAAAAAAAATTATATCAACACCAATCCCTAAAATCTGTATTTATGGGAATGAAGCAGGTGATTTTTGCTAAAACTGAATGAAGAGTCACCAAATTCTTCAAATTGCAGACAAAAAATGGTGACAGACAAAAAATGGTGGGTGCATACATAAATTGCCCTATACTGCTTCCACCTGATTAAATCAACTTATCACCAAAAAATGTGGATATCCCCCATTCATATAAATAGATCAGAATGGATATCCCCTTAGGATATCCCCCGGACTTCTTCAAGGCTAACCATGATGATGGTGGTGGTAGACACAGGAGTACGGAACAACAGAAAACTCTCTGCAAAGAGGTTGTTTGACATCCAACCTATCATACATTTGGCAGACAGCTGCATGATTTGACTCTGCTCCTATACTTCCATAGGTCTACAACCAGTGTCGGACTGGGGCATGAAGGGCCCACCGGGGGACTGCAACACTAGGGGCCCACCAGAGGGGGTGTGGTCAGCCATGATAGAGGCGGGACCTGACACTAGAGGGGGAATGGTCAGTCCACGAAAGACAGCTAGCACCTTAGTGTAGTTTGTAAAGCATACAGTGTGTGTATAAAGAATATAGTCTTGACCTGCCCCTTAGATTGGGCAGAACAGTCACCAAAAAGCAGGATTGTCCCACTAGACCAGGCTTGGCTAACCTGTGGTACTCCAGGTGTTGTGAAACTACAAGCCCCAGCATGCTTTGCCAATATATAGCAGCTTATTGCTGTAAGGGTATGCTGGGACTTGTAGTTTCACAACACCTGGAGTACCACAAGTTAGCCAAGCCTGCACTAGACTCAGAACATTTGACAGACTGTCCTACCTGTTGTTGTCACTTTTACCACCTGTAGCTGCTGGTTTCTTTAGTTGCGGCTTGTCTGGATCCAGGAATGTTGAGGGCCCTATTTGGAAAAAATAATGGGTACATTTAGAAACGCCAACCAACCCTGCCATTAAATCAACAGCACCCACATTCAATTATAGACCCAAACCACCTCAGCATTAAAGGTCCCATCACCCCCTCCCTATAGTGTTCTCTGTGCAGCCCCCCCTCACTATAGTTTAGTATAGTCAGCCCCCCTATAGTTTAGTATAGATAGGCAGCCCCCCTATACCACATAGTAGTGCCCCCAAAACAATGTTCTGCCACACAGTAATGCCCCAAAGTTATGCCACCCAGTAGTGCCCCAAATGTTATGCCACGCAAATGACCACAATACACACACACACACACACACACACTATAGTATGAATAAATGGTTAAAAAATATACTGAACTTACCTATATGTTGATATTGCTGCAGGGCAGGCTCTGCTTCTTCTCCCTTCTTCATACAGTGGGAAGATCAGCTGACAGGGGGATGGGGAGGGTCACATGATCGCAGCTGCGATCGCAATTGAGCAGAGGGGACGCCGGGTCCGTCCACTGGTAAAAGGGGGTGTGGCCGTACGTATTTGGTGGTTTAACCGGTAGTCCGCTGGGCCAGTCCTACACTGCTAATAAGGATGCATGGAAACAATAACAGTTCCAAAATCAGGGGAGGGCCCCCTCCTGTTGCTGCAGCAAACCTTTTTTGCCATCAGATATTTTCCTTTCAGTCACCTGTTTAAAGCACAGTGCAATAAACATTATTCTGATATAATGGGCCTACTGCATTACAGCATTGCGGACACCATTCCACTACTGGTGTTTGTGACTCAGCGGTGTCTGCTGCGTCACTACCAAAAATCTGTGTATAACAGGCTACTATACTATTTATGAGAGCACAAGTCTCATCATGGGAGAAATGAATATCGCAGTCAGACTTTATTATAACCTGGCCATTGTTATCACCCTGCTTCCTCCAGCACCTTCTCTACGACATCCTCTTCTACTTTCTTTTCTTTGGTTCTCCACACTCTCACCGGGAGCACTCTGACTCCCCCAACTTGTCCTAGCCCCCACACTCCTTCCTCTCTCTATAGCCTCATTCCAACACAAAAAAAAGATAAAACTAACTATAACACCAGTCACATAAAACGCACAAATAACACAGACAGGACTTAAAGTTTTTTTTGTTTTTTTTTAAAAAGAAAACCCCAGTAAGGATAGCAAACAATCATGGGCTGGCAACATAAAACTTACATAATGGCGATACTCCTCTGTGCGGCCGCGGGTACATACAGCTCCTCCTCCCCTGCTGAAGTTCACAGCACACTACCGCGCAGGCGCAGAGAGCCGTGTCTGGGCAGAGATCCCAGACACGGCTCTCTGCGCCTGCGCGGTAGTGTGTTTCTTACACTGCCGCCGCAGACGACCGTCTACGAGGTGCTCCCTGTAAGCTCCGCCCCAATGTCGGAGGGGGCGGGGCTTAATCGTGCCCGGGCCTACCGGTCTATAGCCCGGCTGGCCGGCAGGCCAGTCCGAGGCTGTCTACAACACTCTACATCAGGCCTGTCCAACCTGCGTCCCTCCAGGTGTTGTGAAACTACAAGCCCCAGCATGCTTTGCCAGTAGACAACCAGTCGATAGCTGGAAGGGCATGCTGGGACTTGTCGTTTCACAACACCTGGAGGGCAGCAGGTTGGACAGGCCTGCTCTACATCAATCAGTGGAGTATCATAATCACAAATGGACAAATTGCATTTATTTCCGACACTAAAGCCAACAGTCCAACACTGACAGTCAAATATAAGATATGGGGGAAGACAAATTAGCCAAAGCAGCCTCTGTAAATGCACAAAGAGATTCCTCCTGAAATGTGTCCCAGTTCATGCTGAAGACGATGGTTGACCTTCAGAATTAGAATGTAAAGATGCATGTGGCTGAATGGATAAAATATAACTTATTGCTGTTCAACCTTATGTTCTATACTCTGGAATGATACAAGTTGAGCAATACACATATTTGAATATGTAGCAGCGAGTTTGCTCTTGTTACCTGAAATGCATAATTTCTTAACAGTCACAGCAAACAGTCAAGTACAGGGACTTGATACTATTTGCCATCTCACTAGAATTACACAGAAGACCACTTAACTGTTAATTTACCCTGTCCCCACAATTATATACTGCTACTAAGGTGTTGTTTGGGACTAACCGGATGGAGCGAAAGCCACTGATACCACAGCAGTGGAACATATGCTGTCAGAGGTTCCTCTCTTCTGATAGGGGCTTATCTACTGCTAAAGCCAACATCACATGAAGTGATAACTGTCCCAGTGCAAGCAGAAACATGTGTAATTACCACAGACCCTATGACAACCTTGACAAGGTTTTTCCTGTGGCCCTCAAAACTAGTTGGTGGAGAGGAGGTAGGTTCAGATGAACCCTGTTGTCTGACACCTCTACATCATGAAGATTGCAAGTAATCTCATTAAGCCGTTCACAGAACCTCATCTTGGCTGTGTGAAATATATACAAGTCAGAAAACTCTGTGGGCAGTGCTCTGGAATATCTACAGAGGCATTGGGGAATGGACATCGTTGCTCACTGGTAACACTGGAATAAAACCTGGGAATGAGACAATGCATAGACATCTGTCTGTACCTAGACGCTACCTGCAATGTTCAATGCCCAATGATGCTGTAGTAATGGAATAAGCAGTAGGAAAGAGTTTCTTCAGTGAAAAACCAAAACTACAGGGTAATCCCAAACAAACTAGTGCTACCAGGGCTGTCTATATTGAATGTCACAGAATGGACAGGATGTCCAGCTGATGACACATCCACTTCTGTAACAGATAATGCTTGCATCGTGACATGAATTGGTTCCACACAACTAGAAAGAATGTAATCCCAGAACTTCTTCCTGAAACCATTGTCCACAAAACTGGGTCTACCTGCTAAGTATGAAAAGCCACCTTCTTGTTGGAACCTGAGCTCATCCTCTGCTCTGAGACTACATGTTCACTGTAGCTGCAGGCATTTCAAGTGTTGCTCTAGTGCTGTTGCTGGTGGCATAATGAGAAGGTGCTGGCACTCCAACTGATTTATCTGCTTTTCTGTGGTCATTGGTAGCTGAGATTGGTGGAGCATCTTGCCAAATGGCATGGCAGCTCCTGTTAAGCCTTGAGTAGCCTTGAAGAAATGAAAAAAAATCTAAAAAACTAACATATACACTAAATTTATTACAACAACACAATAATAGCGAACTTCTCTAAATACAAAGAAAACAACATATAAAATACACTTTTTAACCCTCCCAAGTTTAACCTACTGAACCAGCAGAGATTGTAAATTGGTGATAGGAAGTAGGCAGGGAGAGTCGGGATGAATTGCTGATTTAGTTTCACAATATTAAAAGATACATTTTGCCGTGAATCACAAATTTTGAGCCGAACGTTGCCCAAATTGTGGCTAGCAGAATGTTTCAGTTTCCATGCACTATCCCCCTCCCAGTGTAGACTAACAATTAATGCTATTCCCAATGAAAGTGGCAGTTCCACATAATGTAAAAATCGGTCTGGTCATGAAAAGGTAAAAACCATTCGAATATAACATTTTAGAAAATACAGATAATTCAGATCTTTTCTCAAAATGTCAAATTGTTTGTGTGAGAATTTGTGTTAAAAATAATAATGTGTTAACACTTTTTTACTTTACATTTTAGAATATGGGTCACTGTGCATTATATTTATATAAACTGTCAGCAGCTTGTGTAGAATATTCATTACAACAATACAACTGTCCACATTAAACAGATGGATCTGTATTTAAATTGAGATTACTGAGAAAACTGAGGTTTATGAGCAGAATATCCCTTTTGACAGCATAGATTAGGTTTCTAATTTATGGATCAATGCTCTCTGGAAATATAAAAATTAAAACAAACAGTACATGATGTTTAATCATTTATTAGGTAACTACAGTTAGATCTCTATGACAGAAATGTATGTATTGACTTAGGTAGCTGAACAGATTTGCCAACTTGGCCCAAGGGAGAGTGGGGATGATGGGCTCAATATAAAAACCAGCTTTAAAATTATAACATAATAAAGAATTACATAAGTTATATTATAAAAAATAAAGATTATGGGTCTTAAGGACCAAAAATTTGCACGAAAAAAAAACACCTATTTCAGCCCATATGTCGGGTCACATTCATCTCATGATACATCCAGCTCCTCATTTGCAGCATATCCCCCAGGTTTACGGCTAGTGTACTTACATCCACATCCACAGAACCAGGCTGGAAGTGCAATAATACTTTGCAAACATTTGTTTTTATAGGGATTGGTGTAATACAGCAGATATAAAACTTGCGGCTCGCATACACATGACACTGACAAAAAATATTTTTTGCAAATACATTTACAAATTCCTAAAATCTATGGGATCCCACAGTGCTGTGCAGTAGACAGGAAGTCTCACTTCACTTCCCGTCTGCCTGATCTGTGGAGCGATGCCGGCCAGAGCAGCTAAAGGTAAGTAAGCGGGGGGGGGGGGTGCCTATACTAACTATGGGGATGGAGGGAGGGGGGGCCTGCCTATTGTAAACTATAGGGAGGCGATCATGGGCTGCCTATAGTAAACTATAAGGAGTGGAGTTGCCCATGCTAAAATATGGGGATGGAGGGGGGGCTGCCTATATTAAACTAAAGGAATGGAGGGAGCGGGGGCTAAATATACTAAACTATAGGGGGGCTGCCTTTGCTAAACTATAAGGAGGAGGGGCTATTGTCTATTGTAAACTATAGGGAGAGGGTCAGGGCCTGCCTATACTAAACTATAGGGAGTGGGGTTGCCTATGCTAAACTATAAGGATAGAGGGAGGGGGGGCCTGCCTATTGTAAATTATAGGGAGGGGGATGGGGGGCTGAATATACTAAACTATAGGGGGGCTGCCTTTGCTAAACTATAAGGAGGAGGGGCTATAATTTGTGAGGGAGTGGGGGAGCTGTCTTAATTGTATGTGGGAGGAAGGTAGGCTATTCATTTAATAGTGTAGTTTAGGTGGGGGCTAATTATTTAATGGATGCTATTTTATTTGTGGGGTGACATTAGGGCAATTTAATTTATTTGTGGAGTCTATTAAATTAAGATGGGTTGACTGGACCTTTAATTTAATGCCGGGGTGGTTTGGGTCTATAATTGAATGTGGGGCTGAGCTTGGGTAGGATAGTCGTGGGAAATGGTTATATTAAACATAAGTGCTATTAATTTATTGCTGGGGCTGTTTAGATAGAGGGTAATAGGTTTATATATTAAATGGAAATACTATTAATTTAATGTTGGGGTTGGTTGGAGGGAAATAGATCTATGTATCAAATGTGAGTACTATTACTTTGATGTTGGGGCTGAAGGAGGCCTAATTATTAAATGTGAGTGCTGTTGAGTTAATGCCGAGGATGGTTGGAGTTCTCTAAATTTCATGTATCCATTTTTTTTTCCAATAGGGCCTCCAAGGATCCAGATAAAAAGCAGTTGATCTAAAGACACCAGCAGTTACAGATGGTGAAAGTGACAAGACTGGTTGGACTGAGCAGGACAGTCTGCCCACTGTCCTAAATCTGGTGGTGCAGTCCTGAATTTGGGTGACTTTCACGCTTAGTCAGGATTTGGTCTGACTACAAGGACAGTTGGGAGGTATGTGCCGCTTCACACTATACTGCTCGTGAGGGCAGAGCTGCGTGCATCTAAAAGTAGTGCACACAGTTTTGCCTGTGTATTTGTCTAAAATTTTTCTAAAATGATAACCCCTTTCTTAAGTGCACCAGGCTCCCCAATACCCCCTTTGCAGCGCTACATGGTATTAGGTGGACCCCAATCATTTGTTTCCCCGGTGAGCCCTTCATGCCCCAGTCGGACACTAATCAGAACTGAAGAATTGGGACTTCTGGATCAACAAACCCATTGTGAAAAGCAAGTGTGGTGTTTGCTAAGTTCCTGGGCTGCAGGAAGCTTTCATATGAGCCACATATTTTATAGCATGCTCACATTTATTCAATGTATACAGGGGTAAGTGAGACAGAACTATAAGGACATCTACTTGCAACACTGATTTAGGGTTCCTTGTATCAGGCTTGGGCATGCACAGAGAGATTTCACGCAAGATACGCTGCTCAAACTAGCATATGCCCCACTCTGCCTGAATGTGTTTTTACAGCAGCTGAGGGGAGAGTTATATGTATGTGAGAGAGAAGGGATATGGATAGGAGAGAGGAGAAGGGAACTATGATTCTCTTTTTCTTTCTGAGCAAGAAGAAATGCAGTGCAATAGAGGTGGTGGTGATATTGGTGTAGTGTGGGGTGGTGGTGATATTGGTGTAGTGTGGGGTGGTGGTGATATTGGTGTAGTATGGGGTGGTGGTGATATTGGTGTAGTGTGGGGTGGTGGTGATATTGGTGTAGTGTGGGGTGGTGGTGATATTGGTGTAGTGTGGGGTGGTGGTAATATTGGTGTAGTGTGGGGTGGTGGTGATATTGGTGTAGTGTGGGGTGGTGGTGATATTGGTGTAGTGTGGGGTGGTGGTAATATTGGTGTTGTGTGGGGTGGGGTGGTATTGGTGTAGTGTGGGGTGGTGGTGATATTGGTGTAGTGTGGGGTGGTGGTGATATTGGTGTAGTGTGGGGTGGTGGTGATATTGGTGTAGTGTGGGGTGGTGGTGATATTGGTGTAGTGTGGGGTGGTGGTGATATTGGTGTAGTGTGGGGTGGTGGTGGTATTGGTGTAGTGTGGGGTGGTGGTGATATTGGTGTAGTGTGGGGTGGTGATGATATTGGTGTAGTGTGGGGTGGTGGTAATATTGGTGTAGTGTGGGGTGATGGTAATATTGGTGTAGTGTGGGGTGGTGGTGATATTGGTGTAGTGTGGGGTGGTGGTGGTATTGGTGTAGTGTGGGGTGGTGGTGATATTGGTGTAGTGTGGGGTGGTGATGATATTGGTGTAGTGTGGGGTGGTGGTAATATTGGTGTAGTGTGGGGTGATGGTAATATTGGTGTAGTGTGGGGTTTTGGAGATATTGGTGT
This sequence comes from Mixophyes fleayi, assembly GCF_038048845.1. Classification (NCBI taxonomy): domain Eukaryota; kingdom Metazoa; phylum Chordata; class Amphibia; order Anura; family Limnodynastidae; genus Mixophyes; species Mixophyes fleayi. The sequence goes on along the minus strand of NC_134404.1, from coordinate 25,606,811 downwards.
AGTGTGGGGTGGTGGTGATATTGGTGTAGTGTGGGGTGGTGGTAATATTGCTGTGATGTATAAGTGGTGCGGTATTGCTGTAATGTATGGGGGTGTTTAATGTGAGGGTAGTGATGGTATTACTGTAGTGTGAGAGGTGGTTGGTATTGTTGTAATGTGAAGGGGTTGAGAAACAGTGCTATAATGTGGGGTTGGTATCGCTAATTACTGTAATGTGAACAGTTAGTGGTGTGTTGCTGTAATATGGGAGGGATTTCTGTAATGTGGAGGAGCCGGGCTCTATTCAAAGTTCCTGGAGGGATTATGTGGCACTAATGAGAAGAATGGGGCAAATTACTATAATGAAGAGGGGTGACAGGGTATTGGGGTAATGTGTGGGGTATTGCTAATTGCTGGGGGTGGATATTTATGTAGTGTGTGTGTGTGTGTGTGTGTGTGTGTGTGTGTGTGTGTGTGTGTGTGTGTGTGTGTGTGTGTGTGAAGTATTTATTGATGTAATAGGCGTGATAACAATGTAATGTCAGGGGTAATTAGGAAATAGGTTTATCTGTTAAATGTGAATTGTTTTCATGTTCAATGTCAATAGAATCTATCTCCAAACAGGACACAACATTCCAGGGTCTAGGCAAAAAGCAAGATACCAGCAGATAGTAAAATCTGCCAACTTTCTGAATAGTGGGGGCAGGCGCAGGCTGGGAAAGTTCAGCCCTGGGGGCCACATCGCATGTCTTGTGATGCGGCTGCATTGATATTTATGAAATATTGTATTCAACGTGGGGGGTGGGGGTCAGCCCAAATAGCTGTCAGATTGAACGGCCTGGGGGCCAATGCCCCCCTGCGCCCCGGCCCAGCCCGCCCCAGTGTGGGGGGTCTGTCTCTTGACTACATGCTGGTCTGGTTTGAGGGAGAGCCACATTGGGAGTCTTATACTGGTGCGCACAGTGTTATCAGTGTGTATGATGGGGAAATGAATGGAAGATAAACTGTCTAAGCGGCAGCTATACACCCCTTGCAGCTGGTTGCTCTCATATCTGGGAGAGGGAGTTTGAGATGGTTAGTGAATTTTTACAATTTGGTGGTATTGCTGCTTTATAGCGCAGGGTATCTGACCGATTACATATTTCGGTCCTTTCTCCAGTCAGATTGGAATATGTGAAGAAGGGGTCTAAGGGTGTGTTTGTGTTAATAACGTCACAGATCAATTAGAAAGTAGTGGTCGAAAGTGGAATCTTTGTATAGTACCAGGATATGTGAATTAGCCCAGCTTTGTTCCAACATTATCTCCAGCACAGGGGTAGGAGGGAGGTGAAGTTTAAGCATATAAAAGTACCATCTGATTTGAAAAGCTAGGCAGAAACTTAGTGCTATTAAATATTATTTTATTTTAACATTTATTTTGTAGTCAGTAGTAATGTACATGAGAAAAGTCTATTAAAAACTGAATGATGGGTAGTAACACAAAATTTGGTTTGTGGACTAAAAAGGTTAATCCCCATTTGGGCTTTCTGTTCTCTCAGAAGAGCCAAGGTGACCCTTTGTACCTGGTAGACCACCCTTGCTGGTCCCCTTAAAGGCTGAGTCACAAAGAATACTCAAGGGCCAGTTCCGCCACTGCCTTCTCTTGCCTTAATTCTGGTCCCTCCAAACTGATTGAACTCAGGGGCGCACGCAGGGGGGGGGGGGGTGTTTCTGGTTCTCCAGAAACCCCTCCCCTCCGCGAACGATCGGGCACTAAACATTGCCCTGTACTGTACAGCAGCCGCGATGCTGTCACAGAAGCATCCGCGGCGGTGCTGTATTGTACAGCACTGCCGCGGACGCTTCTTTGACAGCGCCGCGGCTGCTGTACAGTACAGCATCGCTAAAAAATGGAGCTGCTGTGCATACGTGGGCGCATGCGCAGCAGCTTTCTCTCCCTCTTGATTTTTTTTTGGGGGGGAGGACACCCCCTCTTAAAAATCATGCGTTTGCCCCTGGAACTGTATGTGTTATAAACTGAACTTGACAAAAAATTACTTGTTGGGAGCATGACAATTTGAATGCAGCTCTTTTGTGTGGTGTTCTTATTAGAACAATATGTTGACCCATTCATACCAAGATTTCTCAGCTCAGAGAGTACTTTTGCTAGGCTGATTTACGGCTGCCCAGTTGCAAAGACAGTTCTGTATTAGAACATTCTAGCTGAATAAGGACTGTTTTTTTTAATGATCCCAAGTGTCATGCGCTAAGATGCATGCAGGTTTCCACATTGGATGTATCCGACTGTTCAGCGCTTGGACCAGGTGGCCACATAACATGGTGGCCTGTTAGTGTGGTCGGCTGGTGATCACCCACATAGAACAACAGTAAACACTTTCTGACTAGATCCATTTTTAATCCGCTTGTACTGGGACAAGTTTTGCTGTGAACGTGTGCGTATCTGCATAGTGCATGCAGCCAGCTTACCATTGGTATAGTCCATTTTCCACTATCCAGTTTTCAACTTTTAAATAAAAAAATGAGAATGTGATCATGTGTTCAAGTTGACAATATAATAATAACAATATATGTGAATTTGGCATTAAGGATTCCAATCTCTTTGTTTCCAGCTTCTTATAGAAAAGAATAGATATTAAAATATAAACTTTGTATAAATAATAGTATACATAATAACATCTAAAAATAGTATGAGTATTTCAGTGTTAGATCAAGGGGAAGGAGGAAAGGGAGGAGGGATAATATCCAGTAGTTTGATTAGGGGTATGACTTGACTCAGGCTGGCAGTGCCTAAACTCACTTCATTTGCTACAATTTCAAATGGTTTCAGTAGGTTACATAAAACAGAAATAATTCTCCAATGTGCTGGAGTAATCATCATCGTCAGCTATTTATATAGTGCTACTATTTCTGCAGTGCTGTACAGAGAACTCACTCACATCAGTCTCTGCCCCATTGGAGCTTACAGTCTAAATTCCCTAACATACACACACACACACACACACACACACACACAGACTTGGGTCAATTTAGATAGCAGCCTATTAAACTACCAGTATGTTTTTGGAGTATGGGAGCAAACCGGATCACCCGGAGGAAACCCACGCAAACATGGGGAGAACATACAAACGTCACACAGATAAGGCCATGGCTGGCAATTGAACTCATGACCCCAGTGCTGTGAGGCAGAAGTGCTAACCACTAAGCCACTGAGCTGCCAAGTAATGTCCACCCTCTCCCTATCTCTTATATTGATGTGTAGGTCTTGGTGGCTTATTGATGTTTCTCTGGTCGCTGAAGCATAAAAAGTGTGACATTCCACCTTGTTACTTTTTCTTGCTTCAGTTGGTGACATGGCAGATACTAAGTTTATTCAACAGCTGCAATATTCTACATGCGGTCGGTGAATGACTAAAATGGGCAGATATTTTCCGAGTCACAGACAGCACGTCCTACACTGACCTCACATTTTATAAGACTTTCTGCACCACCAAGTTTATTGTGCGTGCAAAGCATGGTATATGTTGAAGTTCAGCCAGTCGTAATGTGCACAAAATGGTCACTCCATTATCGCCGTGAGGAATCCTGAGAAGAATCTTAGTGGGGTGAGCCATTTGGCTATGACATCCCTGAGGAGGAGGATGATGAAGCTACTGGCGCTGCTGGTGGTGGTGGTGGTGATAGCTTGCAGGCAGGGCCCTCCTACTTCTCTTTCTGTACTTACCAGTATTGTTTTATTACTATTTTTGTTCCCAATTGTAAAATGCTACATAATTTGCTGGTGCTATATAAATAAATGATGAAGGTAGGAGGTGCCTATCTCTACTTATTGTGGAGCCACAAAAGCTACAGATGCATTGACAAATGCAGTCTGGGTTGGCATAAAAATATTTCCACATGCAAGAGGTGGATTTTTTGGTCTTTTGTCCAGTCATGGCAATGTGCTTATCATGGGCATGAGGTGGTACCACTGGTGGCTGCCTTGCATGAACACAATCATCATCATCATCCTCCCCACTATCTTCAAGTACAAACATCCTATTGCACATTAGCAAGTTCCAAAGTAGAATCCTCAATTTCTATATCTAAATCAATATCATTGCTACTCATCCTCACATTTCCAAGTGGTTGAGACATTTTGAAAGGAGGCTGCCCTATAATTACAGTGTCAGACTGTCACATAAAGCACTCATGGACACCCTTACGCTCTACTCAAGATTCTTTGAATACCCAATTTCTTTAGCTTCAGTGTTCTTTTCATGCAGACAGGGCTGTTTGACAGACCTACATTCAGACCAAAAAAGTGGTAGATGGGAAGTTACAGAACATGCATGACTGTGTTGGGCCCTCTATTTTTCAATAGGCATTCTAGCAGGTGCGCCAGCAATAGCGGACACCTACCAGCAAGATGGGGACATGGTCAGAGCCCTTTCTTGCCATTGCATGTGATGTATGGAATGTTAGCTATTTTTTAGACAAATCACCTCATTTATCAGTAACTTTTCCCTTAATACTTTGTTAAAGTCGAATTATTAAAATTGTGTGGATATCAGTCTGAATCAATGTATATTTATCATTATGACGTGTACGATACGATCACAATTAAACAAACACATTTGTGGTAGTTGCTATCATATCATCAGTGCCTGATTAAGGGAATGGAGGCCCCTGGGCTAAGGGGGCCTCCATTCCCCCATGAGGGCCCCCCCTATGATCCGAGCTGCGGGCCCCCCCCCCCAGCACTTTCCTCCTTCCCCGGCGCGCTGTGCGCTCTTTACTGAGGAGATCTCGTGAGAGTGAGACTCACGAGATATCCTCAGTAAGGAGACTACAGCACGCCGGGGAAGGACTTCAGGGAAAGTGCTCAGCAACACTGATCGGGCTGTGGGCGCCCCCATCCCTGCCCCCGACCGATCAATACTGCTGCTGAGCACATCCAAGGGCCCCCTGGATGCCATAGGCCCCTGGGCTGTAACCCAGTTAGCCCTATGGTTAATCCGGCCCTGCATATCATACACTGTTGCAATCATACCTGATTTATTAATATTATTGTTTCTTTGTGAAGAAAATGAAACTTTATATACAAAGTACACTTCTGTAACTCTTTAATGGTGAGAGCCTGAGGGTAAATACTTTTCACGTTTAACCAGCATCTGGGGGTTGGCTGGGGGGATGAGCAGTTGAACATTGTGTTATTGAACTGTCCCTGACCTTTGACCTATACGAAAGTGTCCATTGTAACTGTGACTGAAACGCCTGTTATACAATTGACCACCTGTATCCTCTTGTACATGAATAACTCAGCTCTGCCCTTTGGAGAAATGAGCATGCTGATAGAGGCTTTATGCTGGTAATAGCCGTGCCTGTGCACTGTATTGGTGGTACTTTTGAACTTACTTTTGTTTGTGAAATAAATATTTTGTGCTTTGGGACCACAACCTGGTCGGACATCAACTTATTTATCTTTGATAACTTGCATTAAGAACTGATGATTTCTTTGAGATTGACAACGTTGTTTGGATTTGGAGTGCCCTTTCTTATGTATTCTTCCCATGTGACCTTTTTTACTAGTAGAGGTTGAAAAAGTATTACCACTGACAGTACTAGTACTGGGCTGTTCCTGATCTATAGACTGAACCATGATTGACAACTGGAGTAAAGATAGTTGAAGTTAGAGCTACTTGTATCTGCCACCACCCCACATGAATGACCAATGAGATAGGGAAATTAGGGACTGCTCCACAATATCATTGAAATTAATACAATTGGTTCATTTAAGAAAAAGTTTTATTTGGGTTGTGCTGTCAAACACAGCACCCTGTCTTTTGAACACTTACTAGTACATTTGTGATACTGCCCTCACACAATTGCCTTCACAGACAAACACTTGGGTTTTAAAATCAAGAGATATTTTTTTGGTGGTATGTGCTGCTAAAATTCAAACACATGCAAGCTACTCTCTGCTTCATTGGATTCACTAATTCAAATTTAAATTGTCAACCTAATAAAACTGTCTACATTTCAATGGTCAACCTCATAATAGTCTTATTTAGAGATGAGCGGGCTCGGATTGCGCTAATCCGAGCCCACCCGAACAGTGCTGATCTGAGCACTGTTCGGGTATTTCCGGCGCCCAAAAAAATGAAAGTGAGGCTCTGAAGTCCAAGTTTCGCGTCGGATCTCGCGAGACTCGGATTGCATAAATTCCCCGCTCGCGGCCGGCATCTTCAGTCGGGCTCAGATCATTGAAGTGGGAGGTTGTAGTTTTAGTGGTGCTCCGTCCTGTGTCCTGTGTCCTGTCACTCTGTCCTGCTTAATATTCAGTGGTTACTTGGTCCTGTGCTCTGTCCTGCTGATCAGTCCAGTGGTTCTTTTTTCCAGTGTTCTGTCCTGCTGAGTCCAGTGGTGCTGTGTCCTGTGCTCTGTCCTGCTGAGTCCAGTGGTGCTGTGTCCTGTGCTCTGTTCTGCTAAGGCCATTGTTGTTTTAAAATTATTAAAAAGTTATAAAAAAATACAAAAAAATAAAAAAAAAAATAATAAAAAATAATTTAAAAAAATTATAAAAAAAGTATACAAAACTAATTAAAAAAATATATAAAAAATTTCTAAAAAAAGTATAAAAAAATTTCTACTGCAATATAAAAAAATACGTTCACTGTTCCTGCAGTCAAAAACTATTTGTACTGCAATATATAAATACGTTCACTGTTCCTGCAGTCAAAAAATATTAGTACTGCAATATATAAATACGTTCACTGTTCCTGCAGTCAAAAACTATTAGTACTGCAATATATAAATACGTTCACTGTTCCTGCAGTCAAAAACTATTAGCACTGCAATATATAAATACGTTCACTGTTCCTGCAGTCAAAAAAAAATTAGTACTGCAATATATAAATACGTTCACTGTTCCTGCAGTCAAAAACTATTAGTACTGCAATATATAAATACGTTCACTGTTCCTGCAGTCAAAAACTATTAGTACTGCAATATATAAATACGTTCACTGTTGCTGCAGTCAAAAAATATTAGTACTGCAATATATAAATACGTTCACTGTTCCTGCAGTCAAAAACTATTAGTACTGCAATATATAAATACGTTCACTGATCCTGCAGTCAAGAAATATTAGTACTGCAATATTTTACTACGTTCACTGTTCCTGCAGTTCAGAAATATTAGTACCAGAGATTAAACTACGTTCACTGTTACTGCAGTCCAGAAGTATTAGTACCAGAGATTAAACTATAATGGAGTACAAAAATTTGGAGGATAAAGTAGGGAAAGATCAAGAACCACTTCCTCCTAATGCTGAAGCTGCTGCCACTAGTCATGACATAGACAATGAAATGCCATCAACGTCGTCTGCCAAGGGCGATGCCCAATCTCCTAGTAGAGGGCATGTAAAATCCAAAAAGCCAAAATTCACTAAAATTAGCAAAAAAAGAAAATTGAAATCATCTGAGGAGAAACGTAAACTTACCAATATGCCATTTACGACACGGAGTGGCAAGGAACGACTTAGGCGCTGGCCCGTGTTCATGACTAGTAGTTCAGATTCACCCAAGGATCTAAGCCCTCCTCCTCCCCCCCTCTAAAAAATTTAAGAGACTTAAGCTGTCATCAACAACACAGCAAACAACTCTGCCTTCTAAAGAGATGGCATCACAAATCCCCAAGGCGAGTCCAAGGGTGTTGGTGGTTGCGAAGCCTGACCTTCCCATCACTGTACGGGAATAGGTGGCTCCTTCCACCATTTGCAGCATGCCCTCTGCATATGCTGGAAGGATCACCCACAGTCCAGTTACAAATTTGGCTAATGAAGGTGTGAATGTTGTACAGCGGGAGGAGGATATTGATGTAGCTGGCGCTGAGGAGGAACTTGACGAGGAGGATGCTGATGTGGTAATCTTAAATGAAGCACCAGGGGGGAAACAGTTGTTGTCCATGGGATGAAAAAGCCCATCGTCATGCCTGGGCAGAAGACCAAAAAATGCACCTCTTCTGTCTGGAGTTATTTCTATCCCAATCCGGACAACAAATGTATGGCCATATGTACCTTATGTAAAGCTCAAATAAGCAGGGGTAAGGATCTTGGCTACCTAGGGACATCCTCCCTTATACGTCACCTGAAGAACCTTCATAATTCAGTGTTTAGTTCAGGACCTGTGGCTAGGACCGTCAGCAGTCCAGGGACACCTAAATCCCTTGGTCCTGTTGTATCCACACCAGCAACACCCTCCTCGTCAATTTCCTCCACGATCTCGATCAGAGATAGTCCTGCAGTCCAGAAATATTAGTACCAGAGATTAAACTACGTTCACTGTTCCTGCAGTCCAGAAATATTAGTACCAGAGATTAAACTACGTTCACTGTTCCTGCAGTCCAGAAATATTAGTACCAGAGATTAAACTACGTTCACTGTTCCTGCAGTCCAGAAATATTAGTACCAGAGATTAAACTATGTTCACTGTTCCTGCAGTCCAGAAATATTAGTACCAGAGATTAAACTACGTTCACTGCTCCTGCAGTCCAGAAATATAAGTACCAGAGATTAAACTACGTTCACTGTTCCTGCAGTCCAGAAATATTAGTACCAGAGATTAAACTACGTTCACTATTTCTGATTGGTTTGTTAAAGTGCGAATGTCCTATTTCAACAACATCAGGGCGGGTGGGAGGGCCCAAGGACAATTCCATCTTGCACCTCTAGCAAACTCTTGCAAACTGCCATCCTGTCTGCCACTGCAGTGCCACTCCTAGATGGGCCACGTGTTTGTGCCGCCCACTTGTGTCGCTTAGCTTTGACATCCAGCTACCTCGGTGCAACCTTTTGGACTAAAACAATATTGTGAGGTGTGAGGTGTTCAGAATAGACTGGAAATTAGTGGAAATTAATGTTATTGAGGTTAATAATAGTGTAGGAGTGAAAAAAAAAAAATATATGAATTTTAGCACTTTTTAAGCTTTTTTAAAAAAATATCAGAACCCAAAACCCAAAATCAGGACCAAAACCTTTCGTGGGGTGTTTTGGCCAAAACCCAAAACACCAAAAGTGGCCGGTGCACACCCCTAGTCTTAATGTCATTATTGTCGACTTTCCAACCCTATCTATATTATGGTGTCGACCATATAAATGTTGATAAGGTAACTGTTGAACACATAATAAAATATATATAGAGAGCGCTCAATTGTCCCTATTGGAATAAGGCACTTCCTTCGGGTATGACGTCAAAATATGGTGTTTGCCCCAACGTGTTTCATTCGCTTGAGCGAATTTCCTCAAGGGAGCATGAGTGTATGATGTGAAGTACAGGCTTATATAGATGTCATCATCAATTATGCAGGACTGTTAGTTATGAAAAAACTGGCACATAATATTGAGGAAAATATATTGGTGGTATCGCTTCAGTACAGATCATCAATGTAGAGTCAATAAGCAATTAATGCAAATACATAAATACATATATAAATATGAAAAGGAAATGTAAATGACAAAAGGAGCTAATAATCTAACAATAAAGGTACACCATACCTATATAATACCTAATACAACAATCAATAAAGGTATAAATAGATTGGATAAATAGATCACATAGCAATCAGATTATAGAACCTGTGTATCTGTAACAGATGAATTATTGGGAACTTATATATAAATGGATAACAATGTAACCAGCCAAAGATTGCCCTAAATCTAATTTATAGTTTAATTAATAATTATGTATATATATCAGATACAAGGAGAGTTTGTATGTCATAATCGAGGCAATGGAAAGAGATTAGTCAGCAAGTCCATTTCTCACCGATACACCCCAATTGGGATAGTTGTTCTCGGACATGGTAAATTTCATTCTATTACAATTATCAATTCATTTATTATTTATCAATTGATTCCATAACCATTTATACCTCCAAGATCATTTGGTCACCTTATTCCAATAGAACAATTGAGCACTTAATACATCCTCCTAATAAACTCCTTATTCCAATAGGGACAATTGAGCGCTCTCTATATATATTTTATTATCTGTATCAGGGAAAGGATATCCCCTTTTAGTGTAGCTGCTCTTGTTCTAAAGAAAAGTAGAGCGCAACCTATCTATTTCTATTTAACTGTCGAACACATGTATCACATTCTGCAAGAGGTAGTAACAAACTAATTATAGGGACAGCACTTGTAGCAAGGTCTCACCAGCTTTCTGCAAGTCCTATGTCCTCTCCTGGCACCAAGGTCCTTCACAATTATGTTGTTCCCATTAGGGGACAGGCAATTGTTGTACTTGCCCAATGGTTTTACCGCACATGCCAAAAATGATGTGCTCATCCATATGGTGGTGAAATCAATGGCTTGGGTGGGATTGGCCATTGGCTCTATAGATTTGAAAGAGAATTGGGTTTGACTCCATTATTTAACCCTCTTTTCACTGGGGAAATTGTGTGGTCATAAGCGAAAAAGTTATCCCTGGGGACATTACTAGATGAAGCCTATATCGGGTACTTTCTTTTTCAGGACAATCTGTGGATGAGTGTATAATGTCTGCATAGAAGGGACTTAATACGCTTTAATAATAATTGCTGATTCCTAGAATTTTTGTGACACTGTTGGTAGAAGTCAGTGCTAAATTTAAATTGTTAATTGTTAATAAATATGAACACTATACAGCATAGTCAGCGGAAAAATCCTACATCAACAAAAGAGGTGTATGTGATTTGATGCATTATCTAGGATACACTGAGGTCATACACTGATCAACCACAACATTAATACCAACTGCCTAATATTGTGTATGTCCCCCTCACGCTACCAAAACAGCTCTGAACCATCGAGACATGGACTCCACAAGGCATCTGAAGGTGTCCTGTGATGTCTTGCACCAAGACGTTAGTAGCAGATCCATCCTGTAAGTTGCGAGGTGGCGCCTTCATGGCTCAGACTTTTGTTTCAGCACATCCCGCAGATGATCTATCGGATTGAGATCTGTGGAATTTGTCATGTTCCTCAAACCATCCCTGAATACTTTTTTTGCAATGCATTATCCTGCTGAAAGACGCCACTGCCATCAGTGAATACTGTTGCCAAGAAGGAGTGTACTTGGTCTGCAACAATGTTTAGGTAGGTTGTATGTGTCAAAGTAACATGAACCAGACAGGCTAGTCTTCACTCCCTATGCGCATCAGTCAGCCTAAGGCGCCAACGACCTTGTCGCCAGATCACCGATTGTCCTTCCTTGGATGACATTTGGTAGGTACTAAACACTGCATACCGGGAACACTTCACAAGATCTTCTGTTTTAGAGATATTCTGACCCAGTCATCTAGCCATCGCAATTTGGCGCTTGTCAAAGTCACTCAGATCCTTACGCTTGTCCATTTTTCTTGCTTCCAGCACATCAACTTCAAGAACTGACTGCTCACTTGCTTCCTACTATATCCCACCCCTTGGCAGGTGCCATTGTAATGGGATAATTCATTTTATTCGTTTGTCAGTGGTTGTAATCTTGTGGTTGATCAGTGTATACCTATCTATATATCATATATCTAATGAAAGATCAATTAACTATATAACTAACAACAGGGCAGTATAATTACTAATAATCTGTCCCCTGTGTAACACAGCTGACACTTTGCATACTGAGTGCAGTGGAAAGCACTTAGCAGACACATTAATGAGCATGTCTGATGTGATGTAAAGCTGAAAGTTCCATTAGGGCCTCATGTAGAGATGGACACAAGCAAACACTTTGATCTATTTTTTATCCTTTATATTACCCCATATCCAATGCCTTAGGTGTGTGGGAAGAACCTTAGTGATTTCAGCACAGGTCTGGTTTTCCCTATGGATCGGTCAACATTTATTTGACAAGCCTCATTCCCCTAGGCTATTTATCCCCATGCTGAAAGGGCTAGGCCTGGTAGACATTATGGGAGCGGACTCTATGTTCCAGGTGTTGTAGTGTCACCAGCCAAGCCTGTCATAGCCTATGGCCCGTAATGGCACTTTCAAGGTAACCACACGCTGTTTGTACCCCTAATTTTGCTGCTATCCAACCTAGTCTATGATTGTTTTTTGTGGTTTTTTACATCTCACAACTAGGGATGTGCACCGGCGACTTTTGAGGTCTCGTGTTTTGTGTTTTGGATCCGGATTTTCGTTATTTTTGAGGTTCGGATTTGCCTCGCAAAACACTTGACGAAAGGTCTCGGTTCGGATTTAAGGTATTGGATTCGGATTTTTTTTGAAAAAAACATAAAAAGTTTAAAAATCAAGTTTTTGGGCTTATTTTCACTCCTAGGCTATTATTAACCTCAATAACATTCAATAACAAGCATTTCCACTAATTTACAGTGTATTCTGAACACCTCACAATATAGTTATTAGTCCAAAACGTTGCAACAAGGTATCTTTCTGGACTGCGTAGAGGAGTGGGTCACCACAATATATTAAAAACCCTGAACTTTTATGATTCGCACCAATAATTGTACCTGGACTGCGTAGAGGAGTGGGTCACCACAATATATTAAAAACCCTGAACTTTTATGATTCGCACCAATAATTGTACCTGGACTGCGTAGAGGAGTGGGTCACCACAATATATTAAAAACCCTGAACTTTTATGATTCGCACCAATAATTGTACCTGGACTGCGTAGAGGAGTGGGTCACCACAATATATATTAAAAACCCTGAACTTTTATGAATCGCACCAATGAATGTACCTGGACTGCGTAGAGGAGTGGGTCACCACAATATATATTAAAAACCCTGAACTTTTATGATTCGCACCAATAATTGTACCTGGACTGCGTAGAGGAGTGGGTCACCACAATATCTTAAAAACCCTGAACTTTTATGATTCGCACCAATAATTGTACCTGGACTGCGTAGAGGAGTGGGTCACCACAATATCTTAAAAACCCTGAACTTTTATGATTCGCACCAATAATTGTACCTGGACTGCGTAGAGGAGTGGGTCACCACAATATATATTAAAAACCCTGAACTTTTATGAATCGCACCAATAAATGTACCTGGACTGCGTAGAGGAGTGGGTCACCACAATATATATTAAAAACCCTGAACTTTTATGAATCGCACCAATAAATGTACCTGGACTGCGTAGAGGAGTGGGTCACCACAATATATATTAAAAACCCTGAACTTTTATGAATCGCACCAATAAATGTACCTGGACTGCGTAGAGGAGTGGGTCACCACAATATCTTAAAAACCCTGAACTTTTATGATTCGCACCAATAATTGTACCTGGACTGCGTAGAGGAGTGGGTCACCACAATATATTAAAAACCCTGAACTTTTATGATTCGCACCAATAATTGTACCTGGACTGCGTAGAGGAGTGGGTCACCACAATATCTTAAAAACCCTGAACTTTTATGATTCGCACCAATAATTGTACCTGGACTGCGTAGAGGAGTGGGTCACCACGATATATTAAAAACCCTGAACTTTTATGATTCGCACCAATAATTGTACCTGGACTGCGTAGAGGATTGGGTCACCACAATATCTTAAAAACCCTGAACTTTTATGATTCGCACCAATAATTGTACCTGGACTGCGTAGAGGAGTGGGTCACCACAATATATTAAAAACCCTGAACTTTTATGATTCGCACCAATAATTGTACCTGGACTGCGTAGAGGAGTGGGCACTGGGCACCACAATAAAATATATAAAAAACCTTTAACAGATCTGCATTACACTACACATACGGCTGCTCCTCCATCCTCTCCATCATATACATGTTGGAGTTTTAGCGTGTGACAACCTCTTGTTTTTGATAATGTCAGGGCATTTTGAATATTTTTCAATTTGCCCCACACCACTGAATGTACTTTATCTATGATACGCAATACGCATCTATCTATCTTGACTGCGTAGTGTGGTGGCCCTGGTACACAATTTGGTACCGAGGCCACAATATAATTAAAAAACCCTCCACGTGTCTGAATTCCACCAAACAAGTATCTGGACTGCATAGTGGGGTGGCCCCGGTACCCAATTTGATACCGGGGCCACAATACCTCCTCCAAACATGGTACAGACAATTCGTCATTGAGATCCCAGACAGACAGGGTCAAAGTGTTATTGTTTGACTTTGTAAACCCAAAAAACTGTCCCTGTTGCACATAGTTGTGCAATGAAGACTGACTTTTTCATTTAAAGGCACGATCTTTCAAGTGTAGTGTTTGTAAGTCTAAGTCATATTATACTTTTGGTAAAATTGGTTTATTTTGTTCCTCTTTATGGTAATTAATTAGTAATAGAATTAAAGTAGGAAATAGAATTAAAGTAGGAAATAGAATTAAAGTATGAAATAGAATTAAAGTATGAAATAGAGTGGTATAGAGTTGTAGTGTGGTATAGATAGAGTGGTCCACACAATATAATAATAAAACCCTCAACTGGTCTGAATTCCACCAAACAAGTATCTGGACTGCGTAGTGGGGTGGCCCCGGTACACAATTTGGTACCGAGGCCACAATATAATTAAAAAATTGGGCATCAACTGTCACCGTTGTTTAATATCTGATACACCTAAATATGGACTGCACAGTGGAGTGGCCCCGGTAGTAAATTTGGTGCCGGGGCCACAATACCTCCTCCAACTTCCAAGTGTAGTGTTTATAAAGACAGACAGCGTCGAAGTGTTATTAGTTGACTTTCTTAACCCTAAAATTGTCCCTGTTGCAAATATTCGTGCAATGGACAGTTACTTTTCTATTGAAAGACTCAAGCTTTCAAGTGTAGTGTTTATAAAATATAAACAACAATACAGTAGTTTTAGAGCACGTCAATACCTCTTGTTTTAAATTATGACACGGCATTTTACTTTTGGTTTAATTTCTTGAATTTTTTTACATTTGGTTTTACTTTTTGAACATGGCAAACGACTGTTGCTTGGTCATATAATGCAAAAAAAAAAGTTCCAAGATGGAATTGTCCTTGGGCCCTCACACCCACCCTTATGTTGTTGAAATAGGACATGCACACTTTAACAAACCAATCATTTCAGCGACAGGGCCTACCAAACAACTTTGGCTGAAATGATTGGTTTGTTTGGGCCCCCACACCAAAAAAGCTATTCATCTCTCCCTGTACAGACTAAACAGGCTCTACTGAGGCAAGATGTCGTCCTCATCCTCAACCTCTGATTCCTCTCCCCCTACAGTGTGTACTTCCTCCTCATCACACATTATCAATTCGTCCCCGCTGGACTCCACAACCACAGGTCCCTCTGTACTATCTGGAGGGCAGTGCTGTACTTCATTGAGGAATTGATTATTCATTTTTATAAACATCATTTTTTCAACGTTGTGAGGAAGCAACCTCCTTCGCCGCTCACTGACCAGGTTCCCCGCTGCACTAAAAACTCTTTCCGAGTACACACTGGAGGGGGGACAACTCAGGTAAAATAGAGCCAGTTTGTACAGGGGCTTCCAAACTGCCTTTTTTTCCTGCCAGTAACAATATGGACTGTCTGACATGTCTACTTGGATGGTGTCAGCAAAGTAATCATCCACAATTTTTTCTATTGTGACAGCATCCAATGCAGCGAGAGTAGACATGTCTGCAATGGTTGGCAGGTCCTTCAGTCCGGACCAGATGTTATCAGCATCCCCGCCAGTGCCTCTTTTGGGAAAACTGAGCTTTTTCCTCGCAGCCATAGATGTGGAAGAAAATGAGGGTGGAGCTGTTGGCATGTCACGGTCCTCTTCAGAGGACAATCTCCTGACCAGCAGGTCTTTGCACCGCTGTAGACTTGTGTCCGCCGGAAACAGAGACACAACATACGCTTTAAACCGAGGATCGAGCACGGTGGCCAGAATGTATTCCTCTGACTTTAAAAGAGTGACCACCCTCGGATCCTGGCAAAGCGTACGAAGGGCTACATCCACAAGAGCTACATGCTTGGTGTAATCGCAATGGCTTACCAGCTCCTCCCTCACTTTCTCCAGCTGCTTCTGCAACAGCCTGATCAGGGGAATGACCTGACTCAAGCTGGCAGTGTCGGAACTGACTTCTCGTGTGGCAAGTTCAAATGGCTGCAGAACCTTGCACAACACGGAAATCAGTCTCCACTGCGCTTGACTGAGGCGCATCCCCACTCCTTTGCCTATGTCGTAGGTGGCTGTGTAGGCCTGAATGGCCTTTTGCTGCTCCTCCATCCTCTGCAGCATATAGAGGGTGGAGTTCCAGCGCGTCACAACCTCTTGTTTGAGGTGATGGCAGGGCAGGTTCAAGCTTTTTTGATGTGCCTCTAGTCTGCGGTAGGCACTGGCTGAATGCCGAAAGTGTCCAGCAATTTTGCGGGCCACCGCAAGCATCTCCTGCACACCCCTGTCACTCTTGAGGTAATGCTGCACCACCAAATTAATGGTGTGGGCAAAACATGGGACGTGCTGGAAATTGCCCATATTTAATGCCCGCACAATGTTACTGGCATTGTCTGACACCACAAATCCCCATGAGAGTCTAAGTGGGGTAAGCCACTGGGAGATAATTTCCCTCATTTTCTCTAATATGTTGTCAGCGTTGTGCCTCTTATTAAAGCCTGTAATGCACAATGTTGCCTGCCTTTGCATGAGCAGCCATTTTGTAGATGCTGCTACTGATGCAGCTGTTGCTGTTGCTGCGGAAGGGGATGCATCTACCCAGTGGGCTGTCACAGTCATATAGTCCTTCGTTTGCCCAGAACCACTTGTCCACATGTCCGTGGTTAAGTGGACAGTGGGTACAACCGCATTTTTAAGAGCACTGAGGACACTTGATCGTACTTCTCTGTACATTTTTGGTATCGACTGCCTAGTGAAGTGAAATCTCGAGGGGATTTGGTACCGGGGACACAATACCTCCATCAACCCTCTAAATCCCACTCCACTGATGGCGGACACCGGGCGCACGTCTAACACCAACATTGCAGTTACAGCCGCAGTTATACGCTTTGCAATAGGGTGACTACTATCGTATTTGGTGGTCATGGCAAACGACTGTTGGACGGTCAATTGTTTTGTGAAAGACTTAGCGGTCTTACGACTTCCCCTCTGGGAAGATGACCGACTAACAGCAGCAACAGCAGCAGTGGCAGTAGTAGGCGTACCGCTGCAGGATTCCTCGGATGAATCCCGTATTGAGGAGGACTCAGTCTGGCTGCTGACTTGGGCTGCAGGACTGAATCTGATGGAGATTGTGGAGGAAGTTGACGAGGAGGGTGTTGCTGGTGTGTATCAAACTGGACCACGGGATTTAGGTGTCCCTGTACCGATGAGGGTCCTAGCCCCAGTTCCTGAACTAACCACTGAACTATGAAGGTTATTCAGGTGACGTATAAGGGAGGATGTTCCTAGGTGGGCAAGATCCTTACCCCTGCTTATTTGAGCTTTACATAAGCTACATATTGCCATACATTGGTTGTCTGGATTTGGATAAAAATAACTCCAGACCGAAGAGGTGCATTTTTTGGTCTTCTGACCAGGCATGACGATGGGCTTTTTCATCCCATGGACATCAGCTGTTTCCCCCCCTGGTGCCTCATTTACAATAACCACATCACCATCCTCATCATCAAGTTCCTCCACAGCGCCAGCTACATCATCAATAGCCTCCTCCCGAGCCACCTCTTCCCGTACAGTGATGGGAAGGTCAGGCTTGACAACCACCAACACCCTTGGACTCGCCTTGGGGATTTGTGATAATTTCTCTTTAGAAGGCAGAGTTGTTTGCTGTTTTGTTGCTGACAGCATAACTCTCTTCAATTTTTTGTAGGGGGGGGGAGGAGGAGGAGGGCTAAGATCCGTGGGTGAAGCTGAACCACTAGTCATGAACACGGGCCAGGGCCTAAGCCGTTCCTTGCCACTCCGTGTCGTAAATGGCATATTGGCAACTTTACGTTTCTCCTCAGATGATTTTAAGTTTCTCTTTTTGCTACTTTTTCTTAACTTGGGCTTTTTGGATTTTACATGCCCGGTACTACGAGATTGGGCATCGGGCTTGGAAGACGACGTTGATGGCATTTCATCGTCTATGTCATGACTAGTGGCAGCAGCTTCAGCATTAGGAGGAAGTGGGTCTTGATCTTTCCCTACTTTATCCTCCAAATTTTTGGTCTCCATTATATGTAGCACAAGATACTGCAGAATGTGTGAACTTGGTAATATTGCAGTACCAATGGACTTATACTGCTGGATTGGTTTTGCAAATTTGGTTATAATTATTATATATTTATTTTTTTTTAAATTTTTTATTTTTTTTTATTTTTAAAAAACTTGGGAATAGTGGGGAAATAACTATGCCCTTAGAAGCACAGAGCACAGGACACAGCACCACTGGACTGAACAGGACACGGCACAGGACCCAGCAGCACTACGGAACTCAGCAGGACAGAGCACAGGACACAGCACCACTGGACTGATACTGCAGAATGTGTGAACTTGGTAATATTGCAGTACCAATGGACTTATACTGCTGGATTGGTTTTGCAAATTTGGTTATAATTATTATATATTTATTTTTTTTTAAATTTTTTATTTTTTTTTACTTTTTTTTTATTTTTAAAAAACTTGGGAATAGTGGGGAAATAACTATGCCCTTAGAAGCACAGAGCACAGGACACAGCACCACTGGACTGAACAGGACACGGCACAGGACCCAGCAGCACTACGGAACTCAGCAGGACAGAGCACAGGACACAGCACCACTGGACTGATACTGCAGAATGTGTGAACTTGGTAATATTGCAGTACCAATGGACTTATAATGCTGGATTGGTTTTGCAAATTTGGTTATAATTATTATATATTTTTTTTTTTTTTAAATTTTTTATTTTTTTTTACTTTTTTTTTATTTTTTAAAAACTTGGGAATAATGGGGAAATAACTATGCCCTTAGAAGCACAGAGCACAGGACACAGCACCACTGGACTGAACAGGACACGGCACAGGACCCAGCAGCACTACGGAACTCAGCAGGACAGAGCACAGGACACAGCACCACTGGACTGATACTGCAGAATGTGTAAACTTTGTAATATTGCAGTACCACTGGACTTTTACTGCTGAATGTGTGAACTTGGTAATATTGCAGTACCAATGGGCTTATACTGCAGGATTGGTTGTGCAAATTTTGTGGTAATTAAAAAAAATTAAAGTAGTTTTTGGTATTTTTTAAAAAAACTTTTTTTTATTTTTTTAAACACAGGGGAATATTGGGGAAATAACTATGCCCTTAGAAGCACAGAGCACAGGACACAGCACCACTGGACTGAACAGGACACAGCACAGGACCCAGCAGCACCACTGACCTCAGAAGGACAGAGCACAGCACACAGCACCACTGGACTGATACTGCAGAACACAGCACAGCACAGCACAGCACAGCACAGCACAGCACAGCACAGCACAGCACTAAACAGCACAGAACTAAACAGCACAGAACTAAACAGCACAGAACTAAACAGCACAGAACTAAACAGCACAGAACTAAACAGCACAGAGGACCACCTAACACACCCTCCCTCTACCCTGATCAATGCCCGAGTGAAGATGGCGGCGACTAGCGGGAAATTTATAGGATCCGAGTATCGCGAGATCCGACAACGGGATTATGAGTCAGAGCCTCAGTTTCACTTTTGAATTTGGCGCCAATACCCGGATCTGTCTCGGATCCGACTCGGATCCGCAACGTTCGGGTGGGCTCGGATTTCATAAATCCGAGTGCGCTCATCCCTACTCACAACACATTAAATCGACAGTTATCTTCATCGCATTGATGTTGATAACTGTCATCTCTAGCACATCATGACACGATTAAAGCATATCATACATTTAAAGCATCTGATGCACTTTAAACATATCTTCATGATGTACACACATACAGGGGCAGGCTGGGCTGGGAGGCAGGGGGGCATCCGCACCTTGGGCCGTTTTCATAGTGAACTACCTTGGGCTGGGTCACTGGGCCACCTACATTTTTTACCTTTAAAATGTTCCTAATAGGCTGCTTAGTTGGGTCTTGAAACCACCAGGCTAAAATATGCCAGCCCTCCCCTGCATACATGTAACGTAGTATGCTGAGTCACACATATCTTTATAACTATAGCATATAGCATACAACTCTACATCAGGGCATATTATAGCATTTTTGAAGACAACATCTAGCAAACGTTATGGGGGAATTCAATTGTCCACGGAGTGCCTCTGGAAAGATCACGAGTGCACTTCACGGCAACATAACATCGTAGATCTTTCCTAGCACTCCATATAGGTGCGAGGAGAAGTCCACGATGTTGGAGGACCCTAGTACCAGGAAGTGTGTGCAGTCACGATGTTCGGCGGAACCCCTATATCAAGCTTTTTTGATATAACAAAAAGCTGATGGTTGCACCAAGCACATAACAAGTCATACATTCTAATTGATTAGGGTTTTAAATATCACTATATCATAAGTTTTTGAATAGAAACATTTTTGTGTACAGGTTATTCTGCAACTGTGATATCTATGTTAATGTGGAGACTCTCATCATATGGATCTGATAATTGAAGACCACTCTGTTTCTTGTATAAGCCAGTTTATTTTTTGATCCAAGTCAGAGACCTGGGATCTTGGATGAACTTTCAGAGAGGTTTGGTAGTGTGGGTAGTGAAGATAAGATGAGACAATACATTTTATCCTCTAATATAATATTATTTAGTCCCTCTGTCATAGTGATACTAACTGAAATAATCAGGAGAGCTCTTGTAAAGGATAAATCAAAGCAAAATTTATTGTTACCCTGATCTGTCCTACCCCCAACTAGTATAGCTGTCGGGGTCTTATGCATTGGTCTCCATTGTGTCTGACACTGTCAGGGTTCCGTCCTATTATGTTCCACCTAAGAACCTCACACATTAGTGTTTGCAGAAGAATCACTTGCAGGTAGGGTGGGGTTGTTCTCCATAAGTGCTAGGCTTTACCCCCCACCCCCGTGGTTTTACTAGCTGGGGGTAGTAAAATACAAAGTTAAAAAATTAAATCGATTTGCATGAAAGTCACTTTCAACGTGGTGAAATATTACAAATTACATATTTTCATTTAATTTAATGACTACAACCTGTCTATTTTGATTGTGAATTTTCTGTTTTATTTATTCAATTAAAATAAAAAAAGCAAGAAGGGCAATGTAAGCCGTGGTCAGATTTTGGATTCTTCTTTTCATACATTCTATTCTGGATCTGGGACTGAAATGAAAGGAAAAATAACATTATCATCTAGATTTGTAGGTGACATACTTGTATATTTTGTGCTACAGTACTTAACAAAATGCAGATCAATAAAATAAAATATATCTCATTTGCTGTTTATTTTGAATAATAATATAATAATAATAATAATAATAATAATAATCATCATAAAAATAATAATACAACTTGCCCCCTGAAATATCATGAAATGTTACCGCAATATGGTCATATACCCACTGGCATTTTTTAAATGCGTTTTGCATGTGTTTTTATTATTTGTAAAATGCATGTGAATGGTTTTAAGACTAGAAAACATTGTTTTTGCTGTTACTATAAACATTAGCGTTTTTATATGTGTTGCATAGAGGTAAAGTTTTAGTAATGCTACTTTCCATTTCCATGCTTTTCTCTGTTTAAATGCATTGAAAAGCCAATGAATGCTAGTAAAAACACAGTAAAAATGCATGTGAAACGCGTTATAGAGGCAGGTAAAATCGCAGTGTGTATTTGCCATTATTTTCTGTCACAGACGTGACTTTAGTACCTGCAAGTATAGGCACTACTACACCAGGAGGCGCGGAGTCTAACACGCCGCTGGTATTCACCAGGGACCCCCGCAAGGAAGTTTGGACTTAGCGGCAACGACGTGCAGGTCGCGGCCCCCCCAGGTAGCTACTTGCGAGATACGGAGAAACACGTAGTCAACAGGCAGAGTCAGGAACCAACCGGGCAGATGAGGTACTGAATCAGGAGACAGAGAATGGTCAGCAGGCCGAGGTCAAAACCAGAATATCAGGATGGAATAAAAGGAGAATCCGAAGGCGAGGTCAGGAAGCCGGGTCAAACACAGGAGACAAGATAACATTAATACAGGAACGCTGGAGCCTAGGTAAACCAGTTGCTCTGGCACCCTTATGGTGCCAGAGCAAAGTATAAATAGGAAGTGGTCCGTCCTCATTGGTGGGCAGCGGATCGGCGGTCAGCTGCTCTGACCGCCGACAGGAAATCCAAAAGCGCGTCCCGTTGCTATAGTGACGGGTGCGCCTGCGCACCTAGCCGCCGGAAGATGCGTCCCCGTTGCTTGGCAACGGGGCGCTCAGGAGACAGATGTCCGTCCCTGCCTAACAAGGAGGCGCAGGGACGGCGTCTGATAGTACCCCTCTCCTTACAATTGGGAAAAACACCAGGTACTGAGCGACATTTAAGAAAAGCGGCCAACAGTCTAGGAGCATGCAAATCTTCATTAAAGACCCAAGATCTTTCTTCCAGGCCGAAGCCCTTCCAGTGTACTAGGTACTGTAATCGACCTCGAATCTTGCGTTCAGCAAGGACTTGACTAACCTCATATTCATTGCCCATAGTAGTTGGAATGGCTTGAGGAACAGTAGAGGAATGAACAAATTTGTTGAGGACCAGCGGTTTAAGGAGAGAAATATGGAAGGTGTTATGGATCTTCATTCCCGGAGGGAGTTGAAGTCTAACAGTAACTGGATTAATTACTTGAGTCACTGGGAAAGGTCCAATAAAAGGAGGTGCAAATTTCATGGAATGAACCCGTAATTTTAGATTCTTGGTGGATAGCCACACTTTGTCCCCACTTGGAGAGCTGGCACAATTCTTCTACGATGATCAGCGGAAGATTTATAATGCCGTCCGGATTTCAGAAGGTTCTCTTTGGTGGTAGCCCATAACTTAGCCATATCTTGAGTCATGGCATGGGCGGCAGGAACCGTGGAGGAAGTGGAAGAGAACGTGGGGAGGGTAGGATGAGTCCCATACACAGTAAAGAAGGGAGAAAAACCAGAAGAAGAATGGACATGATTGTTGTGTGTGAACTCGGCCCAAGGTAGTAGAAGACTCCAATTAGACTGATTATGAGATAAAAAAACAGCGAAGGAAAGCCTCTAGATCAGGGGTAGGCAACCTGCGGCTCTCCAGGTGTTGTGAAACTACAAGTCCCAGCATGCTTTGCCAGTAGATAACCAGCAGATAGGTGGCAAGGCATGCTGGGATTTGTAGTTTCACAACACCTGGAGAGCCACAGGTTGCCTACCCCTGCTCTAGATCTTGGTTTACTCGCTCCGTCTGGCCGTTCGTCTGGGGATGATATCCAGAGGAGAACTTGAGACCAATACCTATATCCTTGCAGAAGGCTCTCCAGAAGCGAGACACGAACTGGACGCCTCGGTCAGAGATTATTTCCAGAGGATACCCGTGGAGACGAAAGATCTCTTTGATGAAGACTTGTGCCAATTTAGATTCAGATGGAAGACCTTTTAGAGGAACAAAATGGGCCATTTTAGAAAACCGGTCTACTGTGACCCAAATGGTGTTAAAGCCTCTACTGGGTGGCAAATCAGTAATAAAATCCATCGAGATGCTGTACCAAGGACGATCAGGAATCGGAAGAGGCTGTAACAGTCTAGCGAGAGATTGTCTAGGCACTTTATTCTGGGCACAAATAGAGCATGAGGCTACAAACTCTCGAACATCCGTGCGGGCAGTTGGCCACCAGTAATGTTGAGATAACAGCGAGAGAGTCTTCTCAGTACCAGCATGACCAGCAAACATAGAGGCATGAGCCCAACGAAACGCCTTTAAGCGTAGGTGCGGTTCTAGGAAAGAACAACCCACAGGAGGAGTACAGGTGATGGCTACAATACAGGAGGGTTCAAAAACTGGTGGAGGTACAGTAGTGGGTGAAGAATCGGAGACATCAAAAGAGCGGGAGAGGGCATCAGCTTTGGAATTGAGATAACCAGCACGATAAGTAAGAATGAGATTAAAGCGGGCAAAAAATGAGGACCATCTGGCTTGCCGGGGATTTAGACACCGAGCATCCCGGAGATAGATGAGGTTCTTGTGGTCGGTGAATACAGTAACTGGATGACGAGCCCTCTCCAGAAGATGACGCCATTCTTCAAGCGCAGACTTGACCGCCAATAACTCTTTATCTCCAATTCCGTAGTTAGATTCGGAGGAAGTGAATCTCCTAGAAAAGAACCCACATGGCAGTAGTCCTCCTGAGATGGATTCTTGTGAAAGAACTGCTCCGACTCCTACCGCAGAAGCATCCACTTCAACCAGGAATGATTTATCTTGATCCGGTTGAACAAGCACAGAGGCGGAAGAAAAGGCTTTCTTGAGTGCTTCGAAGGCGTCGATGGCCTCTGTGGACCAAACATGAGGATTAGCAGTTTTCTTAGTCAGGGCGGTAATAGGTGCGATGATAGAAGAAAACTGTGGAATGAACTGCCGGTAATAGTTGGCGAAGCCAATAAATCTCTGGGTAGCTTTCAGACCCATAGGTCTAGGCCATTTGAGGATGGCAGATAACTTGACTGGATCCATCTGTAGACCGGCCCCTGACACGATATAGCCCAAGAAGGGAATCTGTGGCTTCTCGAATACACATTTCTCAAGCTTACAGTACAACTTATTGGTTCGTAGACGAGACAGGACCTCTTTTACATGATCACAATGACTGGCCAAGTCTGAAGAAAAGATTAAGATGTCATCCAGATAAACTACTACAGAGATGTAGAGAAGGTCTTGAAAAATCTCATTAATAAAAGATTGAAAGACAGTGGGGGCATTGCACAACCCGAAGGGCATTACTAGGTATTCGAAGTGGCCCTCTTTAGTACAAAATGCAGTCTTCCACTCGTCTCCTGAGCGTATACGGATGAGGTTATACGCTCCCCGCAGGTCTAATTTAGTAAAGACCTTAGATCCAGCGATTCTATCAAAGAGCTCCGAGATGAGTGGTAACGGGTATCTGTTCTTTATGGTGATGGCATTCAATCGCCGGTAGTCAATACACGGCCGTAGGGAACCGTCTTTCTTTTTGACAAAGAAAAATCCCGCGCCCGCGGGAGAGGAGGATTTCCTGATAAAGCCACGTTGAAGATTCTCAGAGATATAAGTGGTCATAGCAGTGTTCTCGGGGAGAGATATGGGATAGATTCTGCCCTTTGGAAGTGGTTTATCAGGTAGTAATTCAATGGAACAGTCCCATGGCCGATGAGGAGGCAGGATCTCAGCTGCAGCTTTGCAAAACACATCTTGATAGGCAATATATGAAGGTGGTAATTCAATGTGAGGAGATATATGATGACAAGGAATAGAGGTCTGACCTGGTTTTAGACCAGACAAACAGGACTTAAAACATTGTGAGCCCCAAGAAGTAACCATCGCACGATTCCAATCAAATTGTTGTGAATGAAGCTTGATCCAAGGTAATCCTAGAATGACGGTGTTGACAGAATGAGGAAGAACCAGGAACTCGATGACTTCAGAATGTAACACCTCTACCGTCAGCCGAACAGGAGCGCAGATGTGAGAAACAAACCCGTTGGAGATCCGATTCCCATCTACCGCGGTGAGGAATAGCGGCTGAGGCAATTTGATAGTAGCTAATTGGAGTTGCAATGCCAGAGTGGCGGAGATGAAATTTCCGGCAGAGCCGGAATCCACAAAGGCTAAGGTCTCAAAGGGGCCGACAGATGTATGCAAGGAGATAGGCATGAGGCAGTCATTGCTAGAAGTGGTGTAGGGAGTAATAACTCCAACTCCTAAATCGGCCTCCCTTCCACCGATTAGGAGGGAGCGTTTCCCGGTCTCTTGGTACAAGACGAAATGGTATGACCAGGATCTCCAC
This sequence comes from Mixophyes fleayi, assembly GCF_038048845.1. NCBI lineage: Eukaryota > Metazoa > Chordata > Amphibia > Anura > Limnodynastidae > Mixophyes > Mixophyes fleayi. The sequence continues at coordinate 25,580,933 of NC_134404.1, read as the reverse complement.
AATACAGACATAAGTTTTGCTTGAAGCGTTGTTGACGTTCCTTCGGCAGAAAGCCAGGAACGGCTGATTTGCATCGGTTCTTCTTGATGAATTTGGGTTTTGGAACATGGGAGCAAGGCGAGTAGAGACCCGTCTGGAAGTGGCACGTTCCTGAGTACGCTCACGGAAACGTAGATCAATGCGATTGCATAGAGAAATCAGGGAATCCAAGTCAGCGGGAAGCTCACGAGAGGTTAACTCATCTTTAACTCGGTCTGACAGTCCTTGCCAAAAGGCTGCTACCAAAGCTTCGTTATTCCAACTGAGCTCAGAGGACAGAGTGCGGAATTGTATTGCATACTGCCCGACGGTCTGGGATCCTTGGCGGAGGTTAAGGAGACTGGAGGCAGCCGAGGAGATGCGTCCGGGCTCATCAAAAACCTGAAAATTGAAGGTTTCAATAAAGGTGTTGACATTGGACAGCATAGGGTCATCTCGCTCCCACAGGGGGGAGGCCCAAGCAAGGGCCTGTCCGGGTAATAAGGACATAATAAATGCCACCTTAATGCGTTCAGAGGAAAAAGATGCCGGATTACATTCAAAGTGGATAAGACACTGATTAAGGAATCCTCTGCATTTTTTAAGCTCTCCGTCAAATTTGACCGGTGGAGAGAGTCTCAGGGCTGCTGAGGAAACCACTGCAGGTGAGGAGGAGGTGGCGGCACCAGCCGCAGTAGTCACGGGAACATTTTGAGCAGAAGTCATGGAGGCCTGGAGGGTCTCAAGACGAGTTGCGACTTCTTGGATACAGTGAAGTAACTGTGCCTGCTCCGCTTCTTGTTTCTCTACCCTATGAGCCAGGTGGAGTAGAAGGTCACGTGCAGAGGGCTCATTAGCTGAGTCGGTTGACATGGCCAGAGAAAACTGTCACAGATGTGACTTTAGTACCTGCAAGTATAGGCACTACTACACCAGGAGGCGCGGAGTCTAACACGCCGCTGGTATTCACCAGGGACCCCTGCAAGGAAGTTTGGACTTAGCGGCAACGACATGCAGGTCGCGGCCCCCCCAGGTAGCTACTTGCGAGATACGGAGAAACACGTAGTCAACAGGCAGAGTCAGGAACCAACCGGGCAGATGAGGTACTGAATCAGGAGACAGAGAATGGTCAGCAGGCCGAGGTCAAAACCAGAATATCAGGATGGAACAAAAGGAGAATCCGAAGGCGAGGTCAGGAAGCCGGGTCAAACACAGGAGACAAGATAACACTAATACAGGAACGCTGGAGCCTAGGTAAACCAGTTGCTCTGGCACCCTAATGGTGTCAGAGCAAAGTATAAATAGGAAGTGGTCCGTCCTCATTGGTGGGCAGCGGATCGGCGGTCAGCTGCTCTCACTGCCGACAGGAAATCCAGAAGCGCGTCCCGTTGCTATAGTGACGGGCGCGCCTTCACACCTCTCCGCCGGAAGACGCGTCCACGTTGCTTGGTAACGGGGCGCTCAGGAGACAGACGTCTGTCCCTGCCTAACCAGGAGGCGCAGGGGCGGCGTCTGACATTTTCCCAATGGGTGTTTGAAAGTGCAAAATAAGATTGCAATCTGGAAACACCAACTCTTCCCTCTGGATTGTACAGCAATCTTTGCAGAACCTTGGATCTCAAAAGGCTTGTCCAGCTTTCATCATATCATGGGCGAATTTAGCTCCGATCTCCTTCACCGACATGTGCGAAAAATGTAATATTCCTTACACTCCAACTCTACTACATTCAAAAAGCTTCATACAAGCCCATATAAAATCTTCAAAGCTTAGCTTTCCAACATCTATTGTGTGCAAATACATGTACAACCCTTCAAGACGTAGTAATATCTCATTCCTTTATAGTTCTACTTAGTTTTCCTTCAGCCTAATGAATCATATGGACAAATTTGGAACCGGGATTTGGGGGTCACGCTGAACCGGGAAAGATGGTTGCTCATTCGTCAAAATGTAGCAAGATCAGCAATCAACACAGCTATCAAAGTAAATACTTAGAAAATGTATACACAATGGTATACGATTCACTCCACACCATATATCCTCAAGCATCCAACTTTTGTTAAAGGAAATGTGAACATGGAACATTTCCTACATATTTGTAGGGAATGTCCAATAATATCCTGGTTTTCGGGTGACGTATTAAACTTTAATCACTCAGACTGCTACCCAACAGCTAACCAAAGATCCTTTGATTATACTTCTCTACCAACCAATCAGATCAGTTGAAAAGTCCACTGATAAACTGGTTCACCACATATGTAACACATCTAAGCTCCAAATTGTTAGCGACTGAAAGAAGATTTCACAACCATCTATGAGTGCTGACGTTAATAGTATCTGACACGCAACCTCCATGGAATATGTTGCCAGCCTCTTACATGACAATCCATCCACAATTACATAACTAATCCCATGAAATAATACCTCTATGAAAGTTAGATGTATAGTCATTAAGGAGAGCAAAGCATAAAAAAGGAGTAACTTTGAACATGGGCAAACCCATGTTGCATTGGAGGGGGGAGGTAAATTTGAAATGTGAGGAAAGACTTATAGTTGGGGTAGGGCATGTTCTAGATCAACTTTAAATTGCAACATAAAAATAAAGCTATCAAGTATTTGAGTGCTACATGAAAAAACGGACAGTGTTTAACGTATGTGCAAAATACCGTATATACTCGAGTATAAGCCGACCCGACTATAAGCAGAGGCACCTTATTTTACCATAAAAAACTGGGAAAACTTATTGACTCGAGTATAAGCCTAGGGTGGGAAAAAACTTGCTTCTTTTAATAAGCTCAGGCTCCCAAAATGTCTACAAATGTACCAAAAAATCAGCAACCATATTAGTAAGGTGTATATAGTGTATATATAGTGTATATAGCGTTCACATGGGATAGCAGATGCCACAATTTGGAAAATATTGGAGAGGATATGTTTGTCATTAATAATTACTAGATAAACTGCTCACTCCAGGTACTGCGTCCGTCTCCTACTAGGCTGTCTTTAGGACAGTACACACATCTTGCATTGTCTCATTGACGAGGAGCTCTGGATGTGTCCCCCTGTGTTTACTCTCCTCTGTGCCTGGTAGGGAGAGAGGGATTTTCTTCAGCACTTAACTTCTGCAGTGGAATGCATGTGCGTTCCACTAACAGGAAGTTTGGCATTTGGAAAGCAAGTTTGCGTTCCAAATGCCGAACTTCCTGTCAGTGGAACGCACATGCGTTCCACTGCGGAAGTTAAGAGCTGAAAGAACGGGACTCACTCGAGTATAAGCAGAGGGGGGCTTTTTCAGCGTAAAAAATGTGCTCAAAAAGTCGGCTTATACTCGAGTATATACGGTAATAAACTAATTTTCACCCCTTGCATTGTAACATGGTATGTCCTAGGAAACATTTACTCCTTTTTTGCCTTAATTTCCTTAATGACTCAGACCCATAATGTTTAACTAATGTTTGCAGGAATATGAAATACTTTGTATTTTTTGTGGCCATGCTCTATACTAATTTGTGTATTTTCCGGCTGTCCATGAGCATGAGCAATTTCCAGCGGCGATGCGGTCATGTGACCGCAGGGCGTGGAATTCAACTCCCCATGCAGCTCTGAACATTAGAGTGGTGTCAGAGCAAGAGGTTTACCTCCTAGATGTCTGGCTTCTCTGATTCCTTTTTCCTGCAAGCTTAAGTGTACTCCCACTGTGTGACACGGCCTGTTTCTGACACTGGTTTTGGATTCTCCTTCTGGTACTTTGACTCTGTCTGGTGTTTTGGACTATGATTACGGATCTCACTATTGTAGGGATCTCCCTATTGTAGCCACCTCTTACTACATCTATCATGTTGTACAACATTCTGGGGGTTGCAACCTGCAAACTTGGATTGTTGACTATGATTACGGATCTCCCTATTGTAGAGATCTCCCTATTGTATTGCTTATTGCCCATGTGTGTTCCAGACCCCTGCTTGCTGATGAGGTACTCGGATTTAGCCACCCCTTGCTACATCTTTCACGCTAGTAGAAAGTTCAGAGGGTTGCGACCTGGGTGGTGTACGGAATAATGGTTGCCATTATTCCAGCAATACTTACCCCAACATGGTGACCCCGAACGGCTCCTTCCCGACCTGGCTTCAGAACGACTGCTGTGACCGGCGACTGCAAGGGATCGCAACGCTAAGCAAAGTACATTGTCTATGCCCGCACGCTTACATCTCCACCTTAACAGCAAGAAAAAGAGCATCGCAGTGACGTCATCAAGACTGTTCAGATTCTTCATAGGTCGCGATCCCTTGCAGTCGTCGGTCACAGCAGTCGTCCTGGAGCCATGTCGGAAAGGAACCATTCAGGGTCACCACGTCGGGGTAAGTATTGTCGTGGTAGTCAGTATCGATATGCTGACTACCACCGGCGACCTGCAACCCTTCCGTAGTGAAACCCACACCACCTTCTGGCGGTTCCCGGTAAAATTTAGTGGGTCTGATAGATTCCATGTCCTGGTTTGGCCTGCGCCAACTCTATCTAATAGTTAGCTCCATCTTGCTGTAAAGAACGTGACAGTGATACAGTTTGTATGCAATATTCATTGCAGTTCATCAATTTGTGACCCGTATTGAAAATTGTTTATGTAAGTGTCCTTCATTAGATATGGATTTCTAACTAGTTGGCTCATCTCTGCTTATGGCATATCCTTATTCACTGAGCCACACACAGATATAAATTTTGTCAGTCATTGCCACCACTTGTGAAGATTCCTGTTATGGGAATACTACTAATACCAAATCAAACACAAATATAAAACAATGTTCTTACCGCATAATTTGTCCTCACACTTTCCTTTGCATTCTGAGCAAGGTTTTCCTTTAGCGTATGGAGTGGCCATGCTACTCGGAATATTACCCCTAGTTATATTAAAGGAAAATTGTATTGTTATTCATAGTTACAATAGTTTTTTTTAAACACTATCATTTAACAATGAACCAATATGTTGCAATCGACTAATAGATTAAACCATCATCCAATCATGGGATGACCTCTTTTGACAAGGACATCCCACTGCTTTCCAGTCCCCATGCAGCATTGTGATAAAAGCTGCAGTGCAGTGTTTCCCCTCCCCTTAAACTAGGCCTGAAAAAGTGTTGTTGACATTGTCTGTGACCAAGAGCTTTAAACGTCTCTTGGTCATGTTTCTCCATTTTCCACATTCTATTATATGCCCAATAGTGAACTCATATTGTAAAATATATGAAAGGTAACTGAACCAAAGTTGAGTTATCTCCATGATAAACAACAACCCGACAGTGTTATTCTATTGTAGTCAGTGGTGGAAGTGGGCTTGCATATGGTGGCATCCCATACCAACTCTTCTCCTGCAACATTCATTGTAAAACTATCAAATTTCAATTATTTACTTTTTTCATGCCAGTATTTCTAAATTTCCACTTCAATCATGGACTGTAGCTTTATTATCAATTGGGTTTACCGGATACATCAATTGAGGTTCCTCTCCGAGAAAACTTGGGGCTAGATTTACTAAGCTGCGGGTTTGAAAAAGTGGGGATGTTGCCTATAGCAACCAATCAGATTCTAGCTATCATTTTGTAGAAGGTACTAAATAAATGAAAGCTAGAATCTGATTGGTTGCTATAGGCAACATCCCCACTTTTTCAAACCAGCAGCTTAGTAAATCTAGCCATTGGTCTGGTTAGAATGCACAGACTGTTCCCATAAATAAAATTCTTGTATTTTTTTAGGGAGTCCATATATGATGATAATGCCACAGCAGCATACTTCTGGACCTAAGGTTCTTCACTGATTGGAATGGTCCTAGGTAGTGGTAGGCCATTGTCCACCTGGGGGATAGGACATATCCTGGTGGACTGGTGAATTGTCTGCCGGTTCTCAGCAGCTTCACAATTAAGAAAATTTTTTTGAGTGTTGGAGCCTTCCAGAGCTATAGCATCTGGCATGTTCAATTGGTTAATAGACAGAACCAGCCGAATGTGTCTGCTAAAGGACATGTGACCCCACAGACCAATAAAAGCCATTTTCCAGCATTCGATTGGTCCTCAGCATTACACACACCTCAGCTGAGAGTGCAGCATTCGCCATTACCCATGCCTGAAGTTTCTAACACACTTTACCCCTGGTTCTAAGAACCCCGCTATCCCAATCCTAAGATCAGACTTATACAATTCATGTGGCAAGCTGAAAGGATATAGACAGTTAATAATGTGATGATATTTGAAAAACCTAAAGCACTTCTTATATGGGAATGTTGGGTAATTTTATTGCACTATAGATGAACTCAGTAATCAGATCCTAAAGTTGTATTTGCAGTTACTTTTTGAGCTGCAGAATCTAATGTAGAGTTGGACGCATTTCACATAAAAAGCACAAATGTAAAATGCGTCCGAAATTAAAGATGCAAAGTCGGACATATCTCCAGATGCAAATAAAAAAAATTAAGAAGAAAAAATATAGTATATACAGTGAACATTAGAAAATATTAAATGAGTAATGTAACTGTTTCTTCTTAATATAAAATATATGTGCCGATCTGATTTTTTCAGATAATCACATATATTTTAAATAAAGTTTACATTGTTGCCTTTCTTACTTAATATACTCTAATTTTCACTGTATAGTCTATAGTATGAGTTGGCACCCTCTTTTCTTCTTTTAATGAATTGTTCTAGACTTAGCATAAACCAAAGAGGTGTTCGATAAAGAACAAAGCCATACTGTATGAATCAGACCGCTGTTTATGTTTTTACATCTGTACTATATTGCACATATCTATATTATACTACTAAGTGCCATAAGCTGTTTTTCACTTGAAAGTATCTCAAGATGCGCCATGGTCTGCAATGGTCGCATATGTGCCAGGTCGACGGCAGGCATAAACATACCTATGTCCACCACTACATAAATAGTCAGCACACGATACGGCTGGGTGTAGATTCAGAGCAGGGCGTATGCAGCAGAGCACATGCCATGATTCTCATTGAAGATTTGTCCCTGATATATTTAAAGTTTCCATATAGAATGCTGTGTATTAGCAGGGTAATGTTACATTGGCAGTGTGCATGATTGTGTACTCTTTCTTAGTCTGGATACACAGTACAGAAATTTTCTCTAGATGTGTTATCTATAACGATTTTATTAACGACTGATAAAAAAAAGTCCTGGTCAGCAGGTCAGATCTGTCCTAACCATCGGCTGAAAGGATTGTGACTGTACACACCTTAGAGATTTATGTACATTGCTGGTCCTAAGTACATACACACTGCAGGATTGGAACGGCATTGTTCCATCATTGAAAGAGATTTTTAGTTTGGCTGAAAAATCAAATGAAACGATGCGATGTGCTTTGGCACACTAATGCAATATTGCATACTTGCCAACTCTCCCAGAATGTCCGGAAGACTCCCGAAATTCAGGTCGGTCTCACGGACTCCCGGGAGAGCTGGCAAATCTCCCGCATCCCGCTACTGGCACCCCAAAATGATTTGCAGTGAATCGCGTCAATTTGGCCCCGCCCCCGCGACAGAACGGTGGTTCCAGGACAGGGGGCCAAAATGACGCATTTGGCCGGGCACCATCCCCTGACGCCCTCCAGTCACGCCTCACTCTCTCCTGGAAAGAGCTGCGAGAAAGTAGGCAAGTATGCAATATTGGTCCGAATAGTCGACTATCGGGGAAATTGGCCTGATAATCGTCTGAAAACACTGTAGTGTGTACCCAGCCTTACAAAACCACTTTTCAGGCCACGGATTGTGTGCTTCGTGTGACACATTTACAGTTAATTAATAACCTAACACACATTGTAATCGACTAGTCACTCGTCTGGTTCTTTCTCCTACACTATAGGATTGTGTACTTTGTGGGACGCTCTTATAATTAAGTAATTATACAATATATATATATATATATATATATATATATATATATATATATATATATATATATATATATATATAAAATATAAGATACACTACAGTCAAACAATCAATCATGCAGACTTTTCAGGTGTACTGCATGTCAGGTTTCCAAACAAGGCATTTACAATTTATCATAATGTTATTATAACACTAAATGACAGTGCAGTGTAATGTAATATATGCAGTGGTCGAAGTGGAAATTTAGAAGTGGCAGCGTGAAAAAAAATGTAATGTAAGTGACTGGATTGTAGTACCCGAAAACACAATGTTGTTCCCTTTGTGGGAGCCAATATGTCTTGAGTACAGCTTAAAAAAATAAAAATGATATTGCTTGCGGTGTTAGTGGGAAAATGTGTCTTCAATTACAAACCCCTGTCCCTTTACCACAATTGCTGTAAAGATTAAAAGTAAGAAATGCAAACACACAAATAACCTTAAGCCACTAAGCAAATTAATTAAGCACAATCAGCTGGAGAGGAAAATGATACTTAAAATTATCATAACCTATCTTCCCCTATCCCTCCCCTCCATTATCCCCATCTTAGTTACACAGACACCCTATTATAGGATATCCCCCCCATGAGAAAGCCAATAATAATGACATTAAAAATAAGTAAACAAATTATACTTGCGCTGGACAATAGTGGCAGATAAAGTAGTATGGAAAATCCCCACCGCAGTCTGCTAGTCCACATCCAACAATGTTTGAATTGTACCAAACAACCTTAAAATAGAGAAATTGAAAATTAATAGCAAAGTTCAAGTAACGGTTTTTAATTGTTTATTTGGGTCTAAGAATCTCTTATAATTAACTTATTTGACAATGGTAACCATATATATATATATACATATATATATATATATATATATATATATATATATATATATATATATATATATGTGTGTGTGTGTGTGTGTGTGTGTGTGTGTGACTTTGTGGTGGAGCTATAGACATGATTGTGAAGATATTGGATTTACTGTATTTTTCCGTGCCGCAAAACTGGCATACCCAGTACCCATCCATGGTTCAGAGTCATCACTCAAGGAGATTTCAGAAATAAAAATAATTCAGTTTATTTAATAGAAGGATAACACCAAACAGCAATAATTATATTTACTAACAACCTGCAACAAATCACACTACAGTCTGGCACAGCCACCATACAGGGTATAATGACAACACATTACTAGTATCTTAGTCACTCTTCGGGGGTGCTGTCCAGCCAAGCTTCTCTTGGGACACAGACCCTCTTTCTTTTGAGGCTGCCAGCAAGGCAGCGGTCCTGGGTCACTGTCACTCTGCATTTGGAGGACAGACAGCTCCCCAAGACCTAGGGCTAGATTTACTAAGCTGCGGGTTTGAAAAAGTGGGGATGTTGCCTATAGCAACCAATCAGATTCTAGCTTTTATTCATTTAGTACCTTCTACAAAATGACAGCTAGAATCTGATTAGTTGCTATAGGCAACATCTCCACTTTTTCAAACCCGCAGCTTAGTAAATCTAGCCCCTAGAGAGAGATCAGGACAAAGGCAGCACTCCATGTACATATTGTCTCTTCCTGTCAGCAGGCAGAGACCTAGATCTCAATGCCAGCCTGATTTCAGTTATCAGTGGGTAGTGAATGCCAATTTGCTGTTTTTGGAGCTGTCTTTTAAAAGCAGAAATGGTCTCATGTGGAGTTCTAGGGCCTGTCTGATTGGTCTTTTTATGTGATAACAGGTAAACATGCAGGCAAAGGGTTAGCAGACTTTTGACAGAATTAATAACAGATATTGTTCTGTGGTTATATAGCAGAGTGACTTTCATAGAGCTTGTTTAACCAGGAGAAGTCACAACTCAGAGTTGTTACACTTAAATATATAATGCATACTTGCCAACTCTCCCGGAATGTCCGGGAGACTCCCGAAATTCGGGTCGGTCTCATGGACTCCCGGGAGAGCAGGCAAGTCTCCCGCATCCCGCAACTGCCTTCTCATAATGACGCAATTCGTGGTGAATCATGTCATTTTGGGCCCGCCCACCGCAGCAAAACTGACTTTTCGACAGTTGGGGCAGGACCAAAATGACGCGTTTAGCCGCGCCTAGCCCCCTCCCGCCCTCCAGTCACGCCCCTCTCCCGGACAGTAGTTGCCAAAAGTAGGCAAGTATGATATAATGCAGTCATCTGTAATTAAACAAAGAGCTGTATCTGTGGACCTTTTCGCTATATTAACACACAGATACACAGCCAAGCAAAGGAAATGAGTTTAACCCAATCAAGTATGCATTCACTTGCTGAAGGTAAAGACAATTTATGGCAGAAACTCCCATAAACAAATAACAACTGAAGACAACTGCAATACATCCTGGCAAAGCATAACATAGAAGGAAAGACAGCATTTGGTTTTGTCCATGGGTTTCAGACTTCATGCAGCCACTGCAAAGGATTCGCGAAATAAAGTATTAAAAATGAAAATTTTATTCATTATTATGTTAATTTGTCCAATCACATTTGAACCCAAGAATACAGGGGAATGTATAGAAAACTGGTTGCAATTTCTAAACATTTCATATGATATTTTTGTTTAACTCCTTGAATTAAAGCTGAAAGTCTGCATCTCAATTCCATCGTTTAATTTCAAATCCATTGTGGTGCGTACAGAGCAAATAATATAAAAATTGTGTCACTGTCCAAAAGTTCCCGATACTAGCAGTGGTTTTTTTATACTCCATCTCTACGCAACCCCAGGGAGGAAATTTCTTCAAGGGCAAGGTTGTTATTGCATTATACCCTGGCTATACAAAAGGTGGGACTAGTACATGCGTTTATGCCATTCCCCAATACACCAGTATCCCAATATCTTGCTGTGACGAAACGACTGTGATAACCCTGTGACCATTCTGCTTCTCGTTTCTCACATAGTGTGGATTATAGTACTTTTTATAGCCCGTGCTTTTGTTCCCCAGCTCACAGGCTACAACTGCATTGTCCAATTACATGTGGTTAAGGGGACATTGTAGTTCAATGTAAATATGTATATTGTGTATTATATATTGATGACTTGCAGTAATGTTATTCATTGTCCTTAAACTGAAGCCAGGAAGGTTATGGGTAAAGATCAGGTGGTGTCCAGGATACAGGTGAGAGGGCTGGAGCTGCATTCATTCTCCCCCCTCCTTCCTCTACCAGAAGCATGGCACAGCTGGGGACCATGTGACATCACAAAGTAGTGTAAGGAGTTAATTTTAGGAGGGGCTCACTGCTACCTTATCCTTGGAAGTAGGGGAAACCAATTAGTATCAATTGTTCTCCGTAGGACTAGTCCAGACATTCTGTCGGAATCCCAGCAGGGGGCTTCTGTGAAAGGACAGCTCGTCTTCACTGCCCTCTTCAACCCCCCCTAGTCCTGCACTGACCAATGCTTAAGAATAATTGACCCAGGGGTTTGCCTTGGGAGGGGGAAACACTGTGAAAATTAGACCTGAGATATAAGGAGCCACTCCAGGGGAAAGGGGGTGTTCATTCTGGGATTTCATTGATGAAAAGTGCAAGAGTGGTTTTGAGTTGTCGTTCTCTACTATAGGGCCTGATTCATTAAGGATCTTAACTTAAGAAACTTCTTATTTAAGTCTCCTGGACAAAACCATGTTACAATGCAAGGGGTGCAAATTAGTATTCTGTTTTGCACATAAGTTAAATACTGACTGTTTTTTCATGTAGCCCACAAATATCAACTTTAAATTTCAGTGTACAAATAAGCTATCAAGTATTTGTGTGCTACATGAAAATACAGTCAGTATTTAACTTATGTGCAAAACAGAATACTAATTTGCACCCCTTGCATTGTAACATGGTTTTGTCCAGGAGACTGAAATAAGAAGTTTCTCAAGTTAAGATCCTTAATGAATCAGGCCCATAGTCCATATATGCAGCTGAGAGAGATCCATGGGTCGTGAAGTCTGGACAGCCTGGTGACTATAACTCCTTAAACTAGTGGGGTAAGGGAGAGACAATGCGGTAAACCTGCCTGGCATTTATTTACTGTGTGTACATAATATTCTAGTGTTGTTTGTATGACAATAAATATACTGTTGTATTTTTATAACCGCATTTGCCTGAGTGACTATACGAATCCTAGAAAGTACTGGGTAGACTTCCCTGGCATAGAAAGGCCCCCGTGGGTGGCCAGCCAGCGTGAAGTGGGTAGCATTGGGCCATATAAACCCGATATCTTCACACTTGCACATCATGAACCCTCAGCTCGTGAAGACTGATCCTGTCTTTCTTAATTTTCAATGTAACATGGAAAATAATTTCCATTCAGTGTTTTTTTTCTGGTTTAATTAGATTTTTTTAAATGTTGTTGTGTAATTTGTTTTCTTGTAAATAAAATAAAATGTTTCTCTTTCCAATGACCAATGATTTATTTTTATTTTAAGTCACTAGTCATTCTTCATTTGCACTTTCCCACAGGTTTTTCCTTGGTCTGTTGAGTAAAAAAATTATGTTATAACATAGCAGCTAGATTGTTTTTTCCTTGCAAATTGTTCTTCCTCTGCTGAGCCACTCTGTAAGTCTCTACATTGGTTGCCTGTTTTTTAAAGAATCCAATATAAAATTCTTCTACTAAAATACAAGGCCATCAGCAAAACTTTACCAAGAAACATGTCCTCACTTTCTCAAAATTTCTCCCAACATGACACTTCCGTTCTGCACAAGATCTGCATCTCTCTTCCACTCTCATCACATCCTCCCATTCTCGGTTACAGGACTTTTATTGGGCTGCACCCACTTTGCGGAATTCCCTCCCTCGCACTGTAAGACTTTCCTCTAGTCTTCAAACCTTCAATCGTTCTCTGTAAAACCCATCTCTTCAGACAAGCTTATAATATTCCTTAACCAGCATCTTAATCTCCCTAGCTTACTCTATTACCATCCACTACACAACTAACACAAGACAACAACCCACTGACCAACGCTGCTGTGTGACTGATCATACAGCACACTCAATACTTTTTAACCTTTGCATTCTAGCTGGACCAATGTGCAATATGATTTAGCACGTGCCCTCCCATTGTCCCGTAGATTATAAGATTGCAGCAGGGTTCTCTTACCTCTCTGTCTGTATGTATTGCCCAGTATTGTGGTATTACTGTTTGTTCGCAACTGTAAAGCACTACTGAATCTGCTGGCGCTATATAAATAAATGTTGATGATGATGATGATGATGATATTAGGGGACTTCAGAAAGTCCATGTACACAGAAATCTGTTGAGGATTGTTATGTAAATCATAAAGCTAGAATTATGTGCAGTAAATGTGAATAGAAATAGAACTAAATGAACACAATCAACTTTTCTGATTCTTGATTTAAATGCTGCTTAATATAATGTAATATACTATAAGATGAATGATGTACTATGGTAAAAAAAAAAGTGCATTGGGCCTATCATTAGACTGTTTAGTGATCTCTTAACTGAGAATTACCATTTACCTGAGTGTAGTGTCCAATGTCTACCGCAGGATCATTAGCTCCTTTGCCATAAGTAAAACTCAAAACTTCATCATGCCAGTAACTGATCGCGTCATCCCAGTCATCCAAATGCGTTGACATATAGATGTTTTCCCCACACGTACACGAAGATGGCCCTAATAAACATGAATTTAAACACGGTTTCACATTAATAGTGGTTACAGTCAATGTTTATACATATTTTCCAACTCTCCAGGAATGCCCGGGAGACTCCCGAATTCCAGATAGGTCTCCCGGACTCCCGTGAGAGCTGACAGCTCTCCCTCATCTGCCTACTTCCTAGTGAAGTGGGCAGATTTGAAGTCTCCATGAGGCGATTCTCCTCCACGCTAAAATGACGCCTTTGCATCATTACGTCACAGGTCATTATGATTCATGCAGCCCCGTCCCCTCATGCCCTCTACACCGAGACTCCCGGAGGCCAATCGTTAAAGGTTGTCAACTATGTGTTTATATAACATTAGGAATATAAAATGCATTGCACTTTAGTAAGAAAACTTTCATAACCTACCTGCCTGAATCGTATTTACATTTTTCTCTGGGCAATTGTGCCCTAATTCTAAATAGAGATGAGCAGTTTGTTTTCTGAGAGATTTGATAGAACCAAATTTTGGGTTACCAAGTCATGGGTTTCTCGCAGCAAACTCAGATCTTGAAATGAGGCAAAACATAATTTCTGTAAAAATGTCGGACCTCGCGATGTCTTCTATTTATAGTCCTCCCTCCTGTTCTCAGATGCCATTTTAGAAATGATAGCATGTGGCTAGCTGCAATTGTATGCTCACAAAGGGGATTGTAGAGGGTTGAACTTGGTGAAAGAGGCAATGTATATTAAAATAGCTGGGACTTTACTGCACAAATCTTAACAGTTTATTTACAAATCAGTCTGCTGAAAGTGTGTGCTGATAAATTGGGTGTGAGAGAGTGAAGAGTAGACAATGGTGGCTACTGGTAGTAATAGTATTAATAATCTAATTAGAAGTGGACAAAAACATATTCTTTCTTGCTTTTAAAATCAAAATGTTTGAATCTGAAGGTAATTGTGCCTGTGTCTGTGACCTTTGAACTATTTACTGGACAAAAAGAGGGTGTGATCTGATCAGTACACTCTCCAAAAAAAATATATATTTATTGCTTTTAAAATCCAAGTGAGAGGCTCTGTATTAGTAAGCAGCCATAAGACAGGGCTTGTGAATGACCTGGCATTGTGTGCTAGTTCTACTATTCTGAATGGTAGGTGAGGATGATGATAATGCTACAGATTCTGCTACTGAATGTGATACACCTACCCAGTGGGCTGTCAAGGTCATGTAGTCTTTTGTTTCACCAGTACCACTTGTCCACATATCTGTTGTTAAGTGGATATTATTATTATTATTATTATTAATTTTTATTTATAGGGCGCCAGTAGGTGTCCGTAGCGCCATACAGGGACAAACAAAATTACAATACGAGGGGAGACAGCACAGTACAGTAAACAATAAGCACAGTAACTCAGTGAGCTCAAGGCACAGCTAAAGGGGCGGGGGAGGGGAGAAGGGAAGGTCCGCCAGCAACGGAGTCCAAGAGGGAGGGCACGGATGACAGGGAGACCCCCAGAGAGGAGAGGAGGGAGCGAGAGGGGACGGGGCATAGAGGGTCCTCAAGGAGGAGGGCTAGGTAGCTGGAGAGCAGAGTTAAAAGTGGTGAAGATAGGGAGAGAGATGGCCCTGCTCAAAGGAGCGTACAATCTAAAGGGTGGGGGTAGAAAGACAGAGAGACACGGGGGAGAGAAGGAGGAGCGGAGGATAGGGATAAGGGAAGAGGAAAGAGGGGAAGAGGCAGAAGGAAAGGTATACTAAGTACAATGGCATCTTCTAATGACTGAATTACTTTAACCTCACAATACAGCTGAGGAATTGCTGTTTGAGAGAAATAGAATTGTAATGAAATTTGGGAACGTAGACGCAAGGCCTCAACTAATATGCTACAACCTGATGGAAATTGGATGCACATCCAATGCTATCATAGCTGTTGCGGTTTTAGTGATCTGCTGTGCAACATGATGCTGGCTGTCATACTTGGTTTCTCTTGCAAACACTTGGGTCACAGACAATTGATTAAAACAATGCTTACTCTTCTTGGTTCCTTTCTGTCTAGACTTTTCATTCCCAGCACCAGCTGTAGCACACAAGGATGTCTCTTGGAAATTATGGATTGCATTAGGGGAGTCAGTTTGCAATTGAAAATTTGATGCTAGACTACGTACTAAAAACGAGGAGGTTGACGATGAAAGTGTTGACAGTGAAGAGGTGTCTATCCATTATTTTGCTAGCTGATGCTGGACTGCTTGTTACTGTACATGATTTTTCACCTTTTGATAACCTATTTGAATGAACTGCTGCAAATGATGTAACAGGGATAGGATGCCTAGATGGTCAACTCTGCATATTGTGGCATCACAAAGGCTACAGATGCTTTGACAAATGTTGTCTGTGTTGGGATAAAAATACTTCCACACGCAAGAGGTGTGTTTTTTGGTCTTTTATCCAGGCATAACAATAAGCTTACCATGGGCATGAGGTGGTATTACTGTGTCTTATTTGGGTACAATCACCATCATCCTCCTCATTATCTTGTTCAAGTACAAACATCCTTTTGCACATTAGCAAATTCCAAAGTAGAATCCTCAATTTATATGTCTAAATCATCATCATTACTACTCATCCTCACATTTCCAAATGGTTGTGGAAGGTGGCTGCTCTTTAATTACCGTGTCAGAATATGAAATGTCACATATAGCACCCTTGGTTACCCTAAGACATTCCACAGGATTCAGTGACTGCCCAAGTTGTTCTTCAACCTCAGTGTTCCTTTCATGTAATGATGTGGTTGTTTTGGGGGAGTGACAGACCTACTCTCACAGCAGGAAGGTGTTGAATAGGAAGCTATAGAAAATGTTTTCTGGAAGTTTGCTTTTGCAACAGGCATTCTAGTATGCATAAGAGCAATAGCAAGATTCATCATCATCATCAAGATTTATCATCAACATTTATTTATATAGCGCCAGCAAATTCCGTAGTGCTTTACAAATGGGAACAAACATTAATAAAACAATACTGGGCAATACATACAGACAATGAGGTAAGAGAACCCTGCTCGCAAGCTTACAATCTATGGGAGTTTGAAACACAGGGGCATGTGCTACATCATATTGCACACTGGACCAGCTAGAATGCAAATGTAAAAGTATTGAGTGGGCTGTGTGTGTAGCAATGTTGGTCAAAGGGTTGTTGTCTTGTGTTAGCGGTGTAGAGGGTGGTAATAGGGTAACCTAGGGAGATTAAGATGATGGTTGAGGAATATCATAAGCTTGTCTGAAGAGATGGGTTTTCAGAGAACACTTGAAGGTTTGAAGACTAGAGGAAAGTTTTACTGTGCGAGGGAGGGAATTCCACAAAGTTGATGCAGCCCGAAAAAAGTCCTGTAACCGCGAATGGGAGGATGTGATGAGAGTGCAATAGAGACGCAGATCTTGTGCAGAACGGAGGTGTTGAGTAGGGAGATAATTTTGAGACAAGTGAGGAAATGTATGTCGGTGCAATTTTGTTGACGGCCTTGTATGTTAGTAGAAGAATTTTATATTGGATTTGTTGAAATACAGGCAACCAATGTAGAGACTGAGAGAGTGGCTCAGCAGAGGAAAAACGGTTTGCAAGGAAAATCAATCTAGTCGCTGCATGCAAAATAGAATGTAGGGGTTCAAGTCTGACTTTTTGGAAGACCAGTAAGGAGGGAATTGTAATAGTCAATGCGGGAGATGATGAGTGCATGAATTAAGGTTTTGCGGGGTCTTGTGTGACATATGTGCATATTCTGGAAATGTTCTTTAGATGTATATAACATGATTTAGATATAGAGTTGATGTGGGGAACAAAGGATAGGTGTGAGTCAAGGATTACACCTAGGCAGCAAGCTTGTGGGGTGGGATTTATGGTCATGTTATCAACAGAGATAGAAATGTCAGGTATTCTCTTGTTGGTGGGTGAGAATATTATTAACTCTGTTTCAGAAAAAATAAGTTTGAGTTGGCGAGAGGACATCCAGAATGATATGGCAGAAAGACAGTCAGTTACACGTGACAACACAGATGTCGAGAGATCAGGAGAGGATAGATAAGTTTGGGTATCATCCGCATACTGAAATCCAAAGGAACTTATTAGATTTCCAAGAGAAGCGGTATAGATAGAGAAGAGCAGAGGACCTAGCACTGAGCCTTACGGTACTCCAACTGATAGGGGAAGCGGAGCAGAGGTGGCCCCAGAGAAATTAACAGTGAAAAAGCGATTAGAAAGGTAGGATAAGAACCAGGATAGAAAAGTGTTTTGAAGCCCTAGGGATTGCAACGTTTGTATGAGAAGAGAGTGGTCAATAGTGTCAAATGCAGCCAAGAGATCCAGGAGAATTAGGAGAGAGTAATGACGTTTAGTTTTAGCAGTGATCAGATCATTGACAACCTTAGTCAACGCAGTCTCTGTGGAATGTTGAGAATGAAAGCAAGACTGAAGAGGATCCAACAGGTTGTTTGCGGAAAGGAAGCATGTGAGGCAAGTGTAGGCAAGTCTCTCTAGAAGCTTGGAGGGGCACGGAAGCTGAGAGATGGCACGGTAAGTTTGGGTCGGAATCTTGCTTTTTTAGAATAGGAGTAATCACTCAATGCTTGTATAGTGATGGAAAGATGCCAGTAGAGAGCGAGAGATTACAGATTTTAGTTGGAGGTGAGATGAGCACAGGAGACAGGGATCTACCAATTTGCGAGGGAATAGGATCAAGAGGACAGGAGGAAGAGTGGGAGGTTAAGAAGAGAGTAGAAATTTCCTCTTCATTTGTGGGGTCAAATGAAGAGAGGGTGTCAGTGTTGGGTGGGAAGGAATTGAGCCAATTGCTTGTCGAGGAAGAGGACACCAATTCTAGTCCGATCTTATCAATCTTGTCCTTGAAATAGGAAGCAAGATCCTGGGCACTGAAAGTGGACGGAGGGTTTGGGGTGGGAGGATTGAGAAGAGCTTTAAATGTCTTAAGAAAGCGTTTGGGGTTGGAAGCCTAAGCATAGATAAGAAATTGGAAATATGTTTGTTTTGCAGTGTCCAGAGCATTTCAATAGGAGCGGTAGATAGAAGTATATGTGAAGAAGTCATTAGAGGTGTGAGTTTTACGCCAGTGACGTTCTGCTTTACGGGAAAGTTTTTGAAGATTTTGCGTTGCTCTAGTGTTACACGGCTGACATCGAAGTCGACGTGTTGTATGTAGTGTCGCTGGAGCCACTTAATCAATGGCTGTTGCTAAGGTTTGGTGAAAATGAGGTACTGCCATTTCAGGGGAGGAGAATGTAGAGATAGGAGCGAGAAGGTGTTGGAGAGAGGTGGAAAATTGTTGAATATTAATAGAATTAAGATTTCTGCGGGTATGAGGAGGCTTGGTAGAGTTAGACAGTAGAGAGGTTAGAGCAGTGGGGGTGAGCTTGTTGCTGACAAGGTGATGATCCGAGAGGGGGAAGGGTGTGTTAAGAAAGTTAGAAAATGAGCATAGTCTAGAGAAAACAAGATCAAGGCAATGGTCATCCTGATGAGTAGATGATTCAATCCACTGCGAGAGGTCAAGTGAGGAGGTTAGAGAGAGTCGTTTGGATGCAGCTTTGGAAGGTGGGTTATCAATGGGGATGTTGAAATCACCCATGATGATGGTGGGGATGTCTGAATATAAGAAGTGAGGGAACCATGCAGAGAAATCCTCAATAAATTGTTGGTGTGCTCCAGGGGGACGATAGATCACCGCAACAAGTAGAGAGAATGGATTAAAAATGCGAATAGCATGTACTTCAAAAGATGTGAATGTGAGTGATGGGACATTTGGTAGAACTGTGAACGTGCACTGTGGGGAGAGAAGTAGTCCAACCCCACCTCCTTGTCTGCCTTCAGGTCTGGAGGTGTGGGTGAGTTGGAGGCCACCATGTGAAAGTGCTGCAGGTGAGGCAGTGTCTGATTGCATGAGCCATGTTTCAGTTATTGCTAGAAGGTTGAGGTTTTTTGAGAGGAAGAAATCATGAATGGAGGTAAGTTTGTTAAAAACAGAGCGTGCATTCAAAAGGGCACTTTTAAAGGACTTTGGAAGAAGGGGAGGCAGGAAATGTGTTTGAGGTTTGCTATAGAGCGGTAGTGTTCTGATGTATGTGTGTGTGTGAGGAGTGTGGGGGACCTGGATTAGGTGATATATCACCAGCTAATAGAAGCAGAGAGAGAGAAAGATAGGTAAGGGGATTGTAAGATGTGTGATCTTTTATTTTATGGCGACAGGTGGAGGCTTTACTTGTTAGAGATAATAATTAAACCGTTTTATATGTCATAGCATCAGCTACACTAAGTAATATCAAGACCACTGGTACTCCTTTTCTGTAGGTCCCCCTGGGCATCATGCCACCTAAAAAGTTCAAACCTATCAAATCTGCACCTCTTGTGAATTTTTTCGAATCTGGTTCGACTGCAGTGGGAAACTCTTTAGTTCAAGCTGTGTCAAGACAACCTCGCCAGCTATCCCAGTCTGGGTCACACCCAGAACAATCCAGAGATATGTCTGACACGCAGGCCCTAGAAATAGACGGTCCGGTTACACTGAGATCCATTCAATCGCTTTTGTCTGCTCTTAAAACTGATATCTCTTCTGAGCTGAGATCATCCATTAAAAAAATTAAAAATGAGGTGACGGCGCTGGGGGCTAGAAGAGACCATCTGGAACAAAAATTTGAAGAATGGGTCAGCTCTCACAATGACTTAATTTCAGCGCATGACCTCCTGCAGGAGGAAGTTTCTGGTCATACAAATAAGCTAGTGGATTTTGAGGACAGGTTCCGAGGCATACCTGACTCTGTTTCGAACGCTGAACTGTACCAATATGCTACAGATTTGTTTCACAAGCTTCTTCCTTCGGCCTCCGACATGGATTTGCTCATAGACCGAATTCACCGCTTGCCTAAAGCTAAGAATGCCCCAGCCTCAGCTCCAAAAGATACTTTACTCAGAGTTCATTTCTATAGAACCAAGGAACAGATCCTGAGAGCCGTTATGCAGTCATCTCCCACTAAGGATCAACTGGGGGATCTTCAGCTATTCCTTGACATTTCGGTGGCTACATTGTATAAGCGCAGGTCGTTCTCACAGATAACCTCAGCCCTGAGAGCGGAGAACATCCAATACCGCTGGGGGTTCCCGACTAAACTTCTTGTTCACAGAAACGGAGCTTTTGTGGCAATTCCTCCTCCTGAAAAGGGTTCAGCATTATTGAAGGAATGGGATGTCCAGCTTCAGAATCCACCAGCCCGACCTAAGCCTAGCCGGATCACCAGAGAATGGTCCACACCGGACGCTTGATCTTCAATATATACAATGTTTCTTTGAGAGCGGTTTTGTTATACAATGTTTGCTCCCTCTATTAGGGGTGGTCAGCCTATTATTAATTATTAATATTTATTTATAAGGCGCCACAAGGCATCCGCAGCGCCGTACAGAGACAAACAAAATCACAATACAATGGGAGACAGCACAGTACAGTAAACACAGCAACTCAGTACGCTCAATGCACAGCTAGAGAGGGCGGGGAAGGGGGAGGGAGGATCCGCAAACGACGGGGCCCAAGAAGGAGGGCGCGGAAGACAGGGAGACCCCCAGGGGGGAGGAGGGAGCGAGAGTGGACGTGGGGTGGAGGACCCTCGAGGAGGAGGGCTAAGTAGCTGGAGAGCAGAGTTAGAAGTGGTGGAAACAGGAGAAGAGATGGCCCTGCTCAGAGGAGCGTACAATCTAAGGGAGCAGCCTAGCCTGTTTCTTTAGGTCTTGCCACAACCTTTTGTGTCCTGAGATAGTTTACCTGCTTTTGGCTATCTGGTTGCTGGCCCCTCTCTCAGAGATGGTAACAGGACGAAGGAAATAAGTTCCCTATTTGTTTAGGATCAGCGGTCTGGAACCTTTGATGTTACTGTTATTTCAATACCTTTTTGTTTATATTGTTTGACCTATCAAGCTTTTTGCCACTTGTATAGTGTGTTTTACTATTTAGTGGCAAAGTACTAGTTCCCTTATGGGTACTATTTCAGTTTATTTATGTCTTTTTGTCTCCACCTTCCCTATTGTGTCTTCCTTTGTGTTTTGTGTCTGGTCGGAGACGGTCTGGAGAAGAAGGCCACCAAAGATAAAAGCTGGGGTAAGATGTACGATGTACTACTCATTTAAAATGTTTTTGATATGCTTAAGTTTCTTTCTGTTAATGCAAAGGGACTAAACTCCCCTAACAAGCGCCGGATTGCCCTTAAAAGTTTTGCATCCCAAGGGGCTGATATAGCAGCTGTTCAGGAGACCCATTTTTCATCACATGCACTGCCCCAATTCCACAACTCTAATTACCCTATCTGTTATGCCGCATCTGGCCCATTTAAAAGAAACAATGTAGCTATTTTGATTGGAGCGAAATGTCCTTTTAAACTTGAAAAACAAGTTCCTGACAAAAATGGAAGATACTTAATCCTGGTGGGGAAAATTGGTCGTCAGTATGTCACACTGGTGTCTCTATATGCTCCTAATTCTCGACAACTTCCGTTCTTCAGGAAGCTCTATCAGTCTGTATATAAGGTTAAACGGGGAATGGTTTTGTGTATGGGAGACTATAATGTTGCCCCGGATATAAAACTAGATCGATCCTTTAGCCCCTCCAAGCAGACAAAATCTTCTCTTAATGCTGTCTGTTTAGCTTTCTCCCAAATGTTAGCGGAATTTGATTTATATGATGTGTGGCGGGTATTGCATCCGGGAGAAAAGGACTATACATTTTTTTCCCATGTCCATAACTCTTACTCAAGAATTGATTTGGTTTTAACTGATAAATGGTCTCTCCAGCGTATAAAGAAAATTGAAATATTACCTATCACCTGGTCTGACCATGCTCCTCTGGTTTGGCATCTGGAGACCATTGCTAAGGACCGGCCCTTGAGGCCCTGGAGATTAGCAGAGTATATATGTCACTCACCGGACTGTGAGTGCTACTTCTCGTGTGTTTAGGAACCGTGGCCGTCTACCATCCTGAGGGTCTGCGCATGTGCAGCCCTTTCAAACCTTCAGTTCATGTTCCTTTTAGTTAATTGGCTGATCAGGCAACACTCCCTATTTAAAGCACCTGAGGTCAATACCTCGTTGCCTGATCTTGGAGTCTCATTCCCCATGAGCCTCTGAAGGTGTTCCTGTGTTTCCTCGTGTGTTCAGCTCCTGCTGATTCCTGTTGTTTGTTTGTGGTTTCCAGACCACTTCATCTCCCCTGTGTTTCATCGTGACTGCATCAGCTGATTCCTATCCGCTGCCTCTGTGCTACTTCAGTTTGCAGTCCACTTCAACTCTCCTGTGTTTCATCGTGACTGCACCAGCTGATTCCTATCCGCTGCCTCCGTGTATCTACAGTGTCCTGCTCACTTCAACTCTCCCGTGTTTCATTGTGACTGCACCAGCTGATTCCTATCCGCTGCCTCAGTGTATCTACAGTATCCTGCTCACTTCAACTCTCCCGTCTTTCATCGTGACTGCACCAGCTGATTCCTATCTGCTGCCTCCGTGTATATACAGTATCCTGCTCAACTCAACTCTCCTGTGTTTCATCGTGACTGCTCCAGCTGATTCCTATCCGCTGCCTCCGTGTATCTGCAGTTCCCTGCTCATCGCAACCCTCCAGTACTCCTCGCGTCTGCAGCCAGCTGATCCGCTCTCCGTGCTTCTACAGTGTCTCCGCTTGTGTCAACTCACCTGTCTGCATTGGATCAACGCCCCGCTGCTTTCATCTCGTCTAGACCATCTCTACTCTTCAGTGTTCTCCAGGTGTCCAGTTCTATATACTACTGCTTCCTGAGTATTTGTTTCTATCCCTGCTGGTCCACCTACCTGTGCGCTGCACCTACTAGATTACCGCTTCTACCCTCCTGGGACTTCGTATCCTGCCGGCCTCCCGCCGTCCAGGTATCTCTGCACTTCTGTCTGACAGCCTGCTCTCCTGAACCACGGTATGCATACTTCTCATTGACTGTGCTGGTGTATTGCATATCTTGCTGGACTGAGTTGTTCTCCTCTGGAGTTTACTAACCGCTGAGACTATTGCCATCATTTGACTGTGTTACCTTTTGCCTGGATAGTTCTTGTGACTTTGTATTATTGTGCAGTGCTGTTCAGTCATTACTATATTGTGCATATCATCGTGGGATCAAGTTCAGTGTGCCCGTGTATACTTTGCATTGCATTTCTCTCCCCGTGCTCCTCCTCACATATATATTTAGCGGTACAACTTGCTAGAGGCAGACCACTGTTCCCTGTTTCCTGAGTCACCTGTTTCCAGTATCCTTTCACATAGCAGTGGTACAACTTGCTAACGCAGACCACTGATTTCCCGGATACCTCCACCTGGATTCCATTCCCTCACCTAGACAGCGGTACAACTTGCTAAACGCAGACCGCTGACTCTCATCACCTCCTCGTTACTTCTGGACATTCCTCCTCACTATAGCAGTGGTACAACTTGCTATCCGCAGACCACTGACTACCCTCACGTTTCCCTTGTCCATTCAGTTCCTCGTGTACTATTACTACATATTACCAGTGCTGCTAGTCATAGACTTTCCACGAGCATTCTCTACCATCTGCTGTCTCCTGTTCCGTGATCACCCCGCTACCAGAGTACCATATTACCACCTATACTGCTCTGGTAAGTCCATCATCTGGTGATCCCTGGGTAAAGACTCCTAGGGCCCGTGACAGTAAGATCAGGCCATGACAGACCCAGATTCGGAACCTACAGCTAAAGAGATGCTGCAGCATCTGGTCACCCGTATGGAGCAACAGGATGCTCGCCAACAGCTGTTACTACAATGTTACCAGGCGTTAGCCTCCCAAGGAACATCTGGACAGAATATCACAGCTAATGTTGATGCTCCTGTGCTTTCCTCCGTTTCCCCAGTGCCATCCCAGGTGTCTACGGCTTCCACGCTTCACCTGCCTACTCCGTCAAAGTATGATGGAGACCCCAAAACTTGTAGGGGTTTTCTCAACCAATGCTCTGTTCATTTTGAGCTCCAACCTCTAAATTTTTCTACCCATCGTTCCAGAGTGGCCTATCTTATTTCATTGTTTTCTGGACAAGCTCTCGCATGGGCTTCCCCTCTGTGGGAAAGAAACGATCCATTATTACAAGATAGTGCCAAATTTATTTCCACGTTCCGAAGTGTATTCGATGAACCAGGTCGTGTCATCTCCGCTGCATCCAGCATTCTCCGTTTACGTCAGGGTTCTCGTACCGTAGGACAGTACGTCATTCAATTTAGGATATTAGCCTCTGAGCTTCAGTGTAACACTGAAGCGTTAATTGCCGCCTTCTGGCAGGGGCTCTCCGATAAAATTAAAGATGCACTGACTACCCAAGAACTACCTACGTCCTTAGAAGATTTGATTTCTCTTTGTCATCGAGTAGACATGAGATTCCGTGAAAGGGAGTCTGAAAAAACAACTTCAGTTAAAGCACCTCTTCGTTCAACTTCTCAACTTCGTCCAGCTTCATCTCCTGTGATACCCATGGAGATAGGACGCACCAAATTAACTACTGAGGAGAGGAACCGAAGAGTAAAGAATAGACTTTGTATCTATTGTGCTGATTCCACACATATGCTCAATTCATGCCCTAAAAAATCGGGAAATGCCAGGCCCTAACTAGTTCTGGAGAGGTGAAGTTAGGGTCCCTGGAGTCCTCTCCATGTTCTACGAAATTAAAAGTCTGCGCTTTTGAGGTTAAAATTTCCTTCGCTACCAAATCCTTTGAGTCCCAAGCACTTATTGATTCTGGAGCTGCGGGAAATTTCATTTCTAAATCCCTAGTGAATCAATGGTCCCTACCAGTTATTACCCTGAAGACACCAATTACTGTGACTGCTATTGATGGATCACGTCTTATCAATGGTCTCATCACCCAGAGTACGTCTCCAGTAACGCTTAAGGTTGGTGTGCTACACCAAGAAGAAATTTCCTTTTTAATTCTTCCTGTTACTACAAGTCCGATTGTTTTAGGCCTTCCATGGCTTCAATGTCATTCTCCCCAGATTGACTGGCGCACTCCTCAAGTTACGTCTTGGGGAGCTGAATGTCATCATCGTTGTCTCTCCCAAGTCGTTCCTCTTAAAATACAGCAATCTTCCATTTCACCTTCCTCACCGGGACTCCCTCCTCAGTATGCTTCATTTGCCGATGTATTTGATAAAACTCAGTCTGAACGTCTTCCTCCTCATCGATCATGGGATTGTCCGATTGATCTTCTACCTGGCAAGACTCCTCCTAGGGGTCGTGTGTATCCACTTTCGTTACCTGAAACTCAAGCTACATCTGAATACATCCAAGAGAATCTCCAGCGTGGATTTATCCGACCTTCTACTTCTCCCGCTGGAGCCGGTTTCTTCTTTGTAAAAAAGAAGGATGGATCACTATGCCCCTGCATAGATTTTCGTGGACTTAACGCTATTACTATTAAAAATCGGTATCCCATTCCTCTGATTACTGAGTTGTTTGATCGGATTAAGGGAGCTCGGATCTTTACCAAGTTGGATCTTCGTGGTGCCTACAATTTAATTAGAATCAGGTCCGGTGACGAATGGAAGACAGCTTTCAACATCAGAGATGGGCATTATGAATATTTAGTGATGCCCTTTGGGTTATGCAATGCCCCCGCTGTTTTCCAGGGCTTCATTAATGAGATCTTCCGGGACTTGTTATATGTATGTGTCGTCGTTTATCTGGACGACATATTGATCTTTTCACAGGACCTGCCGTCCCATCACCAACATGTGGCAGAAGTTCTTTCCAGACTCCGGAGAAATTCATTATTCTGCAAATTAGAAAAATGTTCATTCGAGTTGCCCCAGATTCCATTCCTGGGTTATATTGTCTCCAGAGTTGGCCTGCAAATGGATCCAGAAAAGGCGAATGCTGTGTTACATTGGCCTCAGCCAACTACTCTTCGTGCCATTCAGCGTTTTTTAGGTTTTGCCAATTACTATAGACGCTTCATTCAAGACTTCTCTTCAATTGCATCTCCTATTGTGGCCCTGACTCGTAAAGGGGCCAATACTAAGCAATGGTCATCTGAGGCTCTTCAAGCCTTTCAATTTCTTAAAGAGTCCTTCTCCTCTGCTCCCATTCTTCGACAGCCTGATGTGACACTTCTCTTCTTCCTAGAAGTAGATGCCTCTAATGTTGGTTTAGGAGCCATTCTCTCCCAACGATCGGAGCAACAAAAATTCCATCCTTGTGCCTTTTACTCTCGGGGTCTTCTGCCTGCGGAGAAGAATTACACCATCGGGGACAAGGAGTTGCTGGCTATTAAAGTAGCATTAGAGGAGTGGAGATACTTGTTGGAGGGAGCTCGTCATCCTGTGACAATTTTCACAGATCATAAGAACTTGTCATATCTACAGTCTGCTCAATGTTTGAATCCTCGTCAAGCAAGATGGTCTCTTTTCTTTTCTCGTTTTGAGTTAATCATAACCTTCAAACGAGCTGCAAAGAACAAAAAAGCCGACGCTCTATCTCGAGCCTTTGTGACGTCCTCTGACGTTGAAGAGGTTTCCAACCACTCTATTCTAGACCCCAAATGTGTTTCGCTGGCTGCTTCTTCCACTAAGGTGCTACCATTTGGGAAAACCCTCGTGCCTCCTACTCTTAGGAGAAAAATCCTTTTGTGGTTCCAATCTTCTCGTTTTTCTGGACACTCTGGTGAACGCAAGACCTTTGAGATTCTCTCTCGAAGTTACTGGTGGCCTTCTATGAGGAGAGATGTCAAAGAGTTTGTGGCCGCTTGTGAATTGTGTTCCCAGTTCAAGACCCCCCCCGCAGAACTCCAGCGGGGTTGCTTCAACCACTACCCATTCCGTCCAAGCCATGGACCCATATTAGTATGGACTTTGTTACTGATCTTCCTCCTAGTAAAAACTGCAATACTATTTGGGTAGTGGTGGATAGATTTTCGAAGATGGCGCATTTCGTCCCCTTGTCTGGTTTACCTTCCTCTTCTACCCTGGCTGAACATTTAATCAAAGAAATCTTTCGTATTCATGGATGTCCGTCTGAGATTGTGTCAGATAGAGGCGTACAATTCGTTTCCAGATTCTGGCGGGCCCTTTGCAAGACCTTGGGCATACGATTAGCACTCTCATCTTCCTACCATCCTCAATCAAACGGACAAACTGAGAGGGTCAATCATGATCTTGAGACATTTATAAGGATGTTCTCATCAGCCAATCAAGACAACTGGGTAGAATTGCTTCCTTGGGCTGAATTCGCTCATAACAACATGTACCATGAGTCATCTTCTAAAACTCCATTCTTTGTGGTTTACAGTCACTATCCGTCTTTTCCGGAATTTCCTGCCCTCCCTCCCACCCAAGTTCCTGTTTGTCAAACCTTCAAAAATATTTGGTCTCAGGTCAAAACCTGTTTAAAGAAGACATCTGCCAAATATAAGTCTTTTGCAGATAAGAAGAGGCGGGCTATTCCACCACTGAAAATTGGAGATCGTGTCTGGTTATCTACCAAAAATATCCGTTTGAAGGTTCCATCTATGAAATTCGCTCCTCGTTTTATTGGTCCGTATAGGATCATTCAAGTGATCAATCCAGTTTGTTTCAAACTTCTACTTCCTAAGAATCTTCGTATTTCCAACGCCTTCCATGTGTCCTTGCTCAAACCTCTTATCATCAACCGTTTCTCGGTCCCTCCTTCAGCACCTTGGCCAGTTCAAATTCATCAGGAGGAAGACTTTGAGATTACTCATATATTGGATGCAAAAATTTTGCGAGGAGTTCTTCGTTTCCTCGTTCATTGGAAGGGCTTTGGTCCTGAGGAGCGTTCATGGATCAAAGCTGAAGATATCAACGCTCCAGCTCTTCTTAAGAAGTTTTATTCCAAGTTTCCGGACAAACCCGGTTCCAGGTGTTCTGTGCCCACCTTTAAAAGGGGGGGGTACTGTCACTCAGCGGACTGTGAGTGCTACTTCTCGTGTGTTTAGGAACCGTGGCCGTCTACCATCCTGAGGGTCTGCGCATGTGCAGCCCTTTCAAACCTTCAGTTCATGTTCCTTTTAGTTAATTGGCTGATCAGGCAACACTCCCTATTTAAAGCACCTGAGGTCAATACCTCGTTGCTTGATCTTGGAGTCTCATTCCCCATGAGCCTCTGAAGGTGTTCCTGTGTTTCCTCGTGTGTTCAGCTCCTGCTGATTCCTGTTGTTCGTTTGTGGTTTCCAGACCACTTCATCTCCCCTGTGTTTCATCGTGACTGCATCAGCTGACTCCTATCCGCTGCCTCTGTGCTACTTCAGTTTGCAGTCCACTTCAACTCTCCTGTGTTTCATCGTGACTGCACCAGCTGATTCCTATCCGCTGCCTCCGTGTATCTACAGTATCCTGCTCACTTCAACTCTCCCGTGATTCATCGTGACTGCACCAGCTGATTCCTATCCGCTGCCTCCGTGTATCTACAGTATCCTGCTCACTTCAACTCTCCCGTGTTTCATCGTGACTGCTCCAGCTGATTCCTATCCGCTGCCTCCGTGTATATGCAGTTCCCTGCTCATCACAACCCTCCAGTACTCCTCGCGTCTGCAGCCAGCTGATCCGCTCTCCGTACTTCTACAGTGTCTCCGCTTGTGTCAACTCGTCTGCTGCATTGGATCAACGCCCCGCTGCTTTCATCTCGTCTAGACCATCTCTACTCTTCAGTGTTCTCCAGGTGTCCAGTTCTATATACTACTGCTTCCTGAGTATTTGTTTCTATCCCTGCTGGTCCATCTACCTGTGCGCTGCACCTACTAGATTACCGCTTCTACCCTCCTGGGACTTCGTATCCTGCCGGCCTTCCGCTGTCCAGGTATCTCTGCACTTCTGTCTGACAGCCTGCTCTCCTGAACCACGGTATGCATACTTCTCATTGACTGTGCTGGTGTATTGCATATCTTGCTGGACTGAGTTGTTCTCCTCTGGAGTTTACTATCCGCTGAGACTATTGCCATCATTTGACTGTGTTACCTTTTGCCTAGATAGTTCTTGTATTATTGCGCAGTGCTGTTCAGTCATTACTATATTGTGCATATCATTGTGGGATCAAGTTCAGTGTGCCCGTGTATACTCTGCATTGCATTTCTCTCCCCGTGCTCCTCCTCACATATATATTCAGCGGTACAACTTGCTAGAGGCAGACCACTGTTCCCTGTTTCCTGAGTCACCTGTTTCCAGTATCCTTTCACATAGCAGTGGTACAACTTGCTAATGCAGACCACTGACTTCCCGGATACCTCCACCTGGATTCCATTCCCTCACCTAGACAGCGGTACAACTTGTTAAACGCAGACCGCTGACTCTCATCACCTCCTCGTTACTTCTGGACATTCCTCCTCACTATAGCAGTGGTACAACTTGCTATCCGCAGACCACTGACTACCCTCACGTTTCCCTTGTCCAATTCAGTTCCTCGTGTGCTATTACTACATATTACCAGTGCTGCTAGTCATAGACTTTCCACGAGCATTCTATACCATCTGCTGTCTCCTGTTCCGTGATCACCCCGCTACCAGAGTACCATATTACCACCTATACTGCTCTGGTAAGTCCATCATCTGGTGATCCCTGGGTAAAGACTCCTAGTGCCCGTGACAATATATTAGCCAGTACAGAAGGGAATCAAGTTATGCGGGTAGCTTTAGACTCTTATCTGGAGACCAACAAGCCTGAGGACACTTCAGTATATGTCCATTGGTGTGCCCTTAAGGCAGTAATGAGGGGGGCGGCAATCCAGGCTGCAGCAACAATTAGGAAAACACAGTCCGAAGTGCTCTCCTCGTATGAGTCACAGCTGGCATCGTTAAAGACTCTTCATAAACGCTCCCCTCAGGATACTAAAGTTAAAGCTGATCTAGTGTTACTCCGTAGGAAAATTAACGAAATGGCTCTGTTCCAAATTAACAATGCGATAGCTAAGCTCAACCAAAAATTCTACACCTTGGGGAATAGAGCTAGTAAACTACTTGCCCGTAAACTACGTGGGAAGAATGCTATAAATAGAATCAAATCCATTTGTAACGCACAGGTTACCCATATATCCAATCCTCTTTCTATAGCTAATAGTTCGCTTTTTATTATGAAAGTTTATACAATCTATAGACAGATGTAACCTTGACTCAGCCCTCCCAGGAGACTATTAATGATTTTTTGACCTCTATTTCGCTCCCAGCCCTGCCGCCGGAGGAGGCTGAGGCACTATGTTCGGACTGGACAGAGGACGAAGTCCACGCTGCTATAAAATCCATGAAGAAAGGGAAGGCCCCAGGCCCCGATGGATTTACACTAGACTTCTATTCCTCTTTCCGGTCTGAACTGTCCCCGTTACTAACTAGCCTATTTAACTCGGCTACTAAGGATACGTTCCTACCTGCAGAAATGTTAGAGGCGCAGATTATCACCATCCCAAAGCCAGGGAAAGACCCCACACAATGTCCTAATTACCGGCCTATAGCGCTCCTTAACTTAGATCTAAAAAAATTTGCCAAGCTGATTGCTAACCGTTTAAACCCTATCCTCTCTCAATTAATCCATATGGATCAGGTAGGTTTCATTCCGGGTAGACAGGCTCCAGACAATACGAGGAGAGTTCTGAACATTATAGAGACACACTCAGCTGGCTCTGTGCCCCTCTTGTTGCTCTCCTTGGCTGCTGAAAAAGCATTCAATAGAATCCACTGGAAGTATATGATGGCTTTTCTCACTAAATTTGGTTTTGGGGGCTCCTTTCTGCAAACTATAGCTACCTTTCTATACTACTCCATCTGCTAGAGTGTTCAGTAATGGGTTCCTCTCCTCTGCCTTTCAGATTAGCAATGGTACCAGACAAGGCTGTCCATTATCCCCCTTGATTTTTGTTCTTGCTATGGAACCCCTGGCGGCTAAAGTTAGAATGGATCAAAAAGTGGTGGGGACAGTCATTGGTTCTCAACAGCATAAAATCTGTTTGTTTGCGGACGATGTCCTTTTGTTTGTTTCAAACCCTGAGTCTTCCTTACCCACCCTATCCTGCATTTTACAAGACTACTCAGCGGTATCTTATTATAAGCTTAATACTACCAAATCAGAAGCTTTGGGGGTGGCCCTCACACAAGATGCTTTGAAGCTCCTTAAGTCTACATATAAATTTCATTGGTGTTCCCTCTCCATAACTTACTTAGGCATATGTATACCGTCTGACCATAACCTGACTATCCAACTTAATTACCAACCACTGTTAGGCTTGTTTGATAAACTAACAAAATCCTGGATTAATTTTGAGGTTTCCTGGGTGGTGAGAGTAGCAGTCATAAAGATGATGCTCCTTCTAAAGATACTATACTTATTCCGTTGTATTCTTTATCTGTTGCCTATGTCTTTGCTTACATTTTTTTATTCTACTGCGTTTAAATTTATCTGGAGCAATAGACGTCCCAAACTATCAAGAGATAAAATGTTTAGAGCTAAAGTAAAAGGTGGACTAGCTGCCCCTAAACTAGAAATATATCAATCTGCGGCTATCCTAGACCAGCTTAGGGATTGGCATGCCCCTCCCCAGCTAAGGAAGCCTTGGGTTGACATTGAGCAACATAGTTTTTCCCCATTCCCACTACTAGACTTGCTATGGTTAGATAAGCCAAGTAGACCAAGCCCTTCCCAAGCCCTGAGAAGTGTTAGAGACTCTCTCTCTGTCTGGGATAAGATGCTGACTCTTATGCCAGAATTTCATCTCCCTTCCTCTAGTCTTTCTACAATTGCACACTCTCAAATGATTCCAGACCTGCGCCTTAGCTTTTGGAATAGGCAGGGGGCTAGTCGGGTGCAGGACCTTATGGAGAGAGGCTCACTTCTCTCTTTTTCCCAAATTCAGGAGAGATATGATGTCCCAGCCCGTGACTTTTACAAGTACCTCCAAATTAGACATTGGGCGCACTCTCACCCCTCATTCCCACCAGCCTTGAAACCGGCTCCCCCTGGTATTATGTCGTCTCTCTCTCCCACTTATCATGCTGGAGGCATCTCAGTTTGGTATCGACTCTTGATGGTTCCTGTGGACAGCACAGATCTCTCGGTGCAGGGGAACTGGGAGAGAGATCTTGATTTGGATATTTCGCCAGAGGTCTGGGCGAAAAATCTATAAAAATATATACAAAATGTCATAGTGTATTAACCATTCAGAAATGCTTATTAAAATGGTTCACAGGGTGTATCTCACACCAGACAAACTGCATAAAATCTGGCCGTCAGAAACCAAATACTGTTGGAGAGATTGTGGGGAAATTGGTACACTTATACACATTTTTTGGAACTGTCCTAAGCTACAACCACTTTGGGTTGAAATTTTCCAGCTAATTACTAAGGTCACTAAGGATGATTTATCCCCATCCCCTGCTATGGCGCTTTTACACCTATATCCCCCTCATCTTCAGCGTCATAATCACTATGTGGCTGGGCACATTCTCATCTCAGCCAGAGCCGCAATAGCTCAAAGCTGGAAATCCCCCTTGGCTCCATCTCTTACAAAAATCATCAGCAAAGTTCAACACAGCTATGAGATGGAAACTATAGGGTTTAACTTCACCTCAAGGGCTTCCTCACCCCTGGTTAAATGGTTCACATGGTACAAATTTTTCTTAGGGTATAGACCTGTGTCTGCCACCTAACTCTCCCATGCTGTATACCCCTCTGGAGGGTAGATGTCCTGTTTGCAAAATTAATTTTTATGGTTGATTGGGTTTAATACGGCCAGTCTCCGACTCTTTCCCCCCTGTCTGTCTCCCTCCCCCTCCCCCTTGAAGTCTTTGTCTTATGAATGTTTCTTGTGTTATTGTTTGTTGTTTCTTTTTTGATTGTTTGTTTATAGGTAGTTCTGACTGATTTATTGGATCTACATTATGCAATGTACTCTGTTGTAACTGCCATGTTTGTTATATATTATTTTACTAAAAACTTAATAAAAACCTTTTAAGTTAAAAAAAAGAATAATAATAATTAGGATAACAGTTCATAGGTGTTAACTAGAGGTGAGTGGAGTAATGAAGGTGCAATGTGGAGAAATGTTTGTGTTGGTGGAGGGGTGAAAGATCACACTGTCCTAAAGATAATCCCATGATAAGAGACCAAGAAGAGCAATTTTTTAAACATTGTGATGCGAGTAAAAGCAAAAAAGTAAGGGGTTTTTAAAGAATTACCTCTTTGCAGTGTTCCGTATAGATAGACAAGTATTGCAGAAATAGACTTTGCAGATATAGCTTATTCCTGGGAGTAATCCAATGTAGTCCAATGTTTGTCCAACTGTGTTGTCTAACTGTGCTTTCGTCCACTTTGTGAGAAAATCCCACTTAGTGTAGAAATCACACAAGTCATTATTATTGTATTTCTTGTATAAGGCCAACATATCCTATAGCACAGTACAACAACTTTATTCAGTTACATCTGTCCCTGCCTCTTTGGAGCTTG
The DNA here is from genome assembly GCF_038048845.1 of Mixophyes fleayi. NCBI lineage: Eukaryota > Metazoa > Chordata > Amphibia > Anura > Limnodynastidae > Mixophyes > Mixophyes fleayi. The sequence goes on along the minus strand of NC_134404.1, from coordinate 25,546,878 downwards.
CAATCTAAAATATCTACCATAGGATAATCCCTCAAGTCAGTTAACCTAACCATGCATCTTTGGGCTGTGTGAGGAAACACACAGAAACATGGAGCAAACATACAAACTCCACACAGATGTTGGTTGAAATTGATCCCAAGGCAGCAATTCTAATCCCTGAGACACCAGTAGCATTTCATACTCACTTTCAATTACTCTTTTTGATGGATGACTATGATAATATTCACACATTTCTGCAACCCTCTGTGCATTTCTTGCAGCCTCTTTATTCCAAACCTTAATAGAAAAAATAAATAAAAATAAACTTAGGATGCAATTACCGTATGTTAATGTATTATTAGTATGGCGTTGTATGCAAAACATATTAATTGGTTAGAATGGTCATAATATTCATTTATGTAGTAGAAACTGATTCAAAAGGGATACATTCACAATGTCAAGCTATAATACTTTTTATTACAGGTAGTAATACGAAGTATCACTGTAGTTTGGGGGGGGCTATCTCCCATTCAAGTATAAAGTGAAGTCCAATTAATATAAATTCTATCTATTTTTTTTACAATTTGTTTTTATTAATGGAACTGAAGGCCCAAGAGATAGATTTATCAAACCTTTTAAAAGGAAAAGTGAACGTGTTGCCCATAGCAAGCAATCGGATTCTAGCTATCATTTATATAGTACATTCTGAAAAACGATAGATAGAATCTGATTGGTTGGTAAAAGCAACACCTTCACTTTATTTTTGATAAATCTACCCACAAATGTGGACTTTCAGTTCCACATGTGCATAGCTGCCGCCCTGGTGATATGTTGCTGATAAATTGCTGCAATAGGTGATTTTTTTTTGCTGTGATAAGAGGTGGTAAAAAAATCAGCCTTGTCTCCATATTTTAATAAATAGACCCTTATAAAGGTATAAGTGGGGCAATATGCAAAGTATTCTAGAGGAAAATAATCTTATTTCCTGCAGTGAGTTATGACTCACTGCACTTTAATTAGAGTAATTTAAAGGCTAACTCCACCCAAATCATTTAAAAGACCAATACAAACAGCAGATCAAGAAAGCAGAGATTCACCAAGACACTTTGTATCTCAGCATCCCTCCCCACTGCAAAAACATATATACTATATACAGTAGGAACTCCTCAGATTAGACTGCGTAGTTGCAAGTGGCCATTTCAAATACATGAGAACAGTGCTGTAACTATACATTTTGGTGCCATGGGCCAGACAGGGCACCAGCGCCCCCCATCTAAGTTGGGGGTAGGAGGACAGAAAGAAAGAGAGATTTTAACTTAGCAGAGTTTGATGCTTCAGCCGTTAAGTTCCACTGACAGGAAGTTCTGCATTTGGAACGTATTTTGCGTTCCAAATGCCGAACTTCCTGTCAGTGGAACGCACATGCGTTCCACGGCGGAACTTAACGGCTAAAGCATCAAACTGTGCTAAGTTAAAATCTCTCTCTCTCTTCAGCCCTTAATCGGAACTTAAGGTAGCGGGCGGCCCTCTTGGCTTTATGTCCACCCTCGTTACGGCACTGCATAAGAACTGCACAGCATGCAGAGGGAATGGTTACTGAGATGACAAGTGTCCTGGTGACTTACAAGATTTACAGTGACCTTAATTTACAGGGACAGTCCCAAAATCTTTAAAGTCACAAAATAGGGGCATTTGGGAAGTATGATTTAAGGGGTGGCACACTACCAGATTCAACGGCTTTCCCTTGAGTTACTTGGTTTGTAAATTGGAAAACAAGAGCAACAACATCTAGGGGTAAATGTTTCAAGTTGAGAGTTTTCCGTCGGGTTTGAAAAGTGGAAATGTTGCTTATAGCAACCAATCAGATTCTAGCAATCACTTTGTAGAATGTACTAAATAAATGATAGCTAGAATCTGATTGGTTTTTCAAACCCGCCGGAAAACTCTCAGCTTGATACATTTACCCCCTAGTGTTAGAGAACAGTACTGCATGTAAAAGATTAATGATTTGCAACCTAAGCAATACAATGCAATGTGTTTCCACGAAGCGTAACGGTGTGTCACAGTAATGGCAACGCTTGTTCTGTGTTACATTATTATAGCACTTCTAACAATATGATATATAACAATAATTATAGAATATTAAGTATGTACATCATACCATTTTAAGCATGTTACATGCTGGTGGATCTACATTTCTTCTCAGATTATTGTGAATGTCAACAATGTTTTGCTTATCTTCATCTGTCACAGTCAGACCCTGCAAATACAATACATTACATATATATCATTTTTTTTCTTTATTAAACTAGACAATTTTCTATGTTTCCCTTGTTTTCTGAAACAATCTCAGCAGTTATTATTATTGTTATTATTATCCTTTATTTGTTAGGCGCCACAAGATTTCCGCGGCGCTGTACACCAATACAAACAGTACACTATACAGGGTGAAACAGCACAAAACAATAAACAAAAATACCAGTACTTCAGAAACTCCAGGCAGGTTAAAGCAATAAACATGGAGCAGAAGAACAGGTGAGGAGACAGGAGGGAAGAGGGCCCTGCTCATTTGAGCTTACATCCTAAGGGAGGGAAAACAGAAAGACACAAGGGGAGCCAGATGAGGCAAAGGGGAGAGCGAGTGGAGGTGAAGGGGTTATGTGGATGGTTGGTAGGCTTTAAGGAAGAGGTGGGTTTTCAGTGCACGTTTGAAGGAGCACAGAGTAGGAGAGAGACGGATGGAACGAGGGTGGTCGTTCTAGAGAAGGGGGGCTGCACGAGAAAAGTCTTGGATTCTGGAGTGGGAAGAGGTGATCAGTGTGGAGGAGAGGCGGCGGTCGTTGGCTGAGCGCAGGGAGCGGGCAGGAGTGTGAATGGAGAGGAAGTTAGAGATATAAGGGGCAGTAGAGTTGGAGAGAGCCTTGTAAGTGGTGGTGAGGAGTATGAAAAGGATTCTGTAGGGGAAGGGGAGCCAGTGTAAGGCAAGGCAGAGAGGGGAGGCAGAGGAGGAGCGGGAATAAGTTTACTCTTCGAATTGGCCGAACTCTGTAGCACCACTAATTCCGCAGCACTGTACAGAGAACCCATGCACATCAGTCCCTGCCCCATTGGAGCTTACAGTCTAAATTCCCCAATATAGACACACACTCACACAGACAGACACTAGGGTCAATTTTTGATAGCAGCCAATTAACCTACCAGTATGTTTTTGGAGTGTGGGAGGAAACCGGAGCACCCGGAGGAAACCCACGCAAATACAGGGAGAGCATACAAACTCCTCACAGATAAGGCAATGGTCGGGAATTGAACTCATGACCCCAGCACTGTGAGGCAGAAGTGCTAACCTCTAGGCCACTGTAGCTGGTTTGGCATTATGGCAAGGGGACTTAAGGCTGGCAAAGAATAGTTCTGGTAATTGTACACTTCCCCCCCTCCGACTTTGTCATTTATAGAGAGCAAGAGAGAAAATAAATGAAACTGAGAAGAAGGGGTCAGAAGTGAAGGGATAAAAAGGCAGAGAGGAAAAGAGAGAAAGAAAAAGGAAGAACATGTAAAAAATAGAGTGAGAAAAAGGCACAATAGTAGAGGAAGAAAAGTATAGATACAAAGATAGATAGACATAGAAAAAAAGAAAGTGTAAAACATGCTGAAAAATATAATAAGAAAAACAAAGTGAGAAAAAGAGAAAGAAAAAGAAGCTACAAAAATAAAGTGAAAACAAGAAAGTGAGTAAACAGGTGATAAAACAGTTAGAAAAATAAGGTAGAAAGAAAAAAATTGTGAGAAAAAGGAAAGAAAAAGAGAAAGAATGAGAAAAATTGATAGAGAAAACAAGACAGAGAGAAAGAAAGTATCAGTGTCAGTAAAAAAATAAAGATGTCAGTAAAATGGGTGTGAAACCCACAGAGAAAGTGAGAAAGGAAAAGAGAAAGATTAAGAGAGAAAAAAAGTGAGAAAAAAGGGTCAGAAAAAATAGAAATATATATACATATTAGAAATGTTCACTGACGCCTGGTTTTGGTTTTGGCAAAACCACCCTCGTATGTTTTGATTTTGGTTTTGGTTTTGGATCTGTATTTTTTAGAAAAACAGCTAAAATATGCTAAAATCACATAATTTTGCTAGTTTTTTTTGTTCCTACACTATTATTAACCTCAATAACACTAATTTCAAGTCATTTGCAGTCAATTTTGACCATCTCACAGGTCACAATATTATCTTCATACACTTTTAAACATAGACTGCAGCAGTTCTTGCCAGTGATAAGAAGAAGGCCATTGTCATTCCTGGGCACAAGACCAAAAAATCCACCTCTTATGTGTGAAATTATTTTTACCCAAATTCTGACAAAAGTTGGTTAGCCATTTGTAGCATTGTAAAGCCCCACTTAGTAGAGGTAGGGACCTTAACCATCTAGGAACTAGGGATGTGCACCGGCGACTTTTGAAGTCTCGTGTTTTGTGTTTTGGATCCGGATTTTCATTATTTTTGGGGTTCGGATTTGTCTCGCAAAACACTTGACGAAAGGTCTCGGTTCGGATTTAAGGTTTTGGATTCGGATTTTTTTTGGAAAAAACATAAAAAGTTTAAAAATCAAGTTTTTGGGCTTATTTTCACTCCTATGCTATTAGTAACCTCAATAACATTCAATAACAAGCATTTCCACTAATTTACAGTGTATTCTGAACACCTCACAATATAGTTATTAGTCCAAAACGTTGCAACGAGGTATCTTTCTGGACTGCGTAGAGGAGTGGGTCACCACAATATATATATTAAGAAAACCATCAACTTGTATGATTCGCACCAATAAATGTACCTGGACTGCGTAGAGGAGTGGGTCACCACAATATATATTAAAAACCCTGAACTTTTATGATTCGCACCAATAAATGTATCTGGACTGCGTAGAGGAGTGGGTCACCACAATATATATAATAAGAAAACCATCAACTTGTATGATTCGCACCAATAAATGTACCTGGACTGCGTAGAGGAGTGGGTCACCACAATATATATTAAAAACCCTGAACTTTTATGATTCGCACCAATAAATGTATCTGGACTGCGTAGAGGAGTGGGCACTGGGCACCACAATAAAATATATAAAAAACCTTCAACAGGTCTGCATTACACTGCACATACGGCTGCTCCTCCATCCTCTCCATCATATACATGTTGGAGTTTTAGCGTGTGACAACCTCTTGTTTTTGATAATGTCAGTGCATTTTGAATATTTTTCAATTTGCCCCACACCACTGAATGTACTTTATCTATGATACGCATCTATCTATCTTGACTGCGTAGTGTGGTGGCCCCGGTACACAATTTGGTACCGAGGCCACAATATAATTAAAAAACCCTCCACGGGTCAGAATTCCACCAAAAAAGGGTATGGACTGCGTAGTGTGGTGGCCCCGGTACACAATTTGGTACCGAGGCCACAATATAATTAAAAAATTGGGCATCAACTGTCACCGTTGTTTAATATCTGATACACCTAAATATGGACTGCACAGTGGAGTGGCCCCGGTAGTAAATTTGGTGCCGGGGCCACAATACCTCCTCCAACTTCCAAGTGTAGTGTTTATAAAGACAGACAGCGTCGAAGTGTTATTAGTTGACTTTCTTAACCCTAAAATTGTCCCTGTTGCAAATATTCGTGCAATGGACAGTTACTTTTTTATTGAAAGACTCAAGCTTTCAAGTGTAGTGTCTATAAAATATAAACAACAATACAGTAGTTTTAGAGCACGTCAATACCTCTTGTTTTAAATTATGACAGGGCATTTTACTTTTGGTTTAATTTCTTGAATTTGTTTAAATTTGGTTTTACTTTTTGAACATGGCAAACGACTGTTGATTGGTCATATAATGCAAAAAAAAAAGTTCCAAGATGGAATTGTCCTTGGGCCCTCACACCCACCCTTATGTTGTTGAAATAGGACATGCACACTTTAACAAACCAATCATTTCAGCGACAGGGCCTACCAAGCAACTTTGGCTGAAATGATTGGTTTGTTTGGGCCCCCACACCAAAAAAGCTATTCATCTCTCCCTGTACAGACTAAACGGGCTCTACTGAGGCAAGATGTCATCCTCATCCTCAACCTCTGATTCCTCTCCCCCTACAGTGTGTACTTCCTCCTCATCACACATTATCAATTCGTCCCCGCTGGACTCCACAACCACAGGTCCCTCTGTAGTATCTGGAGGGCAGTGCTGTACTTCATTGAGGAATTGATTATTCATTTTTATAAACATCATTTTTTCAACGTTGTGAGGAAGCAACCTCCTTCGCCGCTCACTGACCAGGTTCCCCGCTGCACTAAAAACTCTTTCCGAGTACACACTGGAGGGGGGACAACTCAGGTAAAATAGAGCCAGTTTGTACAGGGGCTTCCAAACTGCCTTTTTTTCCTGCCAGTAACAATATGGACTGTCTGACATGTCTACTTGGATGGTGTCAGCAAAGTAATCATCCACAATTTTTTCTATTGTGACAGCATCCAATGCAGCGAGAGTAGACATGTCTGCAATGGTTGGCAGGTCCTTCAGTCCGGACCAGATGTTATCAGCATCCCCGCCAGTGCCTCTTTTGGGAAAACTGAGCTTTTTCCTCGCAGCCATAGATGTGGAAGAAAATGAGGGTGGAGCTGTTGGCATGTCACGGTCCTCTTCAGAGGACAATCTCCTGACCAGCAGGTCTTTGCACCGCTGTAGACTTGTGTCCGCCAGAAACAGAGACACAACATACGCTTTAAACCGAGGATCGAGCACGGTGGCCAGAATGTATTCCTCTGACTTTAAAAGAGTGACCACCCTCGGATCCTGGCAAAGCGTACGAAGGGCTACATCCACAAGAGCTACATGCTTGGTGTAATCGCAATGGCTTACCAGCTCCTCCCTCACTTTCTCCAGCTGCTTCTGCAACAGCCTGATTAGGGGAATGACCTGACTCAAGCTGGCAGTGTCGGAACTGACTTCTCGTGTGGCAAGTTCAAATGGCTGCAGAACCTTGCACAACACGGAAATCAGTCTCCACTGCGCTTGACTGAGGCGCATCCCCACTCCTTTGCCTATGTCGTAGGTGGCTGTGTAGGCCTGAATGGCCTTTTGCTGCTCCTCCATCCTCTGCAGCATATAGAGGGTGGAGTTCCAGCGCGTCACAACCTCTTGTTTGAGGTGATGGCAGGGCAGGTTCATGCTTTTTTGATGTGCCTCTAGTCTGCGGTAGGCACTGGCTGAATGCCGAAAGTGTCCAGCAATTTTGCGCGCCACCGCAAGCATCTCCTGCACACCCCTGTCACTCTTGAGGTAATGCTGCACCACCAAATTAATGGTGTGGGCAAAACATGGGACGTGCTAGAAATTGACCATATTTAATGCCCGCACAATGTTACTGGCATTGTCTGACACCACAAATCCCCATGAGAGTCTAAGTGGGGTAAGCCACTGGGAGATAATTTCCCTCATTTTCTCTAATATGTTGTCAGCGTTGTGCCTCTTATTAAAGCCTGTAATACACAATGTTGCCTGCCTTTGCACGAGCAGCCATTTTGTAGTTGCTGCTACTGATGCAGCTGTTGCTGTTGCTGCGGAAGGGGATGCATCTACCCAGTGGGCTGTCACAGTCATATAGTCCTTCGTTTGCCCAGAACCACTTGTCCACATGTCCGTGGTTAAGTGGACAGTGGGTACAACCGCATTTTTTAGAGCACTGAGGACACTTGATCGTACTTCTCTGTACATTTTTGGTATCGCCTGCCTAGTGAAGTGGAATCTCGAGGGGATTTGGTACCGGGGACACAATACCTCCATCAACCCTCTAAATCCCACTCCACTGATGGCGGACACCGGGCGCACGTCTAACACCAACATTGCAGTTACAGCCGCAGTTATACGCTTTGCAATAGGGTGACTACTATCGTATTTTGTGGTCATGGCAAACGACTGTTGGACGGTCAATTGTTTTGTGAAAGACTTAGCGGTCTTACGACTTCCCCTCTGGGAAGATGACCGACTAACAGCAGCAACAGCAGCAGTGGCAGTAGTAGGCGTACCGCTGCAGGATTCCTCGGATGAATCCCGTATTGAGGAGGACTCAGTCTGGCTGCTGACTTGGGCTGCAGGACTGAATCTGATGGAGATTGTGGAGGAAGTTGACGAGGAGGGTGTTGCTGGTGTGTATCCAACTGGACCACGGGATTTAGGTGTCCCTGTACCGATGAGGGTCCTAGCCCCAGTTCCTGAACTAACCACTGAACTATGAAGGTTATTCAGGTGACGTATAAGGGAGGATGTTCCTAGGTGGGCAAGATCCTTACCCCTGCTTATTTGAGCTTTACATAAGCTACATATGGCCATACATTGGTTGTCTGGATTTGGATAAAAATAACTCCAGACCGAAGAGGTGCATTGTTTGGTCTTCTGACCAGGCATGACGATGGGCTTTTTCATCCCATGGACATCAGCTGTTTCCCCCCCTGGTGCCTCATTTACAATAACCACATCACCATCCTCATCATCAAGTTCCTCCACAGCGCCAGCTACATCATCAATAGCCTCCTCCCGAGCCACCTCTTCCCGTACAGTGATGGGAAGGTCAGGCTTGACAACCACCAACATCCTTGGACTCGCCTTGTGGATTTGTGATAATTTCTCTTTAGAAGGCAGAGTTGTTTGCTGTTTTGTTGCTGACAGCATAACTCTCTTCAATTTTTTGTAGGGGGGGAGGAGGAGGAGGGCTAAGATCCGTGGGTGAAGCTAAACCACTAGTCATGAACACGGGCCAGGGCCTAAGCCGTTCCTTGCCACTCCGTGTCGTAAATGGCATATTGGCAACTTTACGTTTCTCCTCAGATGATTTTAAGTTTCTCTTTTTGCTACTTTTTCTTAACTTGGGCTTTTTGGATTTTACATGCCCGGTACTACGAGATTGGGCATCAGGCTTGGAAGACGACGTTGATGGCATTTCATCGTCTATGTCATGACTAGTGGCAGCAGCTTCAGCATTAGGAGGAAGTGGGTCTTGATCTTTCCCTACTTTATCCTCCAAATTTTTGGTCTCCATTATATGTAGCACAAGATACTGCAGAATGTGTGAACTTGGTAATATTGCAGTACCAATGGACTTATACTGCTGGATTGGTTTTGCAAATTTGGTTATAATTATATATATTTTTTTTAATTTTTAATTTTTAATTTTTTTTTACTTTTTAAAAACTTGGGAATAATGGGGAAATAACTATGCCCTTAGAAGCACAGAGCACAGGACACAGCACCACTGGACTGAACAGGACACGGCACAGGACCCAGCAGCACTACGGAACTCAGCAGGACAGAGCACAGGACACAGCACCACTGGACTGATACTGCAGAATGTGTGAACTTTGTAATATTGCAGTACCAATGGACTTATACTGCTGGATTGGTTTTGCAAATTTGGTTATAATTATATATTTTTTTTTTAATTTTTAATTTTTTATTTTTTTTTACTTTTTTTTTATTTTTTAAAAACTTGGGAATAATGGGGAAATAACTATGCCCTTAGAAGCACAGAGCACAGGACACGGCACCACTGGACTGAACAGGACACGGCACAGGACCCAGCAGCACTACGGAACTCAGCAGGACAGAGCACAGGACACAGCACCACTGGACTGATACTGCAGAATGTGTGAACTTTGTAATATTGCAGTACCACTGGACTTTTACTGCTGAATGTGTGAACTTGGTAATATTGCAGTACCAATGGGCTTATACTGCAGGATTGGTTGTGCAAATTTTGTGGTAATTAAAAAAAATTAAATTAGTTTTTGGTATAACTTTTTTTTTATTTTTTTAAACACAGGGGAATATTGGGACCCAGCAGCACCACTGACCTCAGAAGGACAGAGCACAGGACACAGCACCACTGGACTGATACTGCAGAACACAGCACAGCACAGCACAGCACAGAACTAAACAGCACAGCACAGCACGAGATCTACCAGGACAGAGGACCACCTAACACACCCTCCCTCTACCCTGATCAATGCCCGAGTGAAGATGGCGGCGACTAGCGGGGAATTTATAGGATCCGAGTATCGCGAGATCCGACAACGGGATTATGAGTCAGAGCCTCAGTTTCAGATTTGAATTTGGCGCCAATACCCGGATCTGTCTCGGATCCGACTCGGATCGGCAACGTTCGGGTGGGCTCGGATTTCAGAAATCCGAGTGCGCTCATCTCTACTAGGAACCTCATTGATGTTACACCATTTGAAGCGAGTTCCTGGAAAGCTGTTGGGAAAATCAGAAACTTATGCTAGAAAATAACAACAAGCAGTCCATCATCAGCTAGGTCCTTTCTCTCAGCTAGATCCCAGCACTTGAAATCTACACCCCCAACACCTTCATCATCAAAATCCTCACAAGTGATAGGAGTTAGTCTTGGACCCAAGTTACTAAGACGAGATGACTTCTCCCCTACCCAGTACTCCTCAGAAGAACCCTTAAGTGTTAGGCACACTGCTGCTGCTGCTGGGGCTGGATCTTCAAACCAGAAGCAGACCAAGAAGAAGACTACTAGTAGTTTACAACAATTGACTGTTAAAGAATCCTTAGCAAGTATCAAAGCTGTCACCCAGTCGCAAAGCGGATCACAGACGCCATGACGACTCTGCTAGTATTAGATCTGCATCCAATATCCCCTATTAATGCAGCTGGTTTTAGACAGTTAATTGAGGTCTTGTGTTCCTGTTACCAAATTTCATCACTACACCATTTTACTAGAAAAGAAATTCCTCACCTGTACCCGGAGGTTACAAAAAAGAAAATAATTATGATACAAAATGCCATTCTACCCACTGTACACTTAACCACAGATATAGGAACAAGTGGAACTGAGAAAGCTAAAGATTATATAACTGTGACAGCCCACTGGGTTGGCAAATCGCCTTCAGCAGCAGGAATAGCAGGAGCACCTAACAAACACTGCCAGATCGTTCAGAGGCAGGTTACTCTGTGTATCATCTGCTTCACTAAGAGGTATACTGCTGACAACCTGTGTTCCAAAATATTTCGGTTAATTTTTGGTATTCTGACCATTGGTTTGAAATTTATGGCACTGACCCAAATTAGACCAGATTGGAGGGGGGGTGATTATATCAAAAAGTTGAACAAAGAGGAAATGAAATGGATGTTCAAATTGCGGACTTTGGCACCTAGGGGGAGGAACATAGATTTCGAAATTAATTCATTACTGTAAGACAAAAAGAGTAGATGATCTGGTTTTATTAAGATGGAATTTAATATAAGTTTTATCTTATTCTTACTGTTGTCCATATTGTGTTGAAGCATGTTAGAGTAATTTGTCAGAGCAACATGACCTTGTAATAATGGTTGTTGTTACTATTTATTATATTTTGTTAAGATATACCAATTATAATCTAACCTATTGAAATAAGGTATCAAAAGAATACACATTTTCTATGAAGACATTAGAAGATACATATTTGCGTATCGGTCAATTAATATGGATTGACACCTATATGTGGCTTAAAGAAACTGACATGCTCATTTAAATTTGCAATTGGTATATTGTGTGTGGGTTTTTACATATATATACGTTTTCCATATACATAATTTTATTATATACGTTTTCCATATACATAATTTTATTATAACTGCAGTTATATTAGATATTGTTATTATTTAATACGGCAAAATATTGTTTTTATTCCATATTCCATTGATGATTTTATTGAATTGTCTTATTTAGATATTTAACAACTGCTGTAAGGCTGTATCAGTAGATGATAGGAATGCTCACAGAACTGAGTACACAAGGAGTTAATTATAGCAATTTAGGATTGGTTTTAATTAACCAACCAAATTGACACAATCGATATATAAAGTACCTTGATTATGGCATTACTCACTCTTGATAAAGTTCCCTATGGGAACGAAACGCGTAGAGGAGTACTATGAACATCGTGACCAAAACCTCAGTGTAAGTACTGATGTAATTTGTATGTCACAATAAAGTTTTTTGTATTGATCCATTGCTTTGGTCTTCCTTGGTTGCCGTGCACGCTTTGGAAAGGCACTGTCGGTGGTTGTGATCATACAGTGTCCAACGCTGGAGGATCTATTACCATATACGAACTACATTACCCAGCATTACTCACGATCCTTGGATTGGACACTGAGACCACCAGCAGCGCTCACCACCGGGAGGTTGAATTTCTATCCAGGAACACAGCTTGCCCAAACGGATGATACATCTCCACGGAACTTGGAAGACTGATTTATTGTGTGGCACAACACTGTCTTCTAGACTTTAGTCTATAACGGTACAATTTATTATCTGGTTCATGCTTCTTTCAGCTTTTATTCCACATTTAATTCAAACAATGTACTAGATCACCCCAAAGGGGTATTTGCTGCATGTTAGCAAGTGCATGGGTGTAACCAAGGTCCACCCAGTGCACGTTTTCATTGATATATGTTAATTGATATGCAGTTTGTATATGTGGAGTTATATGTTCTATCATTGAGCGCTATAGGATTTTAATACAAAAATTAACCTGCATAACCAAATTTAGAATCCTAAAGTGTTTATTTGCAAATGTAAGCACAAGTAAACAAATTTTGGATACCATCAAGGTCTTAGCATTGGTCACAAATCAGAACTAAGTTCTCAGGATTTATTTGATCTAAGGCCTTGGAATCCTTGTTTATTAGATCATGTTTATGGCATTGATGGCTACAGAACGTTCTTCATTCCTTCCACATAAGAGAGAGATTATTCCCTGGCATTGTCCAAGATGCCAGTAGGTCCAATCAAACAGCTGGAAATCCACCCTTGATATAGTCGATGGCTTTTTGTTGCTCATGAAGCCGGACAAAAATAAGGAAAGTGCTGTTCCATCTGGTGGGGATCTTCATTTTCAATTTGTGCAATGGCAATTTCTTTCTAAACTGAAATGTATATTGCAAGCTTTCAAGCGGTTTACAATCAATCTAAGGGAGAGATTATTTGTGCCAGAAACAAATGCTATGCACATCCGATGTCCTGCATGTTGGCCTGGAGAAATGAATAGGAGATCTGTCAGTCTTGGGGTTTTCCAAATATTTCTACTCACTAGTGCTCATTCAAGACAATATATCCATTGCTTCAAAGCAACTGAAAGTTAAACAATACAATACAATAAAGGAGTTTGTCTCAGCAGGTTAATATGCCTGAGAGAATAAACCACATGAATGATATCTGGCTAGTTTAGTGCATTGAAGCAAGACTGTTCCATCTGCAATACAAGGGGCATTGCCCCAAGTAAGAAAGATAGAGCAGTATCAAATAAAGAAAAAACTTTATTTGGGAAGACAGGCACCAATTCAGTTAGCCAGACATAAGAGTTTCCCCACAAATTGGAGAGGGCAGTGATGAGAGCAATCATTGAAGAATAATTTGTAATACAAAACATTGTGTGGCTTTCAGACCAATGGGTTGTGGCTTGGAATATTTAATGACACCTGTGGCGATTATGTAGTATGTCTAATGAATGATTGTTATTTTCTTTTGAATTTATGTATAACACTCTGAATATTTTATGAAACCTTTCAAAGTGTATTTTGTCAACTGATCTGAGTCTGACCTAGGCGAGTGTCAATAGTCTTTTGAAACTAGCCAGGCCAAGAGACAGAACTATGAGTAATTTGTGTATGCAGAGGAGTTAGGCTTATCCAGGCCGAAATATCAGAGGTGAGAGATTTTCTGAGGTGCTCAAACATATATCTTAGTGATAGATAATTTACTTTGCGGATAACTCTGTGTCATTTTGGGCATCCATCTAACTTAGCTGAAAAATAAAATTCCTGAGGTGGGAGGTGACGAGCCCAACAAGAAATGGTTTAAAAATACCTTGTTTCAGACATTAAATTGTTCATTTCTTTGACATGACTGAAATGTGCCATTCTTCTCAAGTGTACTCCTCACACGCCAATTCCTGAACTTGTAAGTAGGGATTCTGGTTTTATTTCCTATTTTATTTTCTGAAACTAATTTGTGCAACCCTATTGTATGTCTGTTTATTATCTTTTTGTAAATAAGCCTTGAAAACATTTTTCAGATTAAACATATTTAATCTAGCGTATTTCTCTGTGATTCTTTGTGAATTTACGGCGCCCAGGAAAGCTCATGCTACATGTGATTTAAGTGTGAAACATTAATAAGTGGTTCTTGTGAACATAAGGACACCATAATAAATACTTTGTGGTGGCAGAAAAGGTGTATTCATTGCTAAGTGACTAAGGTGACACCAGTGACGGGCAGCTGTTCAGATTGCTGTATCTGGGACAAGCTGGGTGTTCGTGACAAATAAATAAATTAAAAAGCAGAAATAAAAACCATTTGTGTTCCAGAGTTCATTTTTTGGCAATCTACAAAAAGTTCTTCTATTGTGCCCATTTATAGTGATCTACAATCATTAGTCCAATCATTCCAAAGAAAAATATGGTCTTTCCTTCTCCATTCACATGAAAAAATTAGGAATTGAACACAATAATAATAATAATCCAACAATCCAAGATAATCCTCAACAGTTTACCCCTTTGAGATTGCACCATGGTTGAAAGTACTGTGAATTTGTGGTGATCAACTTGACCAAGTGCCAGACACCAACAATAGGTATAGGGAGGAAGGAACATCATCTGCTCCGATACACTTGACATCTTGTATTAATGATTTACATACTTCAGATGGGAAACATTGTTACATCTTATGCCTATTTTAGTATTTTTATTATTGTGAGTTTTATAATAAGTATGATTTCCAATAAAGTAGATGGTTGTGTCCAACCAAGGTGCTTGATTGTGTTGTATGCAGGATCATAAACAAATAGGGGCAATAGTGTCCCTTGTGGCCATCACATCCTTATTATTGCAAAGGACAAGAGAACAAGGATCTTCAAAGGCATCAATTACACCAGAGAGATACAGATTTTTGTGACCACTTTTATGCATAACAGGTGAGGCTCAGAACATTTATTGTGCAGAGGAGGTCTTGGCCAAGCTAAGAGAGTTTATTATCGACCCTATGCATTGAAATCCCCTAGGATAAGCCATCTTTGATGCTCCAGGTCTAGACCAGCAACAATGTTTGCAATTTCTTGTAGAAATATCTTCACATTTCCAGGGGGGCAGTAGGTGAGAAGTTCTCTGAAACCCAAACCTTTAGAACTCCAGGCAGCAAATACACTTAAATAAGCAAGTTATTCCTGCTGTGTGGAAGTGGCTTTGTTTAAGTAAATTGTCACTGCGGTTTTTGTCTTGAGCAGTAGATCACAGAATAATTGGTCTGTTGCTTCCAAGATAGGAGTTGCATTTTCTTCCAGCAAGGTCTCTGTAATGCATGCTAAATCTGATGATTCAATAATGTCAGCAATAGTAATAGTTGTTTTTTTCATAAATCTGGCATTACAGAGAAAAGACTTTATTGGGCATACAAGAGGTGTTTTTCTGTGTCTCCAGAGATACCTGGGGAAAGCGGTTACACAGGAAGCTTCCAAAGATCAGATCCTCAGAACACTAGACATCTGTTGGACACCACTTCTATCTGTTTCCTCTTTGGAAGTGGGAGTGAGCAGGAGGACAAGAAACTTAGAGGGGAAAAGGTGACAGGAGTTTATTGGCTTGCCCATTTCCCACAAACGCCCATGGCATTATGAAGACAGACCTTATTGGGCATACCAGAGGCCCTAAAGTGGTTTTCTGTGTCTTCAGAGAGGGACCTGAGGATGGGAATCACAAAGGAAGCTTTCAAAGTTCTATTCCTCAGAACACTAGACATCTGTTGGTCACCACTTCTATCTGTTTCCTCTTTGAAAATGTTTTGAACCAGGAAGTACAAACAAACCCATGTGAGAGTCATAACATAAGTTCAAAACAAAGCAGTCCTTGGCGCTAGAATCTATTCTTATGGGGAAAGTTTCAGAATATTTGGTGTTAGAATCCTTTGAAGTGGACATTTCTCACAAGGACAACTTGTAAAAAATGAGCTGGGGTCCTGAGTTATTAAATGTGCAAAAAGCTACTCCAAGAAACATAAAATCAGAATAATATTTATTAGTTTATTGACTCAAAAAAGAAGAGTTATTTGCTGGAAAAACAGTAGAGCTGAATGGTGTCTTTGGGAGGGTTTGTGATGGAATCTAAGAGCCTTGCTTGTGGTATTCAATGTAGGGTACATGCAGGTCTAGAGTGATCTTCATATTCCTAATTTTGGAAAGATGTTTGCATGCAGTAGATTTAAGATGTTTTACTTCTTACATCTTGTGCGTGCTCAGTAATTTAAAGTAGACAAAGGGCAGGGGAAAGAGGTAGTTGGGCAGACAAAATAGCAACATAGGCTACCAATGACACTAGGGGTAGATTTACTAAAATTTCTAAAAAAGGAAAAGTGGAGATGTTGCCCATAGCAACCAATCAGATTCTAGCTATCCTTTATCTAGTATATTCTAGAAAATGATAGCTAGAATTTGATTGGTTGCTATGGGCAATACATCCACGTTTTTTTTTTAGAGGTTTTAGTAAATATAAAGCTAAAAGCTTCTGTTAGTGAGCATTAACTAGATAAACCAGACATATTAAAAATAATATATCTAATTTAACATCTTTTCTTTCTTTCATAAATAATTTGAAATCGTGCTTTGATATGTCGTTATTCATGAAAGTGAAATGAAAAAGTATGGGTCTGATTCATTAAGGCAACAAAAAATGATTAACTTTGAACCTTGGCAAAACCATGTTGCATTGGAGGGCGAGATAAATTTAAAATGTGATGGCAGATTTATAGTTGGGGTAGGGCATGTCCTAGATCAACTTTAAGGGCTAGACATACTAAGCTGCGGGTCTGAAAAAGTGGGGATGTTGCCTATAGCAACCAATCAGATTCTAGCTGTCATTTTGTAGAAAGTACTAAATAAGTGAAAGCTAGAATCTGATTGGTTGCTATAGGCAACATCCCCACTTTTTCAAACTCGCAGCTTAGTAAATCTAGCCCTAAATGTCAGTGTAAAAATAAAGCTATGAAGTGTTTGTGTGCTAAATGAAAAACAGCCAGTGTTTATCTAATGTACAAAATAAAAAACTAATTTGCACCCCTTGCATTGTAACATGGTTTTGTCAAGGTTCAAAGTTACTCATTTTTTTGCTTTACTTTCCTTAATGAATCAGTCCCTGTATATTTATGTATGTTCCGCAGATATCAAGATATTTGAGTTGATAGTGAAACTTTTTACGTATGCTAATTCTAAAACTTGCAGTTAGCCCTTGAGCATATTTTATGACTGATTGTTACCTCTGTTCAACTAGATAACCCAAGAGGAAAATATTTGTTTTTCTTGTGTCCTCTTATTAGAAAATGGCAAAAATAGCTACCCATATTTACTGTACACAACTTCTGTTTTGACATTAATAATTCAATTGTATCCTTTAGAAAATCCCCTGGCTTCTCAATTAAATTTGTAACACCCGAACAATGTGAAACATCTCAACTCTGCTCAGGCATGAAGTTAGCGTGCTGTTCCTCTTTTGTTGTAGCTTAATTAAGTTCTATATTTAGGTCATAAAGTTACTGGCACAGCACAGTGTTTATATTATAATAATTAACACGAATTATGGATTTTCTTGTAACCTAACATGCTTGTGGTTCAAGTAGCATTGTTGTTCAATAACATTTATTCAGGACTTAAAAATAAATATTTCAGTGTTTCAAAATCATCATCATCATCATTTATTTATATAACACCACTAATTCTGCAGTGCTGTACAGAGAACTCACTCACATCAGTCCCTGCCCCAATGGAGCTTACAGTCTAAATTACTTAACACACACACAGACAGACGGAAATACAGACTAGGGTCAATTTTGATAGCAGTCAATTAACCTACTAGTATGTTTTATTGGAGTGTGGGAGGAAACCGGAGCACCCAGAGGAAACCCACGCAAACACGAGGAGAACATACAAACTCCACACAGATAAGGCCATGGTCGGGAATCAAACTCATGACCCCAGTGCTGAGAGGCAAAAGTGCTAACCACTGAGCCACCCTGCTGTAACCTACATCGTCTACAACTTCTTAGGTTAATGCGTTATAAATGTCATACCCGTGATACACATTTGAACACACAACTATATGATACAATAGACATATCAACTTGTGCAAGTCCTTTTTTTCCCTTAATGATGTTTACTGATTGACAGTGTAAGAAAAACAATACATAAATATTACAGCCAATTATCAAAAACATAAATATGTGTACAATATCCCTATAAAATAAGAATATTAAT